>NC_080540.1:164976751-165335917 GCF_028640845.1 Ahaetulla prasina
TCTGCTGCATGTATGGATTGGAGGGGTTTGAAATGGCTAATGTTGCAGCTGCAGTCTGGCTTCTGATCCTTGGTCGTGCTTCATGATTAGTGTGGATTTGGGTCTGCTTTCTGGGTGGATGTGTGGTGGTAACATCCTGTGTGGACCTCGTGAGTGTGGATCTGGTGTCATTTCTCATGTTAGGGACTCATTTGTCAATAAGCTGCCACCCAATCAGTTCAAACCCCCACTAGCAGTTAAAAAGGAAGAAACAGCTGCAATCACACATTGCTCCCAGAAGCACGGCTGAAGCCTGAAGATGAATGAGACTTCATCAAACGTCGCCAAGACACTTCCAATTTTACGGGAGAAAACCCGAATAACCAAAGACCTACATACAAACACCGCGAAAACCTCAGAAAACATATTATTCGGGTTTTCTCCCACGAAATTGGAAGTGTCTTGGCGACGCTTCGATGAAGTCTCATTCGTCATCTTCAGGCTTCAGCTTTGTGCTTCTGGGAGCAAAAGACGAGCTCCCAGAAGCATGAAGCTGAAGATGATTTAATGAGACTTCGAAACATCGCTAGACACTTCCAATTTTACGCGGAGAAAACCCGAATAACCAAGACCTACATACAAACACCCGCGAAAACTTCAGTGTGTATGTATGTATGTATGTATGTATGTGTATATATATATATATTTGTTTTCTGAGGTTTTCACGGGTGTTTGTATATAGGTCTTTGGTTGTTCGGGTTTTCTCCGTAAAATTGAAGTGTCTTGGCGACGCTTCGATGAAGTCTCATTCGTCATCTTCAGGCTTCAGCTTTGTGCTTCTGGGAGCAATGTGTGATTGCAGCTGTTTCTTCCTTTTAACTGCTAGTGGGGTTTGAACTGATTGGGTGGGAGCTTGGCTGTGCTCTGATTGGATGGGGGGGGAGTTTGGTGCTCTGATTGGCTGGGGGTGCGTCCTGTTTGGGTGGGGGCTTGGTTGTGCTCAGATTAGTCTGAGTTGCAGGGGGATTTGAGCTGGTGAGCTACATTGCTGTTGTTTGGTTTCGTGTTTGTGGTCGTGCTACATCTTCATAGTGGGTGTCTGTCTGCTGCATGTATGGATTGGAGGGGTTTGAAATGGCTAATGTTGCAGCTGCAGTCTGGCTTCTGATCCTTGGTCGTGCTTCATGATTAGTGTGGATTTGGGTCTGCTTTCTGGGTGGATGTGTGGTGGTAACATCCTGTGTGGACCTCGTGAGTGTGGATCTGGTGTCATTTCTCATGTTAGGGACTCATTTGTCAATAAGCTGCCACCCAATCAGTTCAAACCCCCACTAGCAGTTAAAAAGGAAGAAACAGCTGCAATCACACATTGCTGAAGCCTGAAGATGACGAATGAGACTTCGTCGAAACGTCGCCAAGACACTTCCAATTTTACACGGGAGAAAACCCGAACAACCAAAGACCTATATATATATATATATATATCTATATCTATATCTATATATATATATATATATATATATATATATATATATATATATATATGTATATAAATAATTTCTACTTCATGCAAATATAGATCATGTGTGAGTTTCTTGTGGGTTGGCTTTAATTGCAAATACATTACATCAGTAATCAACATGTTCCTTGCGGGTGTTGATATAGTGGTAGTTTCAAAAGCTCCGAGAACCTTAACCAGTGGTTGGGCAGGATGACAAGTTAATGGCTCATTGCACAGTCAGCCAGATGTTTAGACTAGATTTGGCATTTTCATCAACCTATCGCGCCCTTCCCAAGGAACTGGGACAGGCAGATGTTGATATTTGTTATCTTCTCTAGTTCTTTCTTTTCGGTTGTCTCCAGACATTGCCATGTCCGCTATTCTGACTTTTTGTTTGGTCTTTCTGATGAACAATTGTTTAAGTCTGGGGTATTATTTAGCAGGTGCCTGTCTGTATGAATTCTAAAGTCCCAGACCACTTTAGTTTCTTCATTTTCAGTTGCTTTCTCGGTTTTGTGGTCCCGTCAGTTCTTGCTTGCAGACGAATGGTATTTCTTGCATTTCTTCCAAAGCATCATTGTTGCTATTTTGTCATGCTGTTGTTTGTAGTCAGTCTGTGCGATCTTTTTGCAGCAGTTAACTAGGTGCTCCACTGTTTCTTCAGCTTCTTTGCAGAAGCGGCACTTACTGTCTGTTACTCTCTTTTCAATACTGGCTTTTCTATGCATTTGTTCTTAAGTCTTGGTCTTGTGCAGCCAGAACTAGCCTCTCTGTCTTTTTCTTCAACTTTCCTGCTCTTAGCCTTGGCCAGGTCTTACTATCATCTGCTTTGTCTGCTGTTTTTTTTTTTAATGACCATATAATACTTTGTCTTTCCATGTCCCTTTTTGGTGGTTATTATTATTAGATTTTTATCCCAACATTTTAATGTATATTTTGGTCAACTCAAGGCACTTAACGTATCTCATATTCCTGCCTCCTATTTTCCTCACACCAACAGTCCAATGAAGTAGGTTGGGCTGGGAGGGAGAGCAATTGATCTTTCAGCTGCCGTTCATGCCTAAGTGAGGCCAAGAACCCAAAATCTCCTGGTTTCCAGCACCTTAACAACTATACCAAACTTTTGCTGTATTCCAACCCTCCAAAAAAAAAAACAGGTTCCCTTGTCTTGATTAGGGAACATGATTATTATAGTATATGGTTGATATATAGCCTTTTGTAAATATTTATATATATAAAAAGTGGGGATTTTTTTCCTCGAAGCAACCGGGTTTACCCAAATACGGGAGGGAGCATACTGCTTCCCTTTCGCTTTTCAGCCCCAACCCAGGAGCCCTCACAGGCAGTCGCTTACACGACGAACTATTTTGTGTTAAATTTATATTTACTGACAAAGTCTCCCTTTATTTCTTTGTCAGTAAAGATAAATTTAACACTGTGTGTGTGTGTGTGTGTGTGTGTGTGTGTGTGTGTGTGTGTGTGAATATCAGCATTCTTTATTTCTGGATGTTACAGTTGTAATTGGTTGCTTCAACCATTTGATACAGTATATAGCATTTTTTAATAGTATATAGTTTTTTCCTCATGCCATCACTCCTGAACTCCCAATCTCACAGTGCTGTTTTATGTCTAAATATATTTACCCATGTTGTATGGCTATAGTATTTTTATTATCCTTCCCATGTTCTTTAATACCCCCTCCTATTGGTAACATTATCATGATGATGATGATTTTGTTGCTTTGCATGTACATTGAAAGCTTTTACACTGGAGACAAATTCTTTGTGTGTTAAATACACCTGGCCAAATAAAGCCTAGCCCTATTCTACTCTACCCTACCCTACTCTTCTCTACTCTACTCTACTCTACTCTACTCTACTCTACCCTACTCTAGTCTCATTGAAAAGCACATAAATATCTTTGTTTCTAAATTTTTAAAACACAGACACTTCTTGCTTAACAATCCTAATTGGAACCAGAACATCCATCACTAAGCGATGACATCAGTAGGCAAAACATCACATGACTGCATTGCTTAGTGATGGCGGTTTTGACAGTCGTTAGGTGAGGACCTCATGCTTCTCCTGCCTTGCAGCACTTACTTCCACTTCAAACCCACCCATCCACCTAACACCCTCCCTCTCTCTGACCCTTTTGGCCATTCTGTACTCTACCATCCCTGCTGCTCCCTTCGCCACCTTTTCCAAGAAAATAAGGAGAAATCCCATCCTTTTGTCATCTCCAGATTCCCTTCAGCGATGATAGTGATGTTGAAGGCCATCCAGAAGCAGAGCCAGAATCCCAGCTCCGTGTTGAGAATGAACCAATGGCTGCTACTCGCAGGATGGGACGGAGGGCAACATCTAACAGAAAACCAGCTAAGGCAAAGCTTGCTAAAACAGAGAAGTGCAACGCTGGGTCTTCACAGGACTATTCCAAAACGGTAAACCCCCAGCTTGGGAGGCCAAGCACTAGGAGAGGCACTAGGCAAGAAAAGCAAGAAAAAATCCAGAAAGCTTCCAAGGAGAGAATTCTTCAGGAAGATCAAGGAGGAGGAGAAGAGAAAGAGATTCTAAAGACAAATAAGGAGAGCCCAGAAGACAACATTGAAGTCTTGCGAGGTTCTGATGAGGAGAAAGCTGTTAACGGTAGGCTTTATATTATGAAAATAGAAAGCAAAAATCAAGGGGTGAGCAGCCTGCAGATTCATATTAATATCAGCAGAAATGCAAAACACTGACGCAAAAATGGGAAATAGGAAATGGAGCTGAGATTATACAGATATAAATAAGCGCCATCTGAACTAAGGAACTAGAGGATACACGGTTTCTGTCAGTCTCTTCTTCTCCCCATCTGCTTCCCTTCTTTCCCTTCTTATGCTTTATGCTTCGAAGCATAACACCCACTGGGCTCCCGTGGGTGTGGAGATCTGTTAAACACAAATTCTTAAGGGGTTTGGAAAAACGTAAAGGCAACAAGGAAGGAAAGAAATCAATAGGAAAAAATTGGTTTTAACTTATATCTAAAATTTACCATTGGAAGTAGTATTGATTTCTGATCCCAACTTCCTGCTTACTTCAAATTCTTCTTTGCCTGCCTGGCCCAACAGTTGCAGTAGCCAAGTGAAAAAGAAAATGTTCAGGCCTTGCTTCTCTAAAACTTTACATTTGTATTTGGATTGTAAATTGATTTTTACGTGACTCAACATGATCATTTCCGTCCACTGAGATCACATCATATATCATGTAGCTGAATATTTCAACCCACCTGAGCAGAAACCTCCTTACTTTCTGTGGATTTGCAGCAACAGGCCCACGTAGATGATGCACTGTAAATCCATAAATCAATTTTTTCTAGATGTTTACTGTCCAGATTAACATATCTTCAACAACCCTGATCTAGAGACGTAGGGAAGGATCTTACGTTTGTCTTTTCCCTCAACTAAAATAGGGTCTAGGGCTTCACCAAAGAGAGATCCACCCTTAAATGAGGCAGCCGCTAACCGCCATTTGGTCTTCATGTCGGCTTGCCATTGTCTGAGCCATAACAGCCTCCTGGAGGTGATGCTGGAGGCAAGGGCTCGGGATGCAAATTTTGCAGAATTAAGGGTGGCATCCGCAGTGTATTCAGCAGCCGCTATCAATTTATTTATGTCCTGATGTAATCTGGAATCATCCTGAGGAATCCCCTCCTGCATTTGTCTGAGCCATATCAAAGAGGTTCTAGCAAAGAATGAGGCTGCTGTGGCAGATCTGATAGCCCAGGCAGCCGCTTGATGGGTTTTGCGGGTGGAGAGTTCCGCTCTGCGGTCTTCCGCTCGAGACCTTCTGCTGCATCTGAAGGTATAATGTTGGAGGAAGAAGCCAAGGTGGCAATTGGGGTGTCTACGGTAGGAACCTTGAGGAGGTCCTCAAGATCTTGATCCGTCGTGTACATCTTTTTGTCTGAGCCACTAGGAGTAGGAATGGCACCAGGGTGACCCCATTGACGTTGGATGGTGTCCAAGAAGAGCTTGGGTGAAGGAATTACCCGTTGCTCTGAGACTGGTTCAGTAAAGAGGAATTTGTTGGGGTCTGACAGATCTGAAGCTCCCTCAGATTGGCGTAAGGCAACCCCCATGTTGGCCGTAACTTTTGCCTTGTGTAGTAATGTGTAGAAAAGCTCATGGCGAAAAAGGCCGGTGGGAGCAGGTTTGTCTGGGGCAGACTCTTCGTCTTCAGACAGATTATACTCTGCTAAAGAAGGCATCAGATGTTGAGTTTCCAGCCTTTGTGGACTTACAACCAAGGCAGAGATTATGATCATAGCCTCAAAGGCAGTATTTTGACATCTGGTCTGGGCAAGATCAAAAAGTTTTGATGTTCTGTTTCTTTATCCCCTGCAGAAACTCGAGGACAACCAAGCACAGACGATCAGGAGGTACTCCGGAGAGATTTTAGCACTGTCTTACAGGGAGAGTTTTCAGCTACAGAGAAGAAAGTTTTGGAAGATCCCTTCAACTTGCATGCACTTGCCTCCTCACTAGATGCACCTGCTGGTAAAGAGCCACTGAAATCTGTTTTCTGTCAAATCTTCTTTTAAAAATGATATTGTTGTTGGAAAGATTTACCTGAACTATGGCTTTCACTGTGTGAAAACCCTTTCATCTTTTTTTTAACAGAGAAGTTTGAATTCTGATATTTTTGTGGATCATTTATTTTTAAATTTCTATCCTAGTTTTCACTGCTACAGTTGACAGATTCAATCTATTGCCTATGTTTACTGGCATTTTCTAGACTAGTGCCCTTCGATGTACAGTAGTTTCTGATGATTCCAGAAATCAGTGGCTGATGAGATGAGAAACCTAAACATCATTGGAAGGCACTGGGCTGGGGAAGGCTGAGTAAGAGTATCAGCAATAGTTTGTACAAGCTGCCTTCCCCAAGCAGAAAATCCATAGATTTCAGCCTATGCTTGCAATGCTCATGACTCAGAATTCTTAGATTACTAACATATTATCTGCTTTCCTGGTATCGATTTAGTAATATTGAGACATAAATTAGTTTTTTGGGTGTCAAAAGTATTAATCTATAGATTGTAGGGCTGTAAGGCAGGAGGAGTGAAGCAATTAGTCCACCCAGTTCAGCCTTATATGTAATAATTTGCTTGGTTAGCAAAGGGCATTAAGAATGTCCTAATGACTCCACATGGTTAGGGAAGTTTCCATGATAGCCATAGGCAAACTACTAAGGAAAGATGACTAAGTTAACATGGGCTTCATGCTAGCAGGAGAAAAAGTAAAATTCGTGTCCTCATGACAAACACAGGAATTGAGTTGGCTACTTGAGAAAAAGTATTTTAAATCTACCGAAATGCTAATTTGTCTGGCTGCAGTCTGTATGTTACCTCTTTGTAATGTTTAAAATGGGAAATGAAGAATCGTATCTATCCTGGCTTGAGCTATGAGAAGGATGTGGAGTGCAGATATAAAAATGAAGCTTTATGAAATAAGAACTTATTTCTGAATGTATTTTGACTGGCGTAGTCCACATTTGGAGGCGAGGGAACCATGACTAGAGAAATAGATTAATATTGCAAATTCAAAAGGAGAACTAACAAACACTGCTTGAGTATGAAATAGACTAATAATCTGAACCTAACCGCATTCGGGATTTCACTGACTGTCGGGTTTTGTTTTTCTTCCCTAACTTGCAACGTTACAGACATCTTATCCATGGGCTCAGTCTATGACTCCCTGCAAGCTGCTTTTCATTCAATTGCCCATTATCCACTGGGTGCCCTCTACAACCAACTCTGTCAACTCATGGCACTGTGTATTGGGAACCAGGATCCCATTGCTACTGCCTATCTGGTTTCTGAGTCAGTCTCTATCACTCTTCGTCATCAGAAGATGACCATGATTCATAAGAAAGTCAAGTAAGTTCATAGTGATGGAAAGGGAAAAGGGAAACACGGTACCTATCAATTTGACGAGTGTGGCAAGTGCAAGAATGTAAAAACGACACCAAACAATCCTATCCTTATTCACCATGCTGGTGGATCTGAACAAGGCTCCTCATTGGAAGGAGATAATCCCAGAACTGGAGTTTATAAAGGTGCTTATCAGACAGACTCTTTCAGCGATTTTGCTGTGATTTTACACCAAATGGAAGTAAAGTTGCAAGAGATGCAGCAGAACTCTCTTATTACTATGAATCTTCTGGAAAGTAGATTAGTAAACGGTGCAGCGATATAATGGGTAGCCTCCCTGTGGGTATATATTTGAAGCTCCCCTGCTTGAAGGCACTTGTTTCCCATCCCAGGTTTTAGCTGAACTTTTAATAAACTGGAAGTTTGCAAAACTTCATGGCCTAGAATTCAGAACAAAACTTGCACAGTCCAAACTGTGGATGAAATATTAATACTTCATTAAATAAGCTCATTGGATATGGGCGGATAATACATTCAAATAAATAAATAAAAATCCCAACCAAGTGGAGTGGACGTCTGTGACGAACGTGAAATTTTTAGAACTGTCTTTAAGGTTATTGTCTTCATCAGAAATAGGGTGTCATATCTATAGAAGGGAGTACATCTGAAAGTGTATTTCTGCAATAAAGCAGAGACGCATTTGAAGAATGTCTTAATAATCTTCGTGTTACATTTCCTCCTTAGCAAAATGAAAAAAACATCAGTGGCCGGTGTTTCCAAGCAACTGGAGGCACTTAGCCTGCAAGAAGGAAAAGCAGATTCTCAGCTTCAGCGGCTCTTAGAACTTCAGAACATTTTTGAGTTCAGTTGCCCCAACTCAACAGGGTTGGAAACGAAGAAATTCAGAGAAGGCCTGCAGGAAATCCCGCTTGGTATGTGGTGGATGTGTCAGACGGAATCGTATTTTGATTGTGGTTGGCAGGTAGCACCTCTCTGAAAAGGAAGACTGTTCTGAGACATAAAGAGGCCTTCTCAGAGATGTGTGTTAATGTTGTGCGTGTGTGCACGCAGGCATGTGTGTGTGCCTTCAGGTCAGTTTTGAATCTTCATGACTGAACTAGCCCCTCCAATTTTCTTGGCAAGTTTTTTTTTGGAGGGGGGGGTCGTCCTTTGCCTTATTTGCTAAGAGAGAATGACTGGCCCAAGGTCACCCAGCTGGCTTCATGCCTAAGGCTGGACTAGAACTCATGGTCTCCTGGTTTCAAGCCTGGTACCTTAACACTACACCAAACTCTTTCTTGTGCATTAATACAGGTAGTCCTTGACTTACAACAGTTTAGTTTCCAAAGTTACATCGTCACTGAAAAAAGTGACTTACGACTGTTTTTCACACTGAACCAAAATTGTAGCATCCCCATGGTCATGTGATTTACATTCAGCGTTCTGTCCTGCCCATCTTTTCTCTATCGTTAATTGGGTTTTCCATTTTACTGCTCTAACTTTTGGGGGGCTAAAAAGTACAGGGTTTAAAGGAGGAGAGCGATGAGCAGAGGTGATGGCTTGAAGGCCTTGTTCAAGATATTGAAGTAGAATTTTCTCTGTGTTGTGCTTTGGCAAACAACAGTTTTTTGCCTGTGTTGTTTTACTGTGATATTTTTTTTTAATTTGCATTTATATCCCGCCCTTCTCCGAAGACTCAGGGCAGCTTACACTATGTCAAGCAATAGTCTTCATCCATTTGTATATTATATACAAAGTCAACTTATTGCCCCCAACAATCTGGGTCCTCATTTTACCTACCTTATAAAGGATGGAAGGCTGAGTCAACCTTGGGCCTGGTGGGACTTGAACCTGCAGTAATTGCAAGCAGCTGCTGTTAATAACAGACTGTCTTAGCAGTCTGAGCCACTCAAAGACCCATAATATTATTACCTTATTACATTTTCTCTTTTCAACTGACTTATTTAAGAGTCTTGCTGTCTCTTTCTTAGGAGTCACAGTGTGCATAATGACTCTGGTGAGCACCCAGCCAGAGACCACTGGGGACATCCTCTTATTGACAAGGTTAGAGAAAGGTGCTACCCCTGTGAACATCCAGATACAAACTCTGCATGCCAAGGTAAGAACAGCGAAAAGGAGAACTTTAAATCAGGGGTCTCCAACCTTGGCAACTTGAAGACTTGTGGACTTCAACTTCAGCAAAGCTGGCTGAGGAATTCTGGGAGTTGAAATCCACAAGTCTTCAAGTTGTCAAGGTTGGAGACCCCTGCTTTAAATGGTAACTTTCTGGATTTAGGCCATGTTTTATCTCATAATATTCCTTTTGGTGTTTTTTTTCCTCCAGGTCTCCTTAAGTGAACTCGAAGCCATCCTGGAAAAACAAAAAGAGATCTCAAATTTCACACAGAAAGAGGATTGGTGGACTGGTCGGATAGCATTGGACAAAAGAATGATGGTGAGTCTGCTTTCCTATTGCACATAGTTCTCTTTCATATCTAGGGCAAAAACCCTTCATTTAGTAGATTAAAATAATCCAATTTAGCACATTTGTTCTGCCTGTATTAAAACTACTTTCCTCTTTCAGTCAAGTTAAAATTTGCAGTTTAGTTAGTTAGTTAGTTTACTTTATTGATGAGCCCTTGTGCCTTGTATCGAAGTGCAGAGTTCCAGACACAAATTATTACTAAAGTCTGATTAAAAACCATTTAAAATGGAATTGGATAAAATACAATTTAGAATGGAATTGGAATAACATACAATTTAAAATGAAACTGGAATAAAATATAATAATTTAATATATAGATAAATAAAATATGATAAAATTATATTTCGCTATCACCCCTACAACCTACCCCAATCAGTCCCACATATGCCAATCTCAACCAAACCATTTTGCTTAAGTACTGTGCTGTGTTAAATGTTATTTTCAGAATCTGGCCACACATAAGGTAAGTTGTTTTGATATGGGGATCCCAATAGGTCATTCGTTTGGTATATAGACCAAGGTACCTGTCTCTCACCCTCTTATACAGGCAACAATCAAATAGGAGGTAAGCCAGATCTTCTACCTCTGCCGTTCCGCAGGTGGAGAGACGTCCATTGTAGGGTATAGAATGGAGTCTCCCATATCTGACCATTGTTTCAGTCCTCTTGGTGGTTTCATCTCTGCTCTACAGTTTTCAAGGAATATAATGCCCATGATTCCTCTGGACATAAATTACGTTGAATGGGGATAATGAGATTGGTAATCTAAGTACATGTAAAAGACACTGCATTGGACAAAGTTGAGGTTCAAGTTCAAAGCTTCAAACGTTCTGAGTTCAATAAAAGGAACGGGAAGAGGAGAAGATCAAGGCTGTCAGGATGATGTGCTGTTTTGATTGTGCAATCACATCTGATTCCTTCATGCTCCGTTCTTTCAAGTTCTTCTCCCTCCCCAACACACACACCCATACATATGTAATGAACTTTCTTCCTTTGGGGGGAATCAGAATCTGGTCAGAGGCAGCATCCTCCAAACCACACTGCTGTTGTGCTGTTCTGCCTGCCCCACCTCTCTCTCTCCCCCTCCTCCCCCATTAAAAGGACTCTTCTGCTTGACTCCACAGGCGTTGATGGATTCTCTGGAGACACATGTGCTGAGCTGCTGGAAGATTGCACTCCTACCAGCCTGTGAGGATGACAGCTTGGTAGAAGAAGCCACCCATCTCCTAACACGTCTCAGAGAATGTGGTTGTGAAAAGGTCGATTTAGCTTTGCTTAAGGTGAGGAGATGGGCTGGCTTTGACCATAGAAGGTGATGTTAGCCAGGTACACCTTGTCTTCAATAGAGAGATTTTTTTTAAAGAAAGGATTAGTTCTTTTGTCGGCACACCTTCAGAATTTTAATAAGCCTCCAGCCTGCAACATTTTCTGTCTCAAATGAGAAATCTGCCATGTTTTTAATTCCAATTGCCTTTTTGTTTTCTACTGTTACAATCAGCTCAGGTTATTATCATCTGGCAGCTCTGGACATGGAATTTTTGTTGTTGTTGTTGTTGTTTTGATAGGTCATACTGGCTGGATCCCATCTGTTAACTCCACAACTTGTGGAGCACTTGGTACGGGGCCTTCACCCAGCTCAACCGGAGAGAGCCCTGAGCCTTCTACAGGAGATAGTGGACAAACTGAAATCACATACTGGCCAGGCACCAAGTGGCCACCTGGTACTTGTGCTGGATAAAGTGAGTAAGGACGGAGCCATGCTGTTTTACCACAGGGATGAGCAAATGGCAAGGGCAGCATTCTTGCATTGTACAAGAGGCTGCTGCCTGGATTCTCGTCTCATGGAAACATGTAGAGAGAATTATCATGAAATATTTTGATCTCCTAAATCAGTAGTCAACCTTTTTTTACCTACCGCCCACTTTTGTATCTCTGTTAGTAGTAAAATTTTCTAACCGCCCACTGGTTCCACAGTAATCCGCTGTGTATTGTCGTCTGCGCATGCATCTCGCGCATTGTGGATTGGGTTTGGGGTGTGTGTGCCAGCTACCAGCTCTGCTTGTCTGTTACAGCTGGGTGGGGGGGAGATGTGCAAGCTATTCTGGGACAAGGTTCTTTTGTTTGCACTATAGTGCCATTTAGTTTCACTTACGTAACGTGAACTAAACTTATGCGTGGGCGATACATATATTTTCAGAAATTTAAATTGTCACGGGAAATTTTATGAAAACCTAATGAAATTTTTTTAAAATAATGCTATAATTTTTTTTAAGTCAATTAAATTTAAAAAAAGGAAAGTGCTTCAGTATTAGACAAAACCCCTACCACCCACCATGAAAGCTGGAACGCCCACTAGTGGGTGGTAGGGACCAGGTTTACTACCACTGTTCTAAATGTTCCAAGACTGGCCCAGCAACTTACCATATTACTGACTTATTTCATCCAATAAATGTTTTATGGAAGGGGAATCGAACACTTGATCTTTCTTTGCAGCATCTCCAGAAGCTTCCCTGGGAAAACATACCATGCTTAAGAAGCCAGTCAATAACGCGGTTACCATCTCTACACTTTCTGCTTAGCTACTTATTTATGAAAAAGGTGAGGTATCTAACTTTCTGGAGGCCGAGAGCTTTACTCAGATATGTTCTTTTCCATCACCCTTTGCTGATGAATTTAATAGCAATTTTAACGCTATCACTAAATAACAGTTCTTTTGTATCTTAGAGTTCTGCCTCATTGTTTGAAGTCTAGAGGGAAAAGGGGTTCTCAATAAATGCTAGGAGGTACAATTTTGCAAGAATCTGGGGAGATTCTTAGCATCAAAGCCTCCATCTCTGATTTGTATAGTTTACGCATTAGTTCTGATGGACGAACAAAAATTGAGTCACTTAGTTCTGGTACTAGGTGAGATTATACCCAGCAGGTGAGATTATTATTATTAAATTTATTTACCGCCTATCTTGCTGTGGGCTACTCTAGGTGGCTCACAATCATAAAAAAAGCAATAAAAAGAAAATTTAAACAAAGTGAAAGTAAAATAATAGAACAATAAAACAAACAATGAAAAAGAAATCAAAGAAAAAATATCAATATGACTATAAAAAAGATGGGAGCAGAAAGCGGGGAGGGGAGGTGGCTTGCTGTCAATCTAGCAGCCACCTCTAGAGTTGAATTCCCCCATTGGATCCCCAGGCCAATTTGCAGAGTCAGATCTTTAGGCTAGAAGATTGGGGACAGATCTTACCCTGGAGGGCACTGCAGCAAAGAAGGCTCTTCTTCTGGACAGTTGGAGTTCTTCAACCAATGGGATCCTCATTAGGCCTTCTCTGCTGGCCTAAGAAGAGCAATTTTGAGCTGTTTTGAGCTAAGAAAGCTAGCATAATTTCCATAGCTCTAAAATGCAGTTCCTTGACTTGAGAAAGCCAGTGTTACAAATTAGAAAGGATTAATGTAAGCTGCTCTTGATCACAAGGAGGAATAATTGATTGAGAGTGAAATATTGCTTACAAGAACCATGTTTGCTTAAAGAATTTGTATGCAATTTCTCCCCAAATAGTTTAAAATAACCATCTCCCCAAATAGTTTAAAACAACAGTCTTTTAAAAAGACTGAACAATATTAAGGGAGACCAAAGATGGATGGGTAGATAGTATAGAGATAAAGAGAGAGAGAAACAGACATAGATAGAGATAAAAATATGGCTGCATTAGAGCTTAATATACTGCAAGAGGTCATTTCAAAGCACGGTACAGTTTGTGGTAAACCTGTCTCGGCTCTGAAGCAATGTGCCTCCCACAGCATGAAGCCCACAGTGGCCTTCCTTGATGCTCATTACAGCTGATAATAGAAGGCAAAGAAACACACACACACACACTTTCTTCTCATGGATTTTGGCTAATCAAGTGAAAATCCTCACATCCTAAAATTTGTGCCTGATTTCATGGTGCTTTATTCCCATCTAATGATGCAACTCTTGATCTCCCTCAAACAGTATCAGGAAGAGACTATCCTCGACCACGGAGTCAATAGCAGCAATACCTTCTATGTTCTGAACCCACACAAAAATCTTCCTGGCACAGAGAAGATGTTTAAAGAATGGTTTCAAGGGTAGGTATTTGCACTATGTATCTATCGCGCCGATTTTGGATCCTTCAGGGAAACCATAGCATCACACAATCTGTCCACGGGCTTCCTTTTGAATCAAGGTTACTTACCATGTTGACACAGCGAAACTCACTCACTCTAACCAATCATCTTTTTTTTTTCTCTCTGCTTATTACTTGATAGTGAACCTGGATGGACAGGAGTGGTGGGTGAGGTTCCCAGTACAGACCAAGTACCACTGGCCCTCGAAAAATGTGACCTCTACATGTGAGTACGAGACAGAGCTGCATATCCTCTACTAGTGCCAACAAAAAGGTTGTATGCTTGAATGAACTGCAGATAGAAAACCTGTGTAATGAAAGCTATTAAAACATAGAGGAAGTGGATCCTGGATCTGGCGTAGCTGCTCCGAGAGAATAACATTTTTCTTGGTTAGACTCTTAATTGCAAGTGTTCTTGCCTTTAAAAAAAGATTTTAATACAGTAGATCTCAGCTACATAGGCTCATTGGAGAAATGTTATTCATTGTCTGAGAAGTATGTGAGCAGAGGCCTAGAGCAGGGCTGTCAAACTCGCGGCCCATAGGCCGGATGCGTCAGATGCTGGCCACACCCATTCCCGGTTTAGTGAGTGGGGAAGGGGGAAGTTACGATACATCACATGACGCTGCCGTGACGACGTGAGTTTGACACCCCTGGCCTAGAGAATGCAGGAAAATGGAAAAGTTAAAAAAAAAAGTTGCTCAGATATACATTTTTCTCTGAATGTATTTAAACAGTGTTTACTGTTCTTTAAGTATTTATGTATTTAAAGTCTCAGGTAATAGTTATGCAGAACCAAAATACCACAGAGAAGTAAGAACTGGCTTAAGGGGAAAGAAAAAAGTTCCTAGGCCATAACTATTTTGGGCTACTTACCAGGACAAGTGTGCTGGAAACACCTTGATTTCCTCCCCACCCCCCTTTTTCCCATTCCTTTAACATTTATTAGTGGCTTTTATGACCCTACACTAAATGACGAGATAAGCAACAAGCTTTTCCTGAAGCTTGTAATCCAAGCCTAGCCTTTTCCAAAAACCATATTAGCAAATCATGTGCAAGAACACATTTAATAGATATGTTCAGTTCAGCTGGGAGGTTTTGGCTCATTATAGCCAATTTCTCAACGAGGGGAGAAGATCTCTTAGCAGACCTAATTATGCCAGCATCAAGCAAGAATGCCAGAGGAAAAAAATGGTCTCTTTGGGTGGTAAACTAAGTAGACAATACTCTGCTGCTTATCATATCCTATATCATATGTCATATATATCTCGCATATTTTGTATCATTATATCAAAAATACAATAAAAATATGGCAATGCTAATCAAATCAGAAAAGAATATACATAGTAATTAAATGAATGACATTTGAAGAAACTAAAAGATATATTCGTAAAGTGTTAATATAGAAATAGCTCAATCTTTTACATATTATTAAATCTAATCATATATAGACCATCTATTGTTTCATCAGTTTTCATACAACATCTTATTTCAATGCAGTGGTATTTATGTAATCTATTATTTAGGTACCTTAGAGTATTAAATGTAAATGACAAAGACAAAATAGATAGTCAGTAGTAATCACAGCTTTGAATATTAATATTGCAAGCATTATTATTGGACTTTTTCTTCAAAATTAAATATAACATTGAAAATGAAATGAAAGATTCAAGAAAGAACACATATCGAAGAATTTGTTTTGCAGCAGATTTCGGTCTAGGCTAAATTATTTGATATTAAAATTTCCAATGTATTGTTCCATTGTATGTGTGTATGAATATGGATTTTTTATATGTTAATAAAGGAAAAATGAATGAAAAAAACACCTGCTAGAAGCAAACTTCTCACTCCCTTTTGCTCTGGATAAGTTGAGCAAAAGAGGAGATGCAGCCTTCTAATATGTGATTGAGAAGCCAGCATTTTAAAAGATTTTCTGTTTTTAGTTTCTGGTGGAAGGTATATTATTTAACATTTAGATCTGCAAATGAATGGGAAACAGAGATAATCAAGAAATTGCACAATGGGAATCTGCCAGATTTTTTGAGATGTCATTTTTATTTCCCTTCTTTTAGCTATGCTGGTCACGGGGCAGGCGCACGCTTTGTGGATTCCATCTTAAAAATGGATTGCAGAGCTGTGGCTTTTCTTTTTGGCTGCAGCAGTGCTGCTCTAGCTGTACAGGGCAACTTGGAGGGAACTGGTGCTATCCTCAAGTTCATCATGGCAGGATGGTAAGTTGCTAAAACATAGTCAATCATCATGGTAATTGCCCAGAATCATAGTTCCTAAATCCTGATATACTGACTTCCAAGCTATGATGGGAAGCCAATACAAAGAAATCTTCGTTATCCTAAAGCTTCAGGAGCAAAGTGACATCATCCAACATGGAATGCTTGTACAAGCCTAAGTATTACTCAAGCAAACCTTTTGCTCTGTTTTGCCTACCAATTGATGTATCCAGGATTCTGTTATAAACATGACTTGTGCTCACATATTTCTTTCCCCTCCCTTGTTTTCCAGTCCCCTGGTGCTGGGTAACCTCTGGGATGTAACAGATCGAGATATTGATCGCTATATGCAGGCACTTCTGAACAACTGGCTCAAGGCAGGTTCTGGAACCCCTTTGCTACAGTACATCATTGAATCCCGCCAGGCTCCCAAGCTCAGATACATGATTGGAGCTGCTCCAGTTGCATATGGCTTACCAGTATACCTGAAATAGAAAACTCAACAAAACATGAGGAAAGGGGGTTGAATGAATTTATTATTAAATTTTGAACTGCCTTAAGTATAGATTGTGTTTAATTGTGTTTCAAGAGAAAAGAGAAACATTTAATTTATGCTAATATATTTGGTCAGTCTGCCTTACCTTTTAATTGTAGCAGGCGTGCATTAGTTCTTATAGAAGAACCTATGTAAGCTGCTATCTTTTGAAATATGTATCACATTTGTACAGAGTAAACGTTCAACAATTATTGTAAGTTATTCTTAAATCGTATTTTTATTTTAATGTTTCAAAACCTCAATAAAGGTTAAAAGCAAATAACATCTATGTATTTGTTGTTAGTTGCAAAATCGTGTCCGACCCATCGCAACTCCATGGACAATGTTCCTCCAGGCCTTCCTTACCATCCTCTGGAGTCCATTTAAGTTCACACCAACTGCTTCAGTGACTCCATCCAGCCACTTCGTTCTCTGTCATCCCTTTCTTCTTTTGCCCTCAATCTTTCCCAGCATTAGGCTCTTCTCTAGTGAATCCTTCCTTCTCATTAGGTGGCCAAAGTATTTGAGTTTCATCTTCAGGATCTGGCCTCCTAAAGAGCAGTCAGGGTTGATCTCTTCTAGGACTGACTGGTTTGATCGCCTTGCAGTCCAAGGGACTTGCAGGAGTCAGCGTTCAAAGGCCTAAATTCTTTGGCGCTCAGCCCTTATGGTCCAAACATCTGTGTATACATGCAGACAATCCTGAACCTGGAGCAGGGGATATGTTCAAGTCTTGACTGAGGATGTTTGAGCTGACTTGTCTAGGCTTAAGTGACTGGGCTAATATGGGAAATAGGTAACAGTCCTGTCAGACTTTGTATTCCAACTTTCAGCAACCCCAATCAGTATAGCCATTCATTAGGGATGCTTGGGAAAGCATGCAATTTAAAATATTTGTATTCTACTAGACAATGTATACACCCCTCCTTGGAATTTTAGTTCTAGCTTTATAAAAATTATAAATTAGATAAGAGCTTGTTGGCAGCATACTTGAAAGTTGCTGCTAGTAAATGACTTGGTAAAAAAAGCTGCACAATTGTATTGTGTACAGTTTCTATATTTTGTTTTGGCATTTTAGCCCCAAAATTTCTTTTTTATGTGCTGATTAAGCAAGATTTGAGTATATGAGCAACATATACCCAGAACTGGATAAATTATTTACCATAACATGGGAAATAAACTCTTTCCTGTTTGATCTCCAGCCTCTGATTTAAATTTCCAGAGGCTATGACATGGAATGTGGAGAGCAACTTTGGTTGTTATAAAGTTCTGTTTTTGCACTGAGAAACTCTTGTTTTGATCTTAGGGAGACTTCATGTTCAGGGATGTCAATAGATGTAATCTCTGTGCATACGCAGTAGAAGGAGACAACCCTCTCAAATCCAAATCCTAATAAGCTGCATTCTTGAATCAATTGTTTCCTCTACAGCTCAGATTCAAAAAGGAGATATTTAGTAAATCAGATAATTTTGTATTCACTTTTAGTCAGTACTTCAAAGGCACAGGTTACTTTCTAAAGCAATCTTAAATCAGTTTTACCCAGTTTGGTGTGCCTCAGTCAGCTACATTGCATCAGATGAGTTACTTGGTTGATCAGGAGAACAGTAGTTGAAGTCATAGTATATCTGGAGGGGACTATAGAGGACGTACTTGTAATATAGCACAGGAGGAATTCTGGGAGTTGAAGTCCACACATCTTCAAGTGGTCAAAGTTGAGAAACACTAACCAGTAAATGAGTAAGCAGACTGAGGCTGCGGTTAGACGCCGCGATGCAATGAAGACCTCAGATGCCCTCCAGATGCATGGGACTGCTCTTTGCGTCATCCCCAACCAATGGGGATGGTGTCTTGAGAACTTGTGGGTGGTGTTAGATCAATATGGTAGCTTTGGGAGGGGGCAGCAGGGGACTCAATTAACCTGATAGGGAAAGTTCAAATATAAAAGTGAGCACGAATCATTTCAATCACTCATAATAGAGCTAGAAGGGACCTTGGAAGTAGTCCAACCCCTTGCTCAAACAGAAGACCCTATGTCATTTCAGACAGATGGCTGTCCAGCTCTTTCATAAAAGCCTTCAGTGTTGGAGCACCCAGAACTTCTGAAGGCAAGCTGTCCTCTCTGTTAGGAAGTTTCTCCTTAATTCCAGGTCGCTTCTCTCCTTGATCAGTATCCATCCATTGTTTCTAGTCCTGCCTTCTGGTGCTTTGGAAAATAAGTTGACCCCTTCTTCTTTGTGCCAATCTCTCAAATGCCGGAATACTCTTTTATATTTGCACAGTCCAAAGAAACCAAACGGAGTTCCGATTTTTATTTAATATAGATCTGATCATCTGGACGCGTTTAGTGCATTTTTTTTTCATACATTGGTAAGGACGCTTCCGCCTTCTTAAGAAGGATGGGGGGCGGGGCGTCCCGAGCCGTAAGCGTCTTTCTATTGGCTGGCCTGGGCGGCCCTTTCGATTGGCTGTGAGTCACAAAGGGCCCCTTGATCATAGACTGCAAACAGCTAGAGCGAACACTACTGTCCTCCCGAGGTGGCGTCCGCGGAGGGATCTTTCTCTCTCGGTCTCCGCCTCCTAAGATGGCGCAGCAGGTGAACATCGCGGAGCTCTCCCTGCCGCAGCTGGAAGTGTTGAAAACCCAGCTGGATCAGGTGAGAAAGCGGAGGGTGGGCACAGGCGAGTAAGGGTCGCTGGTCATCGCGGCTGCCGGTCCAGAAGTGTGTGGGGGTGGGGGGTGACGGGCGCTTGGTCAGCTCGGCGGGTGGGATTATGGGAGGGGGTCCTTTCGACACCTAGATCGGGGTGGTGGGGATGGGGGTTTCCTCCATTTGGCCTTCGGAAGCCAAGGGATGGGGGAAGGAGGTGAGAGTTGGGAGTCAAACGTCCTGGAAGGCGGCCGGTTGGGGTGGATGCTCATGCTGAGCCCGCCTATTCGAAAGAAAGAAAGGGAAGGAGAAAAGGAAGAGAGAGAGAGAGAGAGAGGAAAAAGAAAGGGAAGGAGAAAAGAAAGAAAGGGAAGGAGAAAAGAAGGAAGGAAATGAGAGAGAGAAAAAAAGAAAAGAAAGAAAGGGAAAGAGAAAAGAAGGGAGAGAGAGAGAGAAAAGAAAGAGAAAAGAAAGAAAGGGAAGGAGGAAGGAAGGAAGAGAGAGAGAGAGAGAGAAAGAAAGAGAGGAAAAAGAAAGAAAGAAAGAAAGCCCATTGAACTTGCCATCTCCCCCAGATAAGCGTGAGTAAGGCTGCAGCCATCATGACTTTCTTTGAATCTGAAGTGAATAAAAGAGGAGAAGGAAAGGAAGGCAACCTTTTAGCCCGGTAATTGCTGCCTGCAATTTGGCAGTTCGATCCTGACTGGCTCAAGGTTGACTCAACCTTCCATCCTTCCAAAAGTGGGTAAAATGAGGAGCCAGATTGTTGGGGGGCAATAGGCTGACTCTGTAAATCGCTCAGAGAGCGCTGTAGAGCACTGTGAAGTGGTACAGTTTATAAGTCTAAGTGCAATAGCATAATAGGATTTTGCCTGTGGCATCACAGACCATTGTTTGGCCCCAGCGGTCTTTGTCTTCTAACGTTCACTGTTAGGTTCTGCCCTTTAAGACTTCAAGATGCAACCCAGAGACTCAGAGAGGTACCAGTTAAGTCCTCAACTTACTGCCATAATTGAGGTCTAAAATTTCGGGCGCTAAGGGAGACATTTGTTAAGTGAGTTTTGCCCGCTATTGTACGACTCTTCTTGCCACATTTCTTAAGGGAATCGCTGCAGTTCTTAAATTAGTAACCTGATTGTTAAGTGACCCTGATTCCCCCCCCCCATTGGTTTTGCTTGCCAGAAGGTTGCCATAGGGGATCACATGACCCTGGGACATTTGCGACCATCATAAATGGGAGTCCGTTGCCAAGCATCCGAATGTAAATCACATGACCATGGGGATGCGGCAATGGAGACAACCATTGCATGCCACAACACCCTGTGAGTTTCTGGGAGCTGCTAATACAGGTAGTCCTCGACTTAACTACAGTTCATGTAATGACCTTTGAAAGTTACAATGGCACTGAAAAAAATTATTTATGACTACACTTGACCATTGGTGTGTCCCCATGGTCACGTAATTTACATTTGAATGCTTGACAACAGATTCACATTTATGACGGTTGCAATGTCCCGGGGTCCTGTGATTCCTCTTTTGCAACCTTCTGGCAAGCAAAATCATTGGGGAAGTCAGATTCACTTAACAACTGTTACTAATTTAAGAACTGCAGTGATTCCCTTAATAAATGTGGCAAGAAGAGTCGTACAATGGGGCGAAATACTGGCTTCAATTGTGGCCATAAGTTGAGAACTACCTTTGTACCTCTTGAGTCTCCAGGTTGTATCTTCAAGTATGAACCTCAGGAATTGGCCAACTCGTAGATAGGTAGTTTTTAAATGGAAATAGGTATGAGTATATAGGAGTATGAAAGTGACCTACCTAGATGTTCTCCAGCTTTGGTTTTTATATGGTATGCTAGGCAACCCCTTGCTCCATCAATCCTTTAAAA
The DNA here is from genome assembly GCF_028640845.1 of Ahaetulla prasina. Lineage (NCBI taxonomy): Eukaryota > Metazoa > Chordata > Lepidosauria > Squamata > Colubridae > Ahaetulla > Ahaetulla prasina. The sequence goes on from NC_080540.1 coordinate 164,998,073, forward strand.
ACTTAGTATGTTGTCTTGGAAATGCCTTGCTTAATTCAACTGTTTGGGGTCACTATGCTTTGCTTTCCTCTCTTTCCCCCAAAAATGTACATTAAATTGTGTGGTGAGTTTTGGTAAATTTGTCACTTAATTTCAGATGCCATAGGAAGATCAGGTAGAAATCATGTCTCTCCTCTTCTCAAAATGAGTATCCTAAATAATTTCCCCTCTCCACAAATAGTTTTATATAATACTTTAATATTTGGAGTGCTTTACCCTGAATATTTTCTCCATCATTCCTGCAATATTTCAATATAAAGGCCAAGCACATTTTCTCTTTCTGTTACTGTAACTAACAAAGTTACATTTAATTTAACAAATTAACAAATTAATAAATTAAATTAACAAAGTTAATTTTAATTCAAAAGGTATGGTTGCTCTTGCTTTAAGAGACTTGTAATTCACAATCTCCTGTTTAACAATCCATCCATTCTTGTTAAATGTGAAAAACGGATTCAAAAATATGTTTAACGTGGAACTGGAAGGGATGGTGTATTATTTGTGAATGTCACTGACTTAAATGACATCCACAAATATAGGATGGAAAACTGGAAATCTCAAGCCTTCTCTTTCCCCGCAGCCTTCTTGTTTTTTAAATGCTGGTTCTGTCTCCTTTAGGTTAGCAACTTGACAGTTGGTTTGGTTTCATTCTTTTCCGAGGGGGGAGGGGGAGAGGGGGTGGTTCACATAGTATCCTTCCACCAACCCTTTGTGTGCGAGACAGGGGACTCTTTGCTGTGTTTCTAGACATTAAAAGATTTTTAAGATATAAGGGGAATTAAGTTTCATAATCTGGGGCATGTAGTTTAGAGGCTTTTGACTAGAGCCCTCAGCACTACGTCCCATCCTTGTGATAGACCAACCTCATCGGGCAGGAAAAGAAGGAGAAAGGGAATGGGAAAACTATAATACATGTAGTCCTCAACTTACGACCACAAATGAACCCAATGTTTCTGTTGCCAAGTGAGAAATTTGTTAAGTGAGCTTTGTCTCATTTTACGACTGTCCTTACTGCATTTGTCACTGCCGTTCTTAAATTAGCAACACAGTAGTTAAGTGAATCTGATTTCTCCATTGATTTTTGCTTGTTAGAAGATTGCAAAAGGGGATCACTGGGACACTGCGACCGTCATAAATGTGAGTCAGGTATCAAGCACCCGAATCGAAATCACATGACCATGGGTTGCTTGTCAGAAGGTCGCAAAAGCGGATCACATGACCCTGGGACACTGCAACCGTCAAATATGAACCGGTTGCCAAGCATCTGGATTTTGATCGCATGACGTTGGGGATGCTGCAACGGTCATAAGTGTGAAAAATGGTCATAAGTCACTTTTTTCAGTGGCTTTCTAACTTTGAACGGTCACTAAATGAACTGTTGTAAATTGAAGACCCACCTGTAATTCTTTTGGACTTGAGATATTAACATATAAAGCTTCCCTACTAAAGATGTAAGTATGGCGTTCCCTTGATCAAAATCAGCAACCAAACGAACAGACAAGAAACCAAACAAAATGAATACATTTGAAATAATAGAAAATATATGTAGCTTGGGTTGTAGATTTGGGCAGTGGTTTGTTCTCCGAGCTTGCCATTTAGTTCTTGAGCATTTTGTTACCAGACTAGGTAACAACTTCAGCGGGACTTTGCATGAAGTATCTTGTTCCGTTTCTCTTTCGTTTATATAGGTCTTGTGTGGTGGTGCTGTCAGTTGGTCACATGACTGGCTGTTTGCATAGCACAAAATTAACTGGTGAGGTGATTGGTTCCGTCGTTGAATGGTATTGTTATCTCTTAAATTAATGCCTACGGAATATAGAGGAGGACAGGAAAGAGAAATTCATGCAAGATTAAAATGAGTGAGGCTAGTAGTGGTTAATTCTGTTGTTTGGCGCTTCTAAGTGCCTTGTGTGTAAAGGATCCAGCTGGAAAGTATATTTTAATTGGATATGTTGTGAATAAATTAAATTTAATTCTTGGGATTAAGTCCCCATTCTAGTTTTCCTAAGAATCCCAGGACTATAGTTTTGATTTTTAAAGTCTATGTTCTCCTACTTTAAGGGGAAAAAAAGATAACTGCTTCATATGATAATCTTATATAGTTTAATTGTACACTAGTTATAGAAGATGGCAAAAATTTATGCAGTAAGAATTTGAGCCAACTTTTGTCACTCATTCCCTGTGCGTCCTATTATTCTTTAAATGATACGTTTCAATTCACTAACGAAGTCCTTAAGGAATCAGATGCTTTTATTTTCATTGCTCAGTGTTAAGGCAATCTTGGGATAAACATTAGATGTTCTTGTAATCCCTTTCAAATGTTGCTGAATTACAGTTTACAACATTGTTCAACATCAACAATGTGGTTGGAAATTTTAACAACTTCAGAAAAGCCACAGATTCTCCACCCTAATTAGGACACTATGCTGCCGCACATGGAAATGCTTGTAGTCCAGTTCTTTCCAAATGGTTGTATGTTGAAAAAAGCTAAAATATTTCATTGGGGGAAAGAGGAAATTGTGGTTAATGACCACTCTTCTGAACTATATAGCCCTAACATCTCCATCATATTCTTGCAATGTTATCTGCTAGCTGGTGTCAGTTTGTCATAAAAAGATGATAATTTTTTTTGATGAGAACAAAACAGACACGTTTAAATAAAATAATTGCCTCATCTCTCAATGCACTAAATAGTAGTGACAAAATTTTCTAAGACTGTTTTAGAATGTCTAATCCAGCAATTGTTTGGAAGCTGATAGTGTGGCCTTCATTGCTGAACTCTTGAGTTTTATTTATTTTTTTCCAGGAAGTTGAATTCCTTTCTTCGTCCATTGCACAACTTAAGGTGGTACAGACAAAATATGTGGAAGCAAAGGACTGTCTGAATGTATTAAATAAAAGTAACGAAGGCAAGTAATAACTCCCTTTTTAAAATCTCTTTCTTTTGTAGCCTTGGCTCAATCTTGAAAATGTGCTTGAATTTTTTTATGGGAAACCTCTGGTTTTGCCAAACTGTAATTCCTAACATTCCTCCTTATTGACTGTGCTGGCTAATGCTGGGATGAGTTTTACACCTGCCAGGCCAGAGGGTTTCCCAACTGTCTTTATGACCTAATGAGATTCTGTACCTAAAGGAGGCTAGGCTTGCAACGCAATTCTACATATATCTTCTGAGAAGCCTTTACTCACTTAAGTTTTAGATAAATGGGTGAAAGATTGCAGCCTTGTAAGTTTGAGAATAGAATTAGTACTGGTCCTCAGCTCCTCTTGTCTAGAAGATTCTTCTCTGTTTTGATTATAAAGTTACATTTTAGGGGTTATGTAAGGTAAAGGTAAAGGTTCCCCTTGCACATATGTGCTAGTCGTTCCCAACTCTAGGGGGCACTGCTCATCTCCATTTCAAAGGCGAAGAGCCAGCGCTGTCCGAAGACATCTCCGTGGTCATTTGGCTGGCATGACTAAACACCAAAGGCGCACGGAACGCTGTTACCTTTCCACCAAAGGTGATCCCTATTTTTCTACTTGCATTTTTTTTTAACATGCTTTCGAGTTGCTAGGTTGGGACAAGTAATGGGAGCTCACCCCGTTTCGCGACATTAGGGATTTGAACCCCTGAACTGCCGACCTTTTGATCAACAAGCTCAGTGACTTAGCCACTGAACCACTGCATCCCGCTAGGGGTCATCTGGTTTGAGGTTATTCATCTGTGATTTAAATAATTGAGAACTGGAAAAATAATATAAAATCTGCTAAATCTGATCCCTGCTACTGACCTACAGTACATACCAACTTTAAACCAAGTATTTTCACTCCTTAATTTTTCTTCATGATGAAAGAAAAGAGAACACAAGAAATTAGAAACCAGTATGTTTGATATTCTAAAATAATGTTTCTTAAACCATTTTTCCTCGGGACCCCTTCCCACTTCCTTCACAAATTGTCAAGGGCCCCTAAAGAGCTGTATTGCTTCTCATGATCGTTTGGGATTTTAATATAACATGGCCAGGAAATGTATTTTCATGGAGGCAGGAATGGTTTTGAGGGTGGTTCTCAAAACCATCCCTGTGGTTCTAGTATCACACCTTAAACACTACTCAAAAGGAACTCAGCAATAGTTTCTGTGTCTCAGATTCTTTAACAAAAAATTATTCTGAATTCAATTGAACTATTTCTGAAATACTTTTACATATCAGTTCTGCTGATCGGGAGAATAGTTCTAGGTATTTCCCCCTTATTTATTTTTCTATTCTATATCACTTCACTTGCGCTTCACAGTGCAATTAGTAAAATAGTAAGTGCCATGTAAAACAGACAATACCCTTTATGTTAACATGACCCAAGTATTTCCAAAATATTCAGATTTTATGATGCTGTTGAAATGACAGTAACATCAGTGTTAGCTAAACACCTGAGATGAGGACATTCATTCTATTTATTGGGGCATAGGTGAGATGGCATTCCAATGGATCTTCACATGATGGACAGTTTCTAATGGTCTCAGCAGTAGAAGCTGAGGAAAAATCGCCCTTAGCTGACCTTAATATCTATATTAATAAATCCTGAAGGTGTCCTTCTTTGAGTGTTATGGTTCTAAACAATTTATGACCTTTACATAACAATTACCAACAGTTTAGATCATATTAGAACTACATGTTGCCAGCTAGCATTTGTTTAATATGGTATATGGGCTGTTCTAGCTGCTATATTCTACATTAGTTATAGTTTGTCCTTTTATAGGGTAGCCTTATCTAGAACACATTGCCAAACCTTTTTTTCTCCTCTGCTTAGGTAAAGAGCTACTGGTTCCACTCTCCAGCTCTGTATCCTTTTTACAAAATAATAATATCCTGGAACAGCTTCCACTTTTTAACTTTTTCTTCCTCAGATGTATAGTAATTTGTAGTTATTCTAATAATTTGACAGTGGGATTAAACAATCAAACAGTTTACAGTTTAGTGAATTACTATTATTTCAGTGAGACCAAATGTGTTTTGCCACTTCTTAAAGAGAAACACTGTTTACACAGGCTAGCTATTCTGTCATCATTTCTGATGAGAGTAAATCTAGAAGCAAACCTTGGAAGCAGTAGACTTTTATAAATTGGGCTCAGTTGGAGGTTTTGGGAGGGAGGGAGGGAGGGAAGGAAGGACGGAAGGAAGGAAGGTCTAATCAAAGTTAATAAGAAATGATAATCCCTTCAGGATAATGCCATACTTTTCAGCAGAAAGCAGTTGATATGTTTGTATGACATATTGGTTGCAGTTTATGATGAAGCATCATGTGTGAACCATTGCTTTGTATGGCTCTGTAGTATGCTTTCTGTTGTGACTTCTACCAGTGGCTCAACTGAAAAACAGAAAAAATTGCTTCTATCACAACTGAAAGTGTAACCTGATGACACACTAATGGTACTTTCAGAAGTCTCAGAACCTTATGCTGTAGAAGTTCCATTTTAAGTATTGATAAACTGTCTTTGTACACAAAATTGCAGCACTTTGAAGCGATCATATAACAACACCCAAAACTGTACCAAGAGAAGAGGAAGAGAAAGTACCTTAGGGTACTCTGTTGTAGTGCAGCCTCTAATTCCTACATTACATCAAACTTCCCACTAAGAAAATAATAGAAAATAGCCGAGAACTGTCTCTTATTTCTGTGTTTCTAATTCAAGTTCTGAAAGAGAAAAATCTGTTTTTTTAAGGGGGAGAGGCATCTTTTCCTTCAGCTCATGTTGTATTCGTATAAATGAATTTCCTCCTGCAGCCTTCTGTTAAATGATATTTTTGCAGATTAGTTCTGTACTTATGATTTGGATGGAACCATTGTGACTTACCTTGATTATAACATTTTGGATTTTTAAGACACTAGAGAAGCAAAAGAAATTTTTAATATGGAACCACATAGGTTACACAAATATAAACCCTTAAGAATCTCCTGTTTTCTAACATTGGAGAGCACTAGTATTGTGTCCTTTACTTAGAGCAGGGGTGTCAAACTCGCGACTTTTTTCCCCTTTGCTAAAATGGAGATGGGTCTCGCCAGCGTGTGACGCATCCAGCCCATGGGCTACAAGTTTGACACCCCTGACTTAGAGAGCTACAAAGATATGCCTTGTTTTAGGTTTTCTCAATGCATAGCACAGGTGGGGATCTCTGGCTCAATTAAAAGATAAGTGTGAGCTTAGATCTCCCCTACTTAAAGGGGAGACAACCAGGAAATACCAGGCTGGTATAAAGTCGTCTCATGGAACTATTAACGTAAATCAGCCAAAACTAAAGCTCCAAACAATTCCAAAGGTACTCATAACTCTTATTGTTTTGCAATTTTTATTTTATTTAGCGAAGAAATACTGATGCCATGTTTTATAATATTACTTCAGCTATTATAACGATTCCATCCAATATTGTTTCTTCATCAGCATGAGGGTTATGATCTAGCAACTTTTTTATTTTCTCTAATGGGGGATTTTCTCTTTGGACTAGAAATTTAATGCTTTTTTCCTTTTGATTGTGTTTGATTCTTCCGAGCTCTTGTGCTTTTCCTTAACCTTTCTTTACAGATGTATGTTCCTGGGAAGCTTTCCGATGGGAGCCATGTATTGTTAGATGTAGGGACAGGTTACTATGTAGAAAAGGTAAGACATTTATCATTTCTCTGACGCTGGTGTTGAAGGACCGGCACAATTCCAAGGAGGCAACAATTTTTAATTTAACATCACAGGAAATGCAGAAATCTGATCTTCCACCATAAAGGCACAGTTGTACAGGAAGTCCTCGACTTACAACTGTAATTGAGCATTGGATTATTGTTAGAAACCGGACCTCAATCAGCAGTCATTAAGTAAACACTGCAGTTGTTAAGCAAATCCATTTTCCACAATGAGCATTTATTGCCAGAAACTGAAAGTGTTGGAAACCAACAAAAATTGTCATTAAGTGCAGTTACATCGCTAGAAGGTGCTGCAAATGGCCATAAAGCTGAGCTGGTTGCCAAGTACCCAAAATATGACCATGTGACCAGGAGCTGCGGCTGTTGCACCTTCAAAAACACATTGTAAATACCTCTGGGAAGTTCTGTCATAACTTTAAACAGTTATTAAACAGCCGGTCATAAATTGAGGATGATCTGTATTTGTGAAGATTTTCAGCCTGGAGACAGCTCCTCTTGGCATTTTTTGTAGCTTTTTTTCAATTTGCCAAATTGAACAGATTTTAGTATTTATCATCCTGGTAAAGTGAGATCACGATTCAGGCTTTCCTAACATGATGTCTGATAAGGCAAATAAACAAGCCCACCACCACATTGATGGAATCTACTCTTTTGCCAGTCTTCCACAGCTTGAACTCACATTGGGCCTGAATTGTTTTGTAGTTGAATCTCTCTCTTCCGATTTTGTAAATTGTACTCTATTGATTATACATTACCTCATGAATCTCTGAGCTGCTTTTATGTGCAACTATGAGTCCCCTCCCCGCTTGCCTTTGAGCCAGAGGCTTTAAAAGCATGGGCCCCTATTTGTGTGGACCCATGAATAGGAAGCTCTTAGGAAGAAGGGGTCACTGTGGCTCACGTGGTAAGTTGCTGAGCTTGCGCTTTGCTGAGGTCAGCAGCTCAGCAGTTCGATTCCCGAGAGCGAATAAACCGCGTAGAGACAGGAAAGGAGCCTCCCCCGATTGCCTACTGGCATTCAGGAATCCCACAGGTAAGATCGCACTGCCTGAAAAAGTTCCTTTCAGAGGCAGGCAGTGTTATGTCTTGCCCGCTCTCACCGCAGCCGGGGCCTTCTTATCTGCTTCCGAACGCTGAGGAATGTCCTAGTATGCCTCCCGGCCCCAGCCCTGGCTCCATGCCCAGACAAGCTGAGGAGGAGGAAGCACCTCCCGGCCCCAGCCCTGGCTCCATGCCCAGGCAAACAGAGCAACTAGACCCCTCCCCCTCCCCCACAGCATGTGAGCCTGAGGGAGGTCAATTACCAACAGCTGCCGACTGGAGTGACCCTTGCTTCAGAAGAATTGATAGGCGGTGGCGTCAGAAGGAAGGGAGGGGCAGGCCTGGATAAGTGCTGAGTCATGGAGCCACACCCCATGGCCTATATAAAGGATCTGCTTTCTGGCATTCTCTGAGTCAGGCAAAGTCTAAACATATCTTGCTGAAGTCACTTTCTGGTCTCCTGCCTGCCTTGAGGACTTTGCTAGGACTTTGGCAGAGCTGCAGAGGCACGCCTGATTCGGATTTCCCTGACCCGGCTGTCAGCGGAGGAGTGGGACACGACAGGCAGCCGCTTCCGTGATCCCTGGCTAACACACTAAATAAATAAGTAAATCTTAGGACGCCTCTGGTCTGATTTTAGACAGGTTGTGAAAAAAGGCACATTTCTTGAGAATGTGTAAGGTGCAATAAAAGCCATCAGAATTAACAGAGAATTCTAATCTTGGCAGAAATAGCCACATTTAAATAGTCTTTTCATTTCGTTCATTTTTATATGTCTATATATGCCACCAAAGTATATTGCTGCTGATCCCAGCTGATCCCATCCCATTTCCATTATATACAAGGGGAGGTGGTAAAAGGGATCGAAGATGGGCCATTTAGCATTCTCTGAACCTTCCAGAAAACACCCAGTTCTGCCCGCTGTTGACTGAAAAAATACTAGCCAAAATCTGATTGGGAAAATCATCCAAATTAATCAATGAATTTGGATTTGTCACAGTAGCAGTTGCAAGGTGCTAGGTGGGCATTCTCAGTTGACAAAGCCATTTGATTGTAAACAGTGGAGTAACAACGCCTTTGATCTTGGCAGACAGTGGATGAAGCTAGAGACTTCTTCAAGAGGAAGATTGATTTCCTGACAAAGCAAATAGAGAAAATCCAGCCAGCATTGCAGGAGAAGCATGCAATGAAACAAGGTAGGCCTTAGCAGCAGGCAAAAACTGAACAGTGCAAAAACTGTAAATATAACTCCGATTGATTCTGATTATCGAAATCACTGCTCAAATGCTTTCCTGACTCAGTTTGGTTTCTTTTCTTTTACAGCTGTAATAGAAATGATGAACCAAAAGATTCAGCAACTGACAGCAGCAGGGGCATCACAAATGTTGCCAACAAAGGCCTAGCAAAGATGACTCCCTTGCCCACCTATTATTTTGTGATGGTCAAAACATCTGGAGGGAAGCAGCATTCCTGCTGCATGCAGCTGAAAGGGGAGGGTGGGAGGGTAAGGGGATGACAATTTTCTGTTATGTTAAAACAAATATGGGAATGTTTCTGTTTTGGGGAATGATAACATCTTGAGGACCACATCTGCTCAGCTTGTTGACTTTTCAGATGTTCTGTTATGTTACATTAGTTATGGCACCTGGAGGCCATCTTTCATAAGATGCCCAGTGAAATGCAATGCTTGTAAATGGAATTGTACAAAATAAATAGAACAAAGCAAGTAATAATTGCATATTGACTAATGCATTGCTGCCCAGAAAGCTCTATGGCCCACCTGATTTTGTTTTGTTAAGGTTCTTTTGATTTAAAAAAGATGGATGTAATCAATTTGAGTTACAACTTTAGTTTGAAGAATACTTCTAAATTTGGTTCAAGTCCTGAAGGTACTGTTGGAAAATAAAAGTTAAGAGAGACCTGCAGATCACTGCATTGTTTAGAAGCATTCCACCTATCAAGAAAAAAGGGGAAGGTATGCATCCATGATAGAGGACTAGAGAGAGGAGTAGGGCAGTGCTTATCAATCTGTGGTCTGTGGACCCCTGGTTGGGCGTGATGTCATCACGGGGGTCTGCAAGGGTTTGAAGAAATTTTATGATTTAAATCTTAAGTGCTGTTGTTGAGTTATTAAGAGTTAATTCATAACAAACACACTACTGTTTCAGGCTGAGATCGGTCATAGCCACTGGTAGTCCAAGTTAGCCTGGTTCTGTTTTTAGAATTATAATTCCATACTCAAAAGATGGAATACCTCAACTAGCAGATGCTTGTCAAAAATGGAACGCCACGCCGCATTTACAAGCTCTCCTGGAATCTCAGTTGGCCACTGTTAAAACGGGAATAAAGATACAGTTTTGATTCCTGAGAGGCCAGTCCAGGCCAGTGTTCTATTCCAGAGAGGTCTGGTGGATGTTCATTAAAAACCCTACAAGCAGAAAATAAGTACATCAACAACTCCATAAGCTGACTGTAGAACCTTCTGTCATTTATCCATCTCACAGCAGTTTTTGCTAATACTCCCCAGTCCTTTTTGGGTTAATCTTTCTTTGTCTCATTTTATTTATTAGTATTTTTTTCCTATCATTCCTTTATTACTTTTATAAATAATTCAAGGCAGTGAACGTACATAATACTCCTTCCTCCTATTTTTTGTAGAACAACCCTGTGAGGTAGGATGGGCTGAGAGAGTGAGTGGCCCAAAGTCATTCAGCTGGCTTTCATAGACTAGAACTTACAGAACAAATGGCCAATAGTATCCTGTCCCTTACTTAGCCAAATCTGTATTAGGTGAAATGAGCCAATCTGAAAGCATTTCCTTCCTCAGAATTAAACTGTAGCTCATTCCCTGGTTATCTCTTACCTTACTACCAAACTATTTCATCCTGTCTTTTTTTAAAAAAGCATTCCACTTTTGTCCAGAACTCTACTGTCTGAGGCACTCTACTGCCTCTCAAATCCTGACCTGAGGTTTCACTAAAGGTACACAAAATATTTAGAATACAGTTTGAGCTCAAGATGGGTTATTTTTACTTTGGTGGATGCTTTCCAAGCGGAATCCTGTGGTTTGAACACATGGTTTTGGATACCGGTTTTTAAGAACACCAGTTTTGATATTTCATCATTTCAAAAAGGAAATCATAGCTCTATTTTGCAATTTTTCCTCTGAATTTGAGCAACATGGGTTCTTAAGTCTGCAAAAAAAATGTTTCAAGAGTGACAAGCAGGGGAAATGGTTGCTGTTTTCATAGAACATCCATTCTAAAAATAGCAATAGCACGTAAGGTTTATATACGGCTTCACAGTGCTTTACAGTCTTCTCTAAGCGGTTTACAGAATCAGCATATTGCCCCTGACAATCTGGATCCTCATTTTGCCAACCTCAGAAGGGTGGAAGGTTGAGTCAACCTTGAATCAATAAGAATCAAACTGCTAAATTGCTGGCAATTGGCAGCAGAATTAGCCTGAAATGCTGACAATTCTGACAACTGTTCCACCACTCTCAACTTTATAAACTCTCACTACCACTCTCTTAACTTTATAAACTCACAGCTACTGGTAAGAACCTTTGATTAATGCTGACAATTTCCATCAAAGCTTAAATATACATTATAATATTGAATTGCAATATATTTAAGCTTTGATGGAAACTGTCAGCAATCTATCTAGTTATAGTTTCCTCTCACTAATTTTTTGGTATTTAGACTGGATCTTTTGCCCAATATCAAACTGCCAAGCTCTAGAGACATGATCTCCTGAGGGAAACAACCACAAAGGCATATTAAGCTTTAGGTTGGTTTAAGTCACTTGGAACTTGGAGAGTATTAGGAAAATGTAGAGAGCTCATCACCATCCAATTACAGTATATGGCATTAAAACATCCTACTCCTTACCAATAATAATAGCAGACCATTCCTGCTCTGGAGAAAACTTCTTTTAAAAAAGCCCAAATATTTTGTAGTCCACATCTGTTTAATATATCTACTTAATATAGTTGCTCCCACAATCATAATTTACTTTTCTGCTGTGGTCCTCCACCTTTTCAGCAATGAAGATCTATTATCTATTCAATGTCCATATTCCATTTCTCCGCCTAGTTTTCTACGGAAAAGATAATCATAAGGAAACTAAGAGTGAAAGCAACTGAGATTAGGGGATACAGAACACTTTATTGCACAAAATGGGTTTCAATCCTCTGATTCCTCCACTCTTCAGTGCCCTTGCTTTTTCCCCCTTCACATACCTTTCCAAACAAAAATAACTCAAAGATACTTCCTTATTTATTTTTTTTCCTTTGAAGCCCCAATAAATCTTAGATTGACTGAAGATCAGGTTTCTTCTCCCGCCTTCTCAAAAATTCTTATGGCTTCTAACTAAAAACTTTATTTACAGTAACAGCCTACTAGTTCTCAGATGGTCAGTGAGAACTATTTTTTGATCCTGCCTCAGAAAACAGATTTAGATCTGGTCACAGTTTTTCTTCCAACAAATGACCAGAGTCCTGAGCTCCAAGCTGAATTTCCTGCCTCCTCCCCTTCTTGCTACTCCCTAGTTGGATACACTGGCTCACACAGGGCCTTTGATCTAGGCAAGCGAGATCCAGGATGCAGAGTCACGCTGGACCCCAAACTATCCTCAGTCTCCAGGCTACTAACCTGGACATCACTCAGAATTCACATCCTACCAGAGGGAGAAACCCTCAACGCACAAATATCGGTTTGTGCACTCTCTTGTGGCGGATAAGGGTAGTGCTCTTGGTGAAACATTCCCCACATTCCACACAGATGAAGGGCTCTGATGGAGTGGCCCCGTGATGGGTAACACGGTGGCGTTCCACTTCTGAAGGAGCCCGGAAGCGTTGCCCACATTCTGGACATGGGTGACCAATGGGGGAGTCCGTGTCATGGCGCAAACGCTGGTGCTTGATCAGGCCAGCACTGTGTGCAAAGCCTCGGCCACATTCAGGGCAACGGAACGGTCGGGCCCCCGTATGTGTTCGCCGGTGCTTGGCCAAGTTCTTGCTTTGCGTGAAACTGCGACCACAGTCCCCGCACGTGTAAGGGCGCTCTCCTGTGTGGATGCGCTGGTGCTGGATCAGGTTGGAACTCCAGCTGAAGCTCTTGCCGCAGTCACGGCAGACGTAAGGCTTCTCGCCGGTGTGGGTGCGCCGGTGCTGCACCAGGTGTGAGTTCTGCGAGAAGCTCTTGCCGCAGTCTGTGCAAGTGCTGGGACGCTCGCCGGTGTGCGTGCGCTGATGCCGTAGCAATTTCGACCAGTGGCTGAAACTCTTGCCGCACTCGTTGCAAATAAAGGGGCGCTGCTTGCTGGATCGGGAGACAACATTGGTTGCTACAGCCATATCATCCTCACCGTAGCTGCTAGAGACTAACAGATTCCCCTGCCGTTCGAGAGAGGCTTCCTGTTGTGAACTTGCCCTCCAGGTGGGTTGTCTGTTCTGTATTGTGGACTGGACGGCCTCATGCTTCAAATCATCTTCACTCCTGCGCACCACGCCTCTGTCAGCTATTGGAAGGGAGAAGCACTTAGTTCAGAAAGAGATCTCTGGGTTTTACAAAAAAAGAACTCACTGCCTCTTCTGTACCAGGTTAGGAGTGGGGAATCTCTGGCCCTTCAGGTACTATTGGATAATCACTTTCATCTTGTCTACCCATGATTCACATTTCCTGGGAGTTGACTGAAGGAGCAACACCTGAACAACTGAAATATCCCCATCTCTGCTATACACACTTTTTAAAAATCACCTTTAAAAGATCAGGACAAAAACACATTATATAACTGAAATTTTGATTCAACTGAATTTAAAGGTAATTCATTCAGGTAATATGATTATGCCCTGTACATGAAATAATTTCCTCCTCTCAATATTATACTTGACAGACTTCTATCAAAAGTTCTTTTGTTCTGTGCACTTCCAAGAGACAACAGGCAGATTTCTCCCCTGCATCCTCATCTAAAAAGCTAAACTAGAATTAGTGAATTCTGGATTGAAATCTTTATTCAAATCACAGAACTTGCATGGAATCTTAATCTAATCTTATTTATCTCTTGCGGTTGCTCTTAAAAAGGGAGAAATAGAGGAGAACTTTGTATGCCACTCAGAAACTTCTTGGAGGAAAAATAAAATATTTACAATTCAACATGGCTATACACCTGACCGCTCCATTAGGTAGACCAGACTATGAAAACAACTTCACAGAAAAACTAAAATTATTTGGCTGGAATAACATAAACTAGCAAGACTAATAGAGCTGTGCCTCCTCTTCCTCCTCCTTACAGTTCGGTGAATTTAGGGGGCATCTGCTTAAACTTCTTCCAAAAGTTATCTGGATGTTATGGACTTTAAAAACATGCTTTAGCCCCCCTATTGCCTTGGCAAGAGTGTATATCTTACCAGGTCATGTATCTTCTCTGTACAATGCCCCAGTTTCTCACCTATGTAGACTCTCCTTATGATTCCACCGTTATCTGAGCCATGGATCTCTGCAATGCCAGGATCTTCATGCGCCATCTCAAAATGAGGATTTTCAACCAGAATGTATCTGAGAGAGAGAGAGAGAATGAATGAATTAGCCACAATCACTTCCTCCCTCTCCTCCTCTCTGTTACCATTTGTGTAAAAGCTAATCACTATTGATCAAATTCATTATGTATATTTTGTGCTGCCTCGTTTCTGGGGTTCAAATCCAATGTCTGGCAATGTACTTGTCCAAGCCAAAATACATCCAATATACTTGTCCAAGCCAAATTACATCCTTGACACGCCGTATAGAAAATAGCTGTTCTGGCATTTTAAACTTGATCTTGAATAACAAAGGAGATTTACATCATAGATGGCGTAGTGAATAAATCAGTTAGCTCCTGAATTATTGGGATGCTATACAATTGGTCAAATTTTAATAATTGGCTTGTCCCTTTTATGTCTTAGCAAATATGGGAACCAATTTAGCTTAATCTTATAGGCACCCCTGGCATTGATTTGAAAAGCCTGGACCAATATGTTCAAAACAAATGCATGCTCTCATCAGCATCCTGCCATTACCTTGGCATCCCAAGGACTAGGGATATCACAAGTATTAGGACCCATAGTTGCATAGTTGAGTTTGGTTGTAAAACTATCTCAGCTTGTCTACGTACAACTGCTTGTGTACAAACACCGCCAACTTTAAGAACTTTCAGCATGCTAACAAGGGAGAAAATGTATCATATTTATTTCCAAAAGATTGCGATTTCCCCAATGTAGTTGTTTACATTATTAACAATAACAAGACAAACATTGACCTTGTATAGTAAACAATCTGGCTCCCACCTCTACAGAAGTGCTTCTTAACCTCAGCCATTTGAAGACTTTTGGGGATTTGGCTGAGGAATTCTGGGAGTTGAAGTCCACCTGTCTTAAAATTGCTGAGATTGAGAAACACATTTATTTCTCATTTATTGTAAAAGGCACAGAAGCTGTGCTGGAAAAAGGATGAGATAATGAACACAATGTGGATTGTCCTGGAATATTTTTTTTTTAAGATGCCAAAGAACACTCCACCAAGTTGGCTCTTGCAGTAAGCTTTGGTTTGCTGAATTAAGATGGATAACCAAGCCAAAGTTAGCTGGATTTACATAACAAAATAGAACAGAATTTTTTATTGGCCAAGTGTGATTGGACCCACAAGGAATTAATCTTGGTGCATATGCTCTCAGGTATAACAAGTGTTATAACCATAGAATATAATTTTTTAATCACAATGGCTGTGTCTGCACAGGACTTAAAACTAAAATTAATTTCATTACAGCTCAGGATACTATACTTTTTGC
This sequence comes from Ahaetulla prasina, assembly GCF_028640845.1. Lineage (NCBI taxonomy): Eukaryota > Metazoa > Chordata > Lepidosauria > Squamata > Colubridae > Ahaetulla > Ahaetulla prasina. Next base: position 165,013,649 of record NC_080540.1, read on the forward strand.
CCGTCGGTTTCATATCTTTCAATCTCCATCCCTACCACCAGACTTCCTTCTCCTGCTACACTGGCTCAAAGATCGCCCTGGAGCCTTTTAAGGATTCACTCTCGCTTTCCTGATTCTTAACCTAGCAACCACTACCACCACCCTAACTTGCTGGAGACGGGCTCTGTGGGGCTGCGCTCCTCAACCGCAACTTTTAAATGACAGCTTTCTCTCATTTAACTCGGGGTGGCCATCTTGCGAGCCAAAGCCTCGTCGTTTCGGGCAGCGACTTACAAGCCCCCGCCGGTAGCGCAGGGGAAACGGTCGGGAGCGTTGCCGAAACCGAGTTTCCAGCCTGGGGCTTTCGTCGTTGAAAAAGCCAGCACCGTTTTCACCCAGGTCGAGGGGGAGAAAAGGAGAAGGCGGGTGGAATAAGGAAACTCTTCGTTCAAGCTTGGCAACAGAAACGATCTGAGCCCAACAAATAATGCGGTCTTTTGCTACGCGACCGGGGTCCTTGCGCTCGATCGGGCAGAGAGACTTCACCGGGGAGCAGAGGTAGGAGGTCATTGGCAAAACATGCAACCTTGCTCCAAATGTTTTCCTACATTTTTGGATGCATCGACTCACACTCACACACACCTATTTATCCCACCCGCGCGGGGATCCCCCGATTAAAACTCACTTTTGCCCGGGATGAAGGAACCCCAGTCACGTCCCCGAGGCGCCTAAACACCGCGGGAGGATCCGAGCCGCTGCAAGCGACTCCGCTAAAGCCCAACTCCAAGCTCTGGGCTGTGGGGGGGCTGCTGGGAACAGGAAGGTCCCCGATTAATTTAAACTCCCCCCCCCATTCCTCCTCTCCGTTGTATTTCCTGGTGATCGCTAGGAACAGAGAGGAACTAGGAGCTCTATGGTTGAAAAGTGAGCATGTGGCTTGCACGCTCTTAAAAGACGAGGGTTAAAAAACAACAACGAGGAGGTGGTCCAGCTCCCGGAGCTCCAGTTGATGGTTTTTAGGGAGGAGGAGGAGGAGGAGGTCAGGAAAGGGTTGAGTGACTTTCCGCCCTTCTCAGGCTGTGGATGCAAATTGCAAGGCTGCCTGTGCCTCCAGAATAGAATAGAATAGAATAGAATAGAATAGAATAGAATAGAATAGAATAGAATAGAATAGAATAGAATAGAATAGAATAGAGGAGAGGAGAGGAGAGGAGAGGAGAGGAGAGGAGAGGAGAATTTTTTATTGGCCAAGGGTGATTGGACACACAAGGAATTTTTCTTGGTGTATACGCTCTCAGTGTACATAAAAGAAAAGATACCTTCATCAAGATTAGATTTGGAAGAGGATTATCTGGAGATTCCCGGATTGCAAACAGGTCGCAAGCTTTGGGGGCGTTGGTAGCAAAACCCGTTACCGATCCCAGAGTGGAAAACGGGGGGTGCAGGCTGCACGAATCGTTCGTCCGGCGGAGAATCCGTGCGGATGAAACTCGTTTTTAGGGGTGCATGGCTGGGCTGAACGGCGGGGAGAGCAAGGAACGGCAGTCAGCTAGAAAGAAATACGGCTCTTGTTCCTTCTCTTGAATGCAGCCGCCGTGTAAGCAGAAGGCAAAAAAGAAAGGCCAAAGATAAACGAGCTTCTTGCACTTGCGTTGTCTCTTGTGTTATTCGGACATGGCTAACTCGATTTATCGTTCCATATAACTTTCTGCAACCTGTGTCCTCCAGATCAACCCTGGCTTAAGCATTAACCTAAATAAGCATCTGCTTAGGGAACCAACGGAAATGGGGCATTATTGTGCTCTGCTTTTTCCCACTAGCTATCATGCTCTTAACTCTTTCTTTGTCAAGCTTGACTTTTAGTTTGCAATCTTTTTAGGCTGGCATTTTCTCCTATATACTATAACAATCTTAATAGCAACGCTTTAAAAGTATTACAATTTTGCAGTTTTTATTCTAGTTATTAAATCATTTGCTTATATTGCTTATTGCTACTTGATGTTAAATATTTTTTTAAAAAACCTTTAATATACTGTAGTTCTGGGGTTCAACTTGAGGAATGGCCTGGAAGAAAACTGAGTTTTTAATCTCTTTATTTCACTTTTGGCATTTACTGAGGCTTAATGTTTTGTCATTTAGCATTGGGAGGGCCAAGGGCTCTGTTGTTGTACTGTGCTTAGGGCATCGATTGACCTTAATCTGGCTGTGTTCCAAATTGGTAGCATTCCATTCCTGCACTTGCCCAGCTAGTCTGGGCACTGGAATAGAAGTGTGACACAGTTCCCCAAGCAGTGGAAAATTTGGACCTTCAACACTTTGTGTACATTACAGGTACAGTAATCCTTGACTTACGACCACAGTTGAGCCCAACATTTCCTTGCTAAGCAAGACAGATGTTAAGTGAATTTGGCCTCGTTGTATGATCTTTATTGCCATAGTTATTAAGTGAATCACTGCAGTTAACTTAGTAACATACAGGTAATCCTCGACTTACAACTGTTAATGACCATTTGAAGTTACAACAGCACTGAAAAAAGTGACTTATGATCATTTTTCATACTATGACCATTGCAACACTGGCAACTGAGTCATATTTATGATGGTTGCAGTGTCCTGGGGTCATGGGATCCCCTTTTGCGACCTTCTGATTAAGTCAGTGGGGAAGCCAGATTCACTTAACAACTGTGTGACTCACTTAATAATAATAATAATAATAATAATAATAATATTTTAATTTGTATACCGCCCTTCTCCCGAAGGACTCAGGGCGGTGAACAGGCAGATAAAATATAATACACACAATAATTAAAAACATCCCTTAAAAAACTAATTTAAATGCCCAAAATGTTAAAAAACGTACTCCCCCGTAAAATCACAAAATTTTAAAAACCCATCCAATAAAAATAAAAATCAGGCTAGTCCAGCCATACAAAATAAATAAGTTTTAAGTTCGCGGCAAAAGGTCCTAAGGTCAGGTAATTGTCGAAGTCCGAGGGGAAGTTCGTTCCACAGGGTCGGAGCTCCCACAGAGAAGGCCCTCCCCCTGGGGGCCGCCAGTCGACACTGTTTGGCTGACGGCACCCTGAGGAGTCCCTCTCTGTGGGAACGTACCGGACGATGGGAGATAGAAGCCGGCAGTAGGCGGTCCCGTAGATAGCCCGGTCCTAAGCCATGGAGCGCTTTAAAGGTGGTAACCAATACCTTGAAGCGCACCCGGAAAACAACAGGTAGCCAGTGCAGTCTGCGCAGGATAGGTGTTATGTGGGAGCTCCGAGACGCTCCCTCAATAACCCGCGCAGCCGTGTTCTGAACTAGCTGAAGTCTCCGGGTGCTCTTCAAGGGGAGCCCCATGTAGAGAGCATTGCAGTAGTCCAGGCGAGAGGTAACGAGAGCATGAGTGACTGTGCATAAGGCATCCCGGTCCAGGAAGGGACGCAACTGGCGGATCAGGCGAACCTGATAAAATGCTCTCCTGGAGACGGTCGCCAAATGGTCTTCAAAGGACAACCGACCATCCAGGAGCACGCCCAAGTTGCGTACCTTCTCCATCGGGGCCAATGATTCACCCCCGACAGACAGCCGCATCTGCAGCTGACTGTACCGAGGTGCCGGCATCCACAGCCACTCCGTCTTGGAGGGATTAAGTTTGAGCCTGTTCCTCCCCATCCAGACCCGTACGGCTTCCAGACACCGGGACAGCACTTCGACAGCTTCACTGGGGTGGCCCGGGGTGGAAAAAGTACAGCTGGGTGTCATCAGCGTACAGTTGGTATCTCACCCCAAAGCCACTGATGATCTCACCCAGCGGCTTCATATAGATGTTGAATAGGAGGGGTGAGAGAATCGACCCCTGCGGCACCCCACACATGAGGCACCTTGGAGTCGATCTCTGCCCCCCTGTCAACACCGTCTGCGTCCGATCAGAGAGGTAGGAGGAGAACCACCGATAAACGGTGCCTCCCACTCCCAACCCCTCCAACCGGCGCAGCAGGATACCATGGTCGATGGTATCAAAAGCCGCTGAGAGGTCTAATAGGACCAGGGCAGAGGAGTAACCCCTATCCCTGGCCCTCCAGAGATCATCCACCAGTGCGACCAAAGCTGTCTCCGTACTGTATCTGGGCCGGAAGCCGGACTGGAACGGGTCTAGATAGACAGACTTAACAAACAAGGTCGTAAAATGGGGCAAAATTCACTTAAGTGTCTCACTTAGCGACATAAACGTTAGGCTGAATTTTGATTGTAAATCTAGCACTATCTGTATTGCATTTCATGAAGAGAACATCTGTAGCCCTCCTGCTGTTTTTTGATCTATGTGGATCATACCAATTTTTGATGACTGCGGCCTAAATTTGCCTGCCACTAGTATCCTGTCTAAATTAAATTCACAATCAAAGCCATGTCCCAGTTGATGTCAACTGCTGTGGAAATAAATGATGTGAGTGAGCTAATATCTTTCAGGGTGATTATATCTTCATGAAAAATATCCAGCCAGTCATTGGAATTAATGTTAGGTGGGACAAAATGGATCTTTTGTCTGATCTAGAAGGACTGTTCTGATGTTCTAAACATTATTGTTACTGCAGTTCTAGTTTCCATTATATTGATCTTAAGCTATGCTCAATAGGGACGATGGGTATCTAACACCTGAAGTATATTTTCACCAGATGGGACAGCCTGCTTCAGTCAGATATAAATCATTTGTATGTAAACTGCTGTTCTGACTTGCAGGTTTGAAGGATGTAATCTTTCTGTCTTATAGCGATTTATTCAGTTTGAGCTGCTCTCGCCTATTTGGCATCCTATTCATTTGTTTTAATTAATTCTCATGAAATCTAAGCTGCTCATGACATAAACATTGCTTGCAGGTTAGAGTTCTAAGGCAGTGATGTTACCTAATTGGGTAATTGTTTGCAAACAACCAAGCTCGGAGAGCTCCAAGGATTTCACAGTGCTAAGAGTTGCTGACTGTCAGAAGAGGAATAAAAAGAGGGCACTTCTTGCCACTTAATGGTTGGTTACCTGAATGAGAATGAATTGCAAAAGAAGTTAAAAAGAAAAAAAAATCCTGCCGTAATTTTCTTTTAATCCATTATAGATTTCTAATTTACAGGATCTAATCTACAATTTGCAGTGTTAATAAATCTTGTCACTTTCTGATCTCTTTTTCTTTTCCTTGTTCCAACAAATGACAACTTCCTCTCTCTGCATGTTATTAATGAAATGGGCTGAAATGTATGAAATCGTAAAGGTAAAGGTTCCCCTCACACATACGTGCTAGTCGTTCCTGACTCTAGGGGGCGGTGCTCATCTCTGTTTCAAAGCCAAACAGCCAGCGCTGTCCGAAGACGTCTCCGTGGTCATGTGGCTGGCATGACTCAACGCCAGAGGCGCACGGAACGCTGTTACCTTCCCACCAAAGGTGGTCCCTATTTTTTCTACTTGCATTTTTACGTGCTTTCAAAACTGCTAGGTTGGCAGAAGCTGGGACAAGTAACGGGAGCTCACCATGTTACACGGCAGCACTAGGGATTCGAACCACCAAGCTGCTGACCTTTGACAACCTCAACGTCCTAGCCCCTGAGCCACGGCGTCCCTAAATCTTACATTATAATAAATTAGCCAATTTTTTAAGGCGCCTCAGGGCTTTTTCAACCTAAGGAGATAGGCAAATTTACTACTTACAAGTAAAAAGAAAAAACTCAATAACACTATTCCTTCCCTCATTCATCTTATATGGCAGTTTTAAGATTTTCCATCAATGTTTCAATTTGCAGCAATTCTATTAGATACAAACTGAAAGAAGCATTGGAAAAAGTATCAGAGGTCATCTAACAATTGTCTAGAAGTTGCAATTTAGCTAAGCCATAAATTATGGTTGACAAACCAAATATTTGGGTTGTTGTAAAATGGGCAGCGAATAAATTTTACAAAATAGATATAGATGGGGAGGAGGGGGGGAAGGCGGACAGACAGAACCAAATGACTGGGCTGAACCAAAATACTGAACTGGTTTAATGTTAGCATGTTTGGTGAATTGGGTCAGTGGTGAAATCCAATTTTTTTTTACTACCGGTTCTGTGGGCGTGGCTTAGTGGGCGTGGTGTGGCTTGGTGGGCATGGCAGGGGAAGGATACTGCAAAATCTCCATCCTCTACCCCCCCTCCCCCAAGGATATTGAAAAATCTCCATTCCCACCCCACTCTGGGGCCAGCCAGAGGTGGCATTTGGTGGTTCTCGGAACTGCTCAAAATTTCCACTGCTGGTTCTCGAGAACCTGTCAGAACCTGCTGGATTTCACCCCTAAATTGGGTTTTAATTTGCTTGCTCACCCTGACTCTAAAAACTAAGCCAGACGGGTGTTCCACTGAATCCAATGCCACTTCTAAACCAGTGTTTCTTAAAATGTGGTTCTAAAATCACGGGGTTTTCCTTGAAATCAACATTATTTGTCAGCATATGTTGAAAAACAATGCAATATTAAATTCCGATGAAACAATTGTGAGAAGCAGTAGTGGCACCCAAAGCATCGATTTTAAATTACAGTAAATATTACAGTAAATACCAATGTAACACGTGCAAACAAAAGCTCTTTTAGAATCCTTCCACATAATGCATGCAAACGGAATTTTTTGGGGGGAGTTCTCCATAATTTTCCAAAAGGGGAAGAGAAAGCAAAACAATATTAAGAGCCCTGTTGTAGGCAGCCCCATCTCGCGCTTGATTGCTGCCACAACAAACAACAACAACACTGACAACCACCTCGAACTTCCCCGCGAATGACTAGGCTGAAGAACTCTCAAAGGAGGATTGGAAGGCGGAGCGGCGAAGGGCGGGACTTGTGTGCCATTCCCTGAAATGATTGGAAGATATTTGTGAAAAGGACCGGCTTGTGACAAGACGGGAGAGTGGAGTCGGGAGGGGTGGGTGGGAAAGAGGAAGGGATGGATCGGCGCGACAACTTGTTGGCGCGTGTCAGGGGTTTCGGGAAGTCGGTCGCTCTAGCTGTCCATTGTCCGTGATTTCCGGTCGCTGAGGGTCCAACTTCCGAGCAGCCGAGGGCGCGCGGGCACATCGGCGCCAAGTCGGTGAGTGCGGCGGGGACTGAGGTGGTGGCCAGGCTGTTGTTGCGCCCTCCGGGGTGGGGGGTCATTTGCTCGGCGGAAGGAAGCCTCCCGGGCGATTGGTGAGGCCGACCTGGAAAGTTAATTACCACTTGGAGGTAAGACACAACATGTTCCAAAAAGCTTCCTCAAGTTAGAAGTTAACTGAAATGTTTGCTTACTGGCCACGTGGCTGGGAATGTCAAATGTTGTATTCAAAACACTGAAGGCTACCCTTTTTTTAAGAAAGTTCTACTTGGCTTTTAAAAAGTGTTCTGCTTTTATTTTTTGGAGGTGGGCTGATTCTGATAAGACCAGCAGAACCCACAGATCTTCTTGTCCTAAGGTTACTGAGCTAAAATGTAAAAGTACAGTGATTTTAGTAGAGATGCAGTAGAGGTTATGTAACAAGTTGTGATTGGCATGGCTGTGTGACAGAAAAGGGCAGCCTTGTATATTGAGATAGAAGAAATATTTTTCCTTATAGTACCTTGGAGCCATTTTGTTGATGCACGTAGGAACACTCAGCCATCCTGGAGACAGTCCAGATTTCTTCTTGTTTATTAATTTCTCATGAGCTTGCTAATGATTGTCTTGCGGTATAGCAAGTTCTGTTTCAGCTCATTCCTAATTGGAGGCAATGACAATCTCCTGATTGTGTTTACCAGGCATATGCTTTAAAACTCTTTTCCTCCCCCTATCTTGTTTATCATATCGTATTAGCTTTGTTATTCCTTTGTATAGCTTATTGCAGCAAAAAAATGAAATGTTCTTTTCTGACATTATTGCAATGACCTGGGTCAAACAAATTCAGCATCAGCACTGAATTTAAAAATGGTGCTACCAAATGTTCCTTGCAACATAAAAAAGAAAAGAAAAAAAGAGGTGTGAAGATTGAAAGTAGTTTTCCAATGTCATCTACTGGGATGTATTTATTTTCTCAATCTACATCTGAGGTTTCTTGTCAGTCTCCTATGGAATCTGTCTGTCTGCCTGATTACCTATCTACCTGTGCAGCTGTGAGATTAGTAGTAACCAAATCTGATCCTACATAGCTTTCACTAGTTCAGTTAGGTAGGTTATTAAAATGAGGCCATCAACATCTAGTTAATAGTTTTGTATGTATCATACCAGTCTAAACTGGTAGGAGGAGCTTCATTTGTATATTTGGTGTTGAGCTCTAGAAGGACCTTCAAGGTACAGACTTCATCCATTGTAGGAATGATCCATTGTAGGAAAGACTGCTGAAAACGTGGCAGAGATAATTGTATTCCTGGTAGCCTAGAAAAAAAATAATAGTGACAATAAACATCCAACCAAATTACTTAGATTACTGTTCTTATTTTCATAATATTTCAGATTTTATTCTCAAGAAATTTTACTTCAATTTGCTCTCTTTATTTCTTTTCAATCCATTTTGCATGAAGCATAGAACATCTTTATCATCTCTTAATAATTCTCTAATGTCTGTCAATATCAGTTCATTATCTGAATGGATTAATTAAGAAGATGTTATGTTTTAGTTGTACAGGTAGTGTGCAGGTAAGTTTGAGCCACCTCCTAAACCTCAGGTTGTTCTTGATTAATTTTTCCTCACCATCAAAGGTTAATGAATTCAACAATCTGACGATATTTTTAATGCTATCACTATATATCTTGCAGTTGTTGTTTTTAAAGAAATTGTATTTTTAAAAAGTTGTTCTTTTGTATCTGCTTCTTCAGGCAACTTGGAGCATGTAAAGTAACCAAGGAAACTGAACTCCAGTATGTGGTATATTATGCAGAGCATCCAGAGTAAATATTCTTTGTCAGAGCGCTTGATCCGGACTATAGCAGCCATTCGATCTTTCCCACATGACAATGTTGAAGACCTAATAAGAAGGGTAGGTGAAAGACAAGCTTTTAGTATGTACTTATAGTATGTGTGTATGTATAAATAAAATTCCTGTCTCATCCTTATGGGTGGTCTGTGCCATCCTATGCATATTTCTATAGTTACGTAAGTGTATTCTATTTCTAATACGCTTATATAAATGTTTAAATGTTTTATATAACTATATAATATTTTAATCTATTGTATTTTGCATAAATCAGTCCCATATTTCATTATATCTATCCATACAAAGTCTATTGTATGTCTACAGGGAATCCATAAGTAACAAGTGTAATCACGATTTTCTTCCTTTAGTAAATGGGGCCATAAATTTATCATTCCATTATTGTAGTATCCATTTATTTTGTCCAGTTGTCAAATTGAATGTACTAGATATAGAATTCAAGAGAATATTATCCTCTGAAAACTTGAGCTTCTAACATCAGGCTGATTTATTGCCAAGTATTAAATACTGGAAGCCAATGATTAGTGTTATCTTTTCAAGCTGGGCAACTTGGAATATACATATATTTGCAGCTTTGGTTCGATGGATAGTATTAGGATCTAAATAGAGTAGACCTCTAGTATCTCTGGAAACAATTATAGTTAGAAAGCTATGGAATGGAATGTCTATAAGCAAAAAGATTTGATCCTTTTTCCCATTGGCTTTTTGGGGAAACGCAACATTAAAAATTGAGAAAAAGATGGTGATATGGAAAAATTGGATGAAAATAGAGTTTTGACTTTAGACCAATTGATACCATGATAAAGATGAATTTTTAACATACTGTGTGTGAAGAAATAAATATCATCTATCAAATATAATTCAGTGGCAATATTTACAACTGCTGTACAACATTTGTTAACGTTGTTTGGACCAGAAGTATTTTCAGCTTCTGAGACATCTGATGTCAGGCCTGGAAGCCATCTTTTGTACTGGGCCTCCAGACCTGCCACATTTACTGCTGTGGGAAATTGGGAGGAGGGATTGTATAGTGCATGGGGGATATATAGTCATAATAACATTTCTTTCTAAGAGGTTCAAGGACATCTTGCCCTGCACCTGGGAGGCTGGAACTGGGAGGCATCTCCATTTGGGACGGTGGTCTGATTGGACCATGTGATGGACTTGTGGGTGTTGGGCAGGGACTTGAACTTCCCCTTGGGTGGGGGAAACCCTGGAAGCTTTCAGATTCGAGTTTTCCCAGATGTGCCAATATGACATCTCTAATAAAATGTAACTTTGAGGAAATCCAAGCCTTGGCGTTTTCTTTCATTGGGGGTATTACTTGGAACCCTGACATCTGAGATACTAGAACAACTACCCTGTTTTCCCCAAAATAAGACATCTCCTGATAATAAGCCCAATTGGGCTTTTGAGCACATGGCAATAAGGCCAAGTGCTTATTTCAGGGTTCAAAAAAATATAAGACAGGGTCTTATTTTCAGGGAAACACGGTAGTTAAAATCTTTTAACACTAAAAAGACTACTATTAGTTTCTATAGATTTGGTTATCAATAAATCAATTTAATATACAGATATTAAGAGATGAGTGGAATAAAGGCTTATACTGTAGATTCCATATTACCTTAGAAATTAGAGAGTATTCTATAGCAAGAGCGTTAGCAGACGTTAAACTACAATTTATGCAACAAAGGATAATATTTAGAAGACACTAAGTTGAGATAACAGCAGTTTTGAAACAGCAATTGATTTCGGGACAGTGTGGAAAGAAGACTTTAAATAACCTTTTTTAACCTGGTTGCATCAGGTAGTCATACTGATAGGAATTTCTGGGAATTGTGGTCTCAATCCTAGAAGACATTGTGGTGTGAAGTTAGCCCTCTTGCAAGAGAAAGATATAACCTTGGGTTGTGAATATTATTGTGAAGTGTGAATAAACTGAGAACTGAGTGAGAGACACAACAACAGATAAGACAGTGTATAACTAACATTTAATAGCTAGTATCTAATAGCATATCTTAAATTTGATAGATCTTTAAGGAGTCGCTGGATTTCTAGCATCATCATGTGCGTCACTGTTCAGGAAATGGTGGGAAAACAATCTAAAAATAATACCACTTTCATATAAATAGTTTTCTGAATTGATTTGCATAATGTCTAATATTGTATAAAGTTTGGTTTTTAACTTTCTCCTGGGGGAAAAATCCTGAAGATTTTGTCATGGAATCGGCAGCTCCAGAATTGGCATGGAAACCACTTCCCTCTGTATCATGGTCCAAACTCTGTTCTTATTTCCTATTGTTATCACTATAGTATAATGCCACTCAGCAGTAGGAAACAGTCGTCATGACTCTTCCTTCCTCCGCCTCTGTGTAAGAGAAAAGGAAATATAGGAGATGTTGCCTCAGAAAAGGCAGCAGCTATGTAACGGAGACATTATATGATCTTTCTCAAGGGGGTAGAAATGTGCTTGTCTGAGTATGTAAACATTTTTGAAAAGAAGATATTTCTTAGAAGTTTATATTAATACTATGATCTGTGCAACTATATTTTTTAGTTTGTATTTTTTTAAAATTCTGTATGTAGCGACAGAAGTTCCAAGAATTGTTCCAATTGCGGAGATCAAATTGGCTGGACCCCGTCTATTACTTTTTCGTCACAAATTCAGCTGCAATAGTATTTCTAAGCTACTTTTCAATCTACCAAGGCCCCCCAAAAGAAATTACAATTCAACAATGCAAAGTACACTTTAAAATGATCCAGAATGAAATTAAAATCTGTCAGAAGCCTGGCAAAACACTGTATTTCTAGTTACTCACCTAAAACTCACTGGAGATGAAATCGCTCCCTCAAAATTTTTACATTTGAAGAGCTACTATAGAAAAGGTATAGTCTTGTATACCCATGAGTGTTCTCCAGTTGAGTAACTTCCAGGACAGTAACTTCTAATTTGATGTCTTCCCTATACACTGTTTCCTGTCTGCTTTGCCTTTCCAAGTTGCAGTCCTCAGATCTTGGATATTATCTTGTTGTGGGGGAGGGGGGAATTGCATTGAAGAATGCAATTCTTGGGAAGGGTTTTTAAAGAATGTCCATAATGCTTCTTGTCATATATACATGGCTCTATAAAACGGGGAGTTAAAGGAATGCGACTCATTCCAGTTAGAAAGGAGACGGTTTATAGTATTTTTATCCATGTTTTTCAAGCTTCTGCAAGCCTGGTTTTTTTTTCCTTCAAAAGGTTTTTGAATACCGTATATACTCGAGTATAAGCCGAGTTTTTCAGCACGTTTTTTGTGCTGAAAAACATCCCCTCGGCTTATACTCGGGTCTATACGGCTTATACTCGAGTTTTTTGTTTTTTTTAAGCCCCTCGGCTTATACTCGAGTATATACGGCTTATACTCGAGTTTTTTTTTTTCTTTTTTTCACATTTTACCGGACGGAAGCCCTGCCGGTGCAGTGAGAGGGCGGGGCGGGGAGCCGCCAGCCTTCTCAGCTGAGGGAGGGAGGGTTTCCCCAACTGGTAGGTGCCTCATTTCCCACCCTCGGCTTATACTCGAGTCCCCAGTTTACCCCAGTTTTTGGGGTAAAATTGGGGACCTCGGCTTATACTCGGATCGGCTTATATTCGAGTATATACGGTACATCTCTGTGTCAAATTGCAATAGTTAAGCAGTTTCTAATTACACAGCTCTTGGTGGGGCTGAGATGTTTGATTGAGCTTGATTGATACTGTCAGCTGCTTTGCTATATAAGTTGTTTTGTAGCTAGTCTGCAATCAGGGAGCTATGGGGAGTCAAGATTGGCTCAAAGGTACCAAAAAAGAATTCGTATCCTGATACTAAATTTAGTAGACTATTATAATCCACAGAAAATGTGCTGGTATAGCTCAGAATTGCATATAGCCATTGAGCAGTTCATCTAGAGCAAGGGTGTCAAACTCAAGGCCCATGGCCCTCCTGAGCTCTATTTTCACTGTCAGAGGGTTGCAAGCAGTGGTGAAATCCAAATTTTTTTACTACCAGTTCTGTGGGCGTGGCTTGGTGGGTGTGGTGTTTCTTGGTGGCTGTGGCAGGGGAAGGATATTGCAAAATCCCCATTCCCACCCCACTCTGGGGTCAGCCAGAGGTGGCATTTGCCGCTTCTCCGAACTACTCAAAATTTCCACTACCGGTTCTCCAGAACCTGTCAGAACCTGCTGGATTTCACCCCTGATTGCAGGAGGCTGTTGTAGCTGGAAACGGAGCTCAGGAGCCTGTTTTCACTGGCAGAGTACTCGGGCCACCACAGGTGCCCCCAACACAAGTGATATCAAGCTGGCCATGCCCACCCCCACCCCCGAGGTCAAACACAATCTTGATGCGGCCCTCAATGAAATCGAGTTTGACACCCCTGATCTATAGCAAAGTTGAAAAAGGCTAGTTTAGTATATTGGAGTATTGGAGTATATTGGAGTATTTTTCCCCAATTTGAATGTCCTCCATGGAGGCTTAGAATTCTTAGCAAAAGCAAAGGGATTCTGGAAGTTAGAAGTCTGTACATCTGGAAATTTCAGAGATTTGAATATCAGAAAATCATGATCTTGTCCTAAGAACTTCTACATTTCTTGTACTTCTCTACTAATTCCTGTTAGTCTTTTACAAGTAGGGGGGGAAAAATAAAAGCTTTAGTTTTACAATTCCTGTAGATCTTCATGCAAAACTTTCTGCTGATTTCCTAAAAAGTGTAATGTTCTGGAAAGATCTATCTCTGATATTGTCCTGCCTAGTACCATACAGAATTCTTCGATTGAATGGAAGATGGCAGTAGCAGCGGTAATCTCAATTTCTTTTGCTTCTCTTACTCTAGTTGGTACTTTCCTTCCTCATTCCCTTTGTCTATTTCTGTGGATTCCTTCCTTGGCTTTTCAATTCACATAGTCTGGCTACTCTCAAATTAGAAATAGAAAATTAGTATTCTATCAACTTTCATCTTTTTCCCAGGGACTGACCTAAGACTGTCAAAGAACTGCTTTAGAAAGGCAGCATGTGGGATTTCATCAGGAGGAAAAATGTTCTGATCATGCATGCAGTTTTTTATGAATAGAAAATCTTTTTAAAGCAAACTGGGAGAAAGGAGAATGTTTACTTTCAGGATTTCCTGATTTGGGATTAGAAAAAGTAGGATTGGATTGGTAGGAGTGGGAATGGATGGTCTCTAATTCTCTAGACATGTACAGTCTCCTTTTTATAGGAGATGTAAAGGTAAAGGTTCCCCTCGCACAGAAGTGCTAGTCATTCCCGACTCTAGGGGGCGGTGCTCATCTCCATTTCAAAGGCGAAGAGCCAGCGCTGTCCCAAGACGTCTCCGTGGTCATGTGGCCGGCATGACTAAACACCAAAGGCGCACAGAACACTGTTACCTTCCCACCAAAGATGGTCCCCATTTTTCTACTTGCATTTTTTACGTGCTTTCGAACTGCTAGGTTGGCAGAAGCTGAGACAAGTAACAGGAGCTCACTCCATTATGCGGCTAGGAATTCGAACCGCTAAACTGCCAATCTTTCGATCGACAAACTCAGTGTCTTAGCCACTGAGCCACCGCGTATATTTACATATACCACTGAAGTATATGTAAATAGATACTGTTCTCCATGGCGCTGGGTAGAGGGAATCCAGGAGTGGATATTGCTCTTTCTCTTCTGCCTGGAGACCGAGCGTGTCATCATTTTTGGGAACACCTCCCTTGCCTGGTGACTCCCCAGTTTGGCTCAGTCTTCAGCCAGAAAGAGCCATTTTTATTAATTAGGAATTCTACATCGACTCCTGGATTTCCTCTAAGTGTGAGACGATTTTTTTTTTTTGACAGCACAGATCGCGATTAGGTCAGCTGACTAGGCCAGCTGGCAAGGGAGGTCCGCTGGTCAGACGCCTTTCCAGCTGTCAAAGCCAAGATCCCTGCCAGCCTCCTGAGGAGCGGAGGTTGGTCTGGCTTGTCCAGATCCTTGGCTTTGCCTGCGGGCCCAAGCTAAGTTGTAAATTTTAAATCCACTTCCAAATCTATTGACAATGTACCCTGTAAAAATTAAAAGACAATCCTATTTTTTATTTTCCTAGCTGCCTTGAACAGAAGAACCAGGCCTTGTTGAATATGTCATAGTTGAATATCTGTCATATTCGCCACTATGACACTGCTATTTTTGAAACGTTGAGACAATAGAAAATTAGCAATAAACACAAGGAGCCTGATGATAAACTCACTTCTTAATTTCAGTCTGTGTAATTTCAGTTCATGAATTAAAGATGCCCTAATCGCTCCTCCTTTTAAATGGCAAGTTGATCATGTAAAGTTGTTGTAATTGGTTGTAGCTGATGGATTAGAAGTACATGTTGAGTATCCTTCATCTGTTTCTCCTCTGTTCTTCCAGGGAGCAGATGTCAACTGTATGCATGGTACGCTGAAACCATTGCACTGTGCTTGCATGGTGGCTGATGCAGATTGCATTGAGCTGCTGTTGGAGAAAGGAGCTCAGGTAAGAAGAAGCACAAGCCTTTTGAAAAACACTTCAGGAAACCAAATAAGCCAGTGGTTATAACTAGATTTATCAAATACTTAGTGGTGTAAGATTGGATGGTATTTGATAGTGCTATTGCTGGTTCTGAGGTTGAAAAATATTACAAAGACAAATTCTCAAAGGCAGAAACTGGGAAGTAAAATGGTCCAATGTGAAAAATCCTTCTGAATAACAATACTTTGCCCTGTTGTACCTAAGGAGAATGTATATTTCAGAATCTCTCATTCTCTTGAGATTTGTATCCCGGCCATTGTTTCCAAATAGCGCTTTTATTTATTTATTTTTGTCAATTAGTTCTGGTGCCACAGAATTTTGTGTTTTAGTTTTCTCATCTGTTGTATTATAAATTACAGTGAATTTTCTTCCATAAATAGAGAGAAAACGTAATTCAACATCGGTTATTAGATCTAGAAAAAATTTTCATAGAGAAAACACAGACATACACCAATTTGAATGTGCAAAAATAAAATCAACATCATTGGCTTTAAAATACGTAATAAAAATCTTATAATGAGACATCATCAGCCTCTTAAGAGATTGATTATATCACACAAATCACCATCCCGTTGTGGAGCCAGAGACGGGGAATTTAAGAAGGGCCTGTGCAAGATTAAGGCAAGGATTAATCCCTCCTGGCATTAATAGCTAGTCAGGTGCCCCTCCATAGAGCAATAATAAGATAGGCATAAATTAGAGAACAGTGACCTATCAGAAAGATCCTATTTCTAAACGTATAGACAGGATACCAAAGTAATTTCTTCGCAGATTTTTGAGGTTTGATCCAGATTAAGTAGTCAAGAAAGAAGATAAGAAAGAAGATATTTTGAGAAAGATTGCTGTACTGTACAAAGCGCTCAGTCCTAATGGAAGCTTGAACTGAATGAAGGATTCCTCTATCCCATTATTGAGCTTATTGGTCATTTTTTTTTAATAGCTCTTAATCACACTGAAAGCACCTTTCCCCCCTCCTCCTCCTCCTGTTTTTTCAGGTCAACGCCCTTGATGGCTACAATCGAACAGCCCTTCATTATGCAGCTGAGAAGGATGAGACCTGTGTGGAGATCCTTTTGGAATATGGGGCAAATCCCAATGCACTGGATGGCAATAAGGACACTCCACTGCACTGGGCTGCCTTTAAAAACAATGCCGAATGTGTCCGAACACTTTTGGAAAGCGGGGCCTTTGTCAATGCTCTGGATTATAATGACGACACCCCTCTGAGCTGGGCAGCAATGAAGGGCAACCTGGAGAGCGTCAGCATCCTCCTGGAATACGGAGCGGAGGTCCGGATAGTCAATATGAAGGGGCAGACCCCAATTTCAAGGTTAGTCGCCCTGCTGGTCAGAGGACTTGGCACCGAGAGGGAAGATTCCTGCTTCGATCTCCTTCACCGAGCCGTCGGACACTTCGAATTGAGGAAAAACGGTGCGATGCCACGCGAGGTTATGCGAGATCAGCAGCTTTGTGAAAAGCTTACCACGTTATGCTCTGTCCCAGGCACATTAAAGACGCTCTCGCGCTATGCTGTGCGCCGCAGCCTGGGTATGCAGTTCCTACCAGACGCAGTGAAGGAACTGCCTCTGCCAGAATCTTTGAAAGAATATGTCTTGCTTAAATGATGGCTTCCTCTCTCTCTTTTTTTTTTCTTTTCCATAGGATTGTATTAACTAGCACATTGGTGATGCACGGTGGTCCTGGCCTTTCATCATTGCGGCGGTAGCGTCAGCACAAAATAGATTTTACAGATGTAGCTCCAGGAGCCAGCTGGTGTAACACCTGCTGTTTTGTCCAGTGTTTTCCCTTAGCTTCTCCATTTGCTATAGTATCCTTCTGACCTTTCTTTAGCAGAGGAGGCTAGGAAAGGACTTCTGGCTTCTTATGGCCAGAAGGCCCAAGTGAAACAAGCCTGTGTTCTACCTCCTGAAGAAGACCACTTCCTAAATTCAGGATTTGACTTCTGTTTGCTGTGAAACATTCACAGAGCCAGTTGTCTCCTAGCATCACAAAACGAACTGAGGTGGCTGAAGTTTGCCTTCCTTTAAACTCAGCACATGCATCGAAGCATTTGAGTAATCCAGTCTTCCTCTTAGTTTTAGGCTCTCCTAAAGCAGGCTGTCCATGCATTTCATAGACTGTAATGGCTTAATGAATCTGAATAAAGAAATCTGGTGAGCTGATCAGCTCCTGTAGGGATTAAGGGCTGTTCTCTTTTACATTAGCACCTTTGAGATTTTCACAGTTGCAGAGATGCTCAGAAAGGCAAAAGCTCTTTTTGAAAACCAAGAACAGAGCATCCCAGCACTTTTGGGAACTGAAGCCAAAAAGATTCTTCAGACTGGGTGTGGATATGCATTTGGCCATTCTGCTTCTTAAAACAGCCACATGATTCAAGAGAGTACCGATTTGCATTAAGGAGACGCCTGCCAGGTGCTTTGGACTGGATTTAAGTGCACAATTGATGCATCTTTAACTCAGATGCGTAATTCTTCAGGTTTGCTTGGCTAGGGTGAGCCCAAGAAAAGAGACTGGTTTGTGAAGGAGGCACTACCAAGAGTCATGTGCATGCCGGTGTGTGTGTGCGTACCTTGCTCCAGGGCATCATTTTGTTTTAGGATCTTGAGTGTTGCACTTCATTAATTTGGATCATCTCTTCTTGTTGCTTTAGACCAGAGGTCTCCAACTGTGGCAACTTTAAGCCTGGCGGACTTCAACTCCCAGAATCCCCCAGCCAGCAAAGCTGGCTGGGGAATTCTGGGAGTTGAAGTCCGCCAGGCTTAAAGTTGCCAAGGTTGGAGACCTCTGCTTTAGATCATCTCTGTTTATATCACAGAAAAAAATGATAGAAATCTGAGGAGGAGACGATGAAGTGTGTTGCTTCAGCCCGAGTGAGGAATTTGTGACAAGATAAGGAGATGGGGTGTGTGAGGAAGGAACAAATGTCCTACAATGAAAAAAGATGCATTTTTTAAAACTCAGCCTTTTGTTTACAGTACTGGTTTGTATGTGTGATCATAAAAAGTAACATTCAGGAGCAGGCTGACAGAAACTTGTAGCCGGACTAGCTGTCCATAGTCTCACCTCATCACGACCATCTGTAGAAACCGTTGCCCTACCTGAGGAAATTGAGAAAAGTAACTCAGTGGTGCTTGTTCTGGAGGCATACTAATGAACATGGCAGTTTTGTATCTTGCATAGTGATGAGGAAATCTTTTCTGCCCATGATGCGTGCATTTACATATTTTATTCACTGCTTTAAAGCTTTCCAGAATGTTCTTTCACTTCCTGTCTTTGCAGCTCCAGACAATGCTACTCGGCTCATATTGAGCCTAGCAACAATGGAACTATCTAATATAATCAGCTTCTGATTTGCCAGCACATTCTTTATTATTGTACAGTTCTAGTGTGCCCAAGCAAAGAAATGGCAAAGCAATTATTCATTTTAAAAAAAGTTAAGGCATCTTTAAAATGGGTTTCCTCATTCACTTTTTTTGCTATGCAATTATGATTGTAATTCTCTTATTTTGTGGCAGGCTTCTGTTGCTTCCATTGCTTTGATCTCTTTTAATCAAAATGAAAAATTGGGGGGGGGGTGACAGGTTGAATTTATTAAGGTCTATATCTGCCATTTTTAAAAAAGTTGATCACTGTAAAGTTGCAGACCTGTAAAATTGCACATATGTTTTTTTCACAAATTATTCTCTTGGTTTGGACAAATGAAGCAGCATCCTTATGAATTCAGGAGAGCTGAGAATACGCCCCAATTACCCACTTTAGATATTTGGAGCTTTAAGTGCCAAGAGCCTCACTGAGCAAGTCCAATGGCCTGGGTGTGTGGGCATTGTAATTACAACCACTGTTTTATCTGCTATTCAGTTTCAGAAATGGAATTGTGATTTCTGACCATAAGTCTTTTTGGGGGGCTTTTCTCCCAAGATTGGAGTATTGGCTCTCATATCAATTCCTGGAGTGTCTCCTTTCTGCTCAGGATAATATTCTCACTTCTATTTTGAAGAAGGGGAGATGGGAATTAGAATCCTAAACAGCCATCTTGAAAATTAGGCAACGTGGGAATAAGTATATTAATTGCTGAAATACATTCTATGCTTCTGGACTGTGGAAACTATTTGATGTGAACAGAGCCATCATTCTCTTCTAGATGTGTTTTCTTTCTTATTGCTCAGACAAATTAACAATACTAGAATGCCACAGCCTACATCTTTCATACCGAAATAGGGAAGTGAAAAAATATTCTCTACATAGAACATCTGCATTTGGATAGTTGGTCACCACAGCTGAAATATGTGTTTTTGAAGTTTAGGTCCGTACACTAAACAAAATGGGTCTTGTTTTATTCAATATAAGAATTGGGGCACAACCACTTGTAGAAGGAGAGGAGAAAGGAAGCAAAGTGTAACTATCTTCCTTCTTTGCTTCAGGAAATCCCTCTAGGATTCAGATTTTGGTTTAACCAAAACCCAGAAGCATCACTTTTCAGATTTTCTACTGAACTGCAGCTGGACTAGGATGATTTGGGAAACATTTCAAAACAATTTTGTTCTTTGTTTCATGCATACAGCTCTTCCCCCAAATTCCAAAGGAATAAAAAACAGATGGTTGTTTCCCCCTGCTATGTCTTCTCCTTCATACAGATCTGGACCAGCTTACAAGAAAAATCATGTTGTAAGCTGAAAGTACTCTTTTTGAAGTGTTTGGTTGTGGAGGAATACTTGTTCAATGCGCAAATGACGATATTAAAAGCTTGTTGATTAAATTTACATTGTACTGGAGAGTTTTTATTCTGTTGTTTATGTCTTCATAAGAATGCTTCATATGGTTATTTTTCTTCTTTTTGACTATCTGCAAGTTGACTGATTTCTTCCTGCAAGTCCTTATTTGTATATTCATAAGGTAGGCCAGCTCACATTCACCAGATGTGTGGGTACACTTAATTTCTCAATAGTGATAATTCTGATTATGGAATTTTGAGAATTAAAATCTAAACTTGGGGAATAGATGAACGAGGTAAACTAGTTCAATGATGATAATTAGGTGGATTTCACCAAAGCAAAAACAATATGAATGGGCCACATTGTGAGAGGGGTAGCTTTAGTGAAAGGGGCTAAATACATCTAAATAATAGTGAGATCTTTAATAGAAAATACCAATCAACAGCTGGATTTTGTTTCTAAAGTTGCTGTTAAGGTATTTTGTAGGTCTGCGTTTATTATTAACAAGTATGTATCTCTTCTTTTATGTACCCTGAGATCATATGCACCAAGACAAATTCCTTGTGTGTCCAATCACACTTGGCCAATAAAAAATTCTGTTCTGTTCTATTCTAAATAATTTTTCTGGAGAAACCCACAAGGACTTTTAATTTAGTCATAAGGGCAAGTGCTAAATTCCCTTCTTGAAGCTGTTCTTTTGCATTCATCTTGATTACACACTAAAGCCTATATAATATTGGTGGCTCTCCTTTATTTTCATCCACTGTTCAAATGTTGGGTTTTTTGGTCTCATTTGCTCCCTTGATCCTGCTTTTAGGGTTACCCAGCATAGGTTCCTGCTCTGCTGTAGGTTTCAGAGTATTCAGGAAAGTTCCACGGTGGAAGTTCCATAAACACTAACGGAAGAAAGTTGTGAGCATTGAACTTAGCCATGCTAAAATGGTCTGGCCCTTCCTAAATTTAACAGTAGATATTAGGGTGTCAGGAAGCATCACACATGGGCTGGTTTGCGCAACTGTGAATGGGTGAGGAAAATTAATGGATTATGGGAGAGAAGAATATCCATCCACTGCAACCTAACTGCCCAAGGAAGTTATTCTCTTTTGGTAAAAAGTTTAAGCTTGGTGTTCTGCCTGCCCATTCTTCCACTTTATTTTTAAATACTTATTTTTCGATCATGATGGCAACCATTCTATTCACACTTTAATCTTAGGGTAGTTGCTTTGTGAGGTTGGAGAACAACAAAATTTCTCTAAACTGTCCAATTTACTTACTAGTCGATAGAGATTTTAGTCCTACTTCCATGTGTACAAAAACAACCAAATGTGCCATTCAGCCGATGTTCTGAAAGCCATTTCTAAAGCTACATGTTTACCCAGTCACCGCTTCACAAGAGCTGCCCTAATATATAGGCTTCACCAGTTTAAATGTCTACATAAGCATTTACCCAAAGAGCAAAAATACTATCCTTATAGACACACAAAGTGTCTACATGGATGCTTCTTTATGGATTAGCTTTCCTGTCATACATAAAAAAAACCCACAGGAAGATTATCAGATGCTGCCTATGCAATGTTCCCTTTAAATCAATCTGGAGCTTACTGTGGATAAAGAAGGAAAAATGTGATTGGGAATGGAAGAGACAGAAATGACAAGATCTAGTATTCAGCAATGACTAGACAGGCTGGGTCTGTCACTTGCAATACAGAGAGCGGTGACAATTAAAATGAAGCAGGGAGCAGAGATATTACAACGTCTAGCCAAATAGTTCCTGTTTTTTGTTTTTTGTTTATTTTGAGCACTTGGATGAGTTGAATCTATTTTGGGATTGGCATTCAGATGACAAAAAGTTTTAATAACAACAATTCTGTCCGGTTTGAATGATGACCAGATGAAGAGAATTCTATTGAAAGTACATTCCTCAAGCAGCAAATGGCCTTGGCTAATCTTTCTGAGCTTGACTAGGAAAATCTGGCAGCAATAGTCCATTCCACTCTGGAGAAAGAGGGCCTAGAAGCATATGGTTATATAATACTGATCAACCTAAGAGTGACCCTAGCTATTATCCGGATGGAAAGACCAGTGGGGAACCTACCGTATTTAAGCTGCCTTGAACTTTCCAACAGTAAACAACAGTAGAAAGTTTTGCCAAGTATCAGCTATCGTGTGATGTAACGATATGCCATTTATAATAGGCACGTGGCTCCAATTACAGTACATAACACAAGATGGAAAGCTGCATGCTAACCTGGGGAAGGAACCAAGGATTTGTAATTTATTTAGATGTCTCCTTATATGCCATGACTGAAAGGGGAGGACCAGCTGCGCCTGCTTTGCTAACTGTTCACAGGGCGCCTTCCCCAGATACTCTCTTTCGAGTGATGTGCTCCAAGTGGGCTTTCTCTGAGGTGTCCAGCTCGATCTTGTACTTGGCTAGAATCTTCAAGATGGGACGAAGCTTTAGCCACCACTGCGTTTTGGGGATGCGATGACTGTTGAAGAAGGATAAAGGTAAGGTCAGTATCTTCATGGTAGGGTCATCCATTCCAGTGCAACATATTTGGTGGCTGCAGCTACTCTGTCTTTGAGAGATATTTACCTGAGGTTGGGAAACTTGTAGGAAGCTATGACAATGGGAACGTTCACAAAGTTAAACCATGGCGGTCTAGCGGTTAAGGCACCAAGCTGGAAACTAGGAGACCATGAGTTCAAATCCCACCTAGGCCATGAAAGTCAGCTGGGTGATCTTGGGCCAGAAATTCACTCTCTGTCCAACCAGTGGTGAAATCCAAATTTTTTTACTACCGGTTCTGTGGGCATGGTGTGGCTTGGTGGGCATGGCAGGGGAAGGATACTGCAATATCCCCATTCCCTCCTCACTCCTGGGGGAAGGATATTGCAAAATCTCCATTCCCACCCCACTCTGGAGCCAGCCAGAGGTGGCATTTGCTGGTTCTCCGAACTGCTCAAAATTTCCACTACCTGTTCTCCAGAACCTGCTGGATTTCATCTCTGTCCAATCCATCTCAGAGTTATTGAGGGGTAAGCAGGAGGAGGAAGAAGCATTAGGTATGTCCCAAATATGCTTTTTCAAGAGGCAACTGGACTTTCTGGTTTTTCTTTGAAGTTGTTTTGCTTCTCATCCAAGAAGCTTCTTCAGCTCTAGAGCTGAAGAAGCTTCTTGGATGAGAAGTGAAACGTCTTCAAAGAAAAACCAGAAAGTCCAGTTGCCTCTTAAAAAAGCACCTTTGGGAGAACTATGACATGAATGACTGAGAATCTCCATAGACATTGAACATTAGGTATGTTCACCACCTTTATTTGTTATTTGTAAAAATAATAAAGGTGGGATACAAATAAAATATACCTGTGTTTTGGCATACACAAGCAGAAATGAACCTATTCCAAGCATTTTCTACCACATGATCAAATAAAGAACAAAGAATTCAATTTCACACAGCAGATGCCTAGCTTGTTTTAAGTGAATTATGAGTTATTTAACAATTGCCATTTTAAAAACAGACATACCGAAAACACTGAACTCTGTGCTTGCTTAACAAACTAGAATTTTATTTTAAATCAGTATTCATGTAACAAGGACTTCCGGTTGGTTCCGTTTCGTTGATGGCGATCTTTTTTAGACCGCTAACCCCGTGAGTCCATAGAGCCGCTAGGACAGTGTAAATCAGCTGTCCGGTGGCTTGAAAATCTCTACCTCGGGCGAAGAGGGAGAGATGAGCATTCGGGCTGAAGTTGAGCCCTCCGGAGAAGCCCCAGAAAAGTTTCTGGAGGCTTGAGGGGAGCGCTCCTTCTAAAGCCTGAAAGAAGCTCCGGACCCGGAGGGCATCTGCCTTTTGGCAGAAAAAAACGTAGCATCCAATCTCCGCGGCAGAAATGGATTTGTGATGGATTGTAATGCGGACAGAGCAGAAACTGGAGTTTTAGCATTTGTTTGCAAGAAGATTGTAAACCCCTAATAGAGGACAGATTTGTTGCAAAGATAGGAGAGAAGAAAGCAAATGGTGTTTTGTGGAATGTGTGTATTGGAAACAAAAGTTAAGGAAATGCTTATTAACAGCTAGTGTGGAACTAGGAGATATACAAGAAGACACTGACTAAATGGAAGAAATGAGAATTTTATGATTTATATTTTTTCTTCTTCTTTGGGATTATAGTGATTTAGAAGAAAAATTTTTTGAATTTTTCTTTTTTAACCTCTTTTTGTCCTTTGTTCGGTTATATTTTTAAAAAATGGCTTTTAAGCAAATACTACCAAAAGCCACTAAAAACTTTGAAATTTCTTCAGTTCAGATTCGTAAATTAAAAGAAGAAATCAAAGAGGAATTAAGAAATTTTTTACAGGAGTTTCTGGAGATTCGTTTTTCAGAAATAGATCAAAAATTTGATGAAATAGAGAAAGAGATGTTGGATTTTAAGGAAGTGGTGGAAGAGCAGAAGAGGAAAATGAAAATGGTAAAGGATGCAATTTCACAAATATTAAGGTCTTGTATTCAGATGGAGGATAGTTCGGAAGAACTTAATAAAGTTAATTTAGAGTTGCAAAGGAAAATAGAGGAAATTCAAAAGAATCAAAATAACTGGAACTTAGATAAGATAGAAGATATACAGGCAAAGGTAGATAGGGCAGATGAAGAAAGAGTAATATTACAATATAGATTAATGGAATATGCTATAAGGGTGAGGGGGTTGAAGGAAGGTAGGAAGGAAAATTTAAAACAGATTTTTATGCAAGCTTTTGCTCAGATAAAGGGTGTGGAGCCAGAAGACTTTGAGATTAATATTGAACGAATTTATTGTGTTAATTCTTGGTGGGCAAGACAAAATAGATTACCGAGGGATGTGGTTATTTATTTTACAACTAAAAAGGTTAGGTATGAAATCTTGCAAGCTTTTTATAAAAATAAATTTCAAATATTGGGACAAGATATAAAAAGGATGAAGGAAATTCCTCCTAAAATGTTAAGAAAGAGAAGAGAATTTGCTTTTTTAGTAGATGAGTTTAAGAAACATCAGATATATTTTAGATGGGAAGTTCCAATGGACTATCGGTGAATTTTAAAGGTAGAAAGTATTTTCTTAGTACAGTTATGAAAGCAAGAAATCTTTACATTAATGTTTTAAAGAGTAGGAATCCTTTGTTGTTAGATGCTAAGTTAACTGGTCTGGAGATGTTGGAAAATAGAATAGGAGACAGGAGGAATGTTTAAGATGTGAATATGATGATTATGGTTGATTTTTAGAATTGATTTGTTTAGGATATAAATTATAGAATTTTTGTTATTTGTTATTTGTAAGGTATAAACCTATGGGATGATACTATTTAATTTTGAAGGATGGAAAGTAAAATTTATGAATTTAGATAATGTGGATGTAATGATGTTAATTGTTTATTGTCATATTTTGGATGTAATTTAAATGATTATTCATTTTAATTTATATGCCTTGGATATAAGTTTATAGATAGCAAAAGTTATGAAGTTAAGTTGGAAATACCGTACCTGAGAGATTTTATTCGTAATGATATTTGATTGATGTAGTAATATTGGAAGACTGGACAGTAAACGTTATGACAATTGAAGAAATATATAAGTGATGAAAATTTGAGTTCGAGAAGATGGACTGTAATTTAAGAAATAGACTTATGAAATTTGAAGAAATATACAAGTGGAGAAAATCTGAATTTGAGAAGATGGACTAATTTTAAAAATGGACTGTAAGAAGAAGTAATCTATGAAGGGAAGATTGTACCTGTATTGTTCTTTTTTTTATTCTTTCTTATCTCTTTATTTTTATTGTAAGGGGATTTAAAGTTTCAGAGAGGGGTGGGAGTTTATGTATATTTAGTATATCTTAGCTTGTGATTGTTAGTTATAATACCTGGTATTTGCTCTGGGAAGTCCGGGGGGGGGGAAAGAGGGGAGGAGGGGAGAGGGAGGGGGAAAGGGGTGGAAAATGATACACGGATTGGTTATCAATGTACAGTAATGATTGAAGATACGAAATTAAAATTTGAAATGAAATTGGGGCTGCTCGACTGCCATTTCAGAAGGTAAGGGAGAGAGGAGTAGAAGGAGGGAAGAAAGTAGGTAGGAAAGAGGTGAGAAGGAGGAGGGGAATAAGAAGGTTAGAAAGGGTGGAAGATGGGACGAGTGGAGAAGGAGGAGAGGAAGTAGTAAAGTGAAGGAGATGAAGGAAGGGGAAAGTAGTAGAAGGTAAAGGGAGATTGTGAAGAAAGGAAGTGGCATTCGGGCAGGCCCGAATCAGTAATAAATATAAATTAATGATTAATGATGGATAACAGATTGTACATAAATATGATGTTGGAAAATGGAAATAAAAAACTTTTTTGAAAAAAATAAAAAGTGTTCACATAACAAGCCAGAAGTCTACTAAACTGGAACTTGGGAGGAGAAAAGCCTATTCCCCAAATTCTGCTTGTGTGTATAACCTTAATTTATAACTTAGCATTACATGTGAAACAAGTCAGGTTCAATGAATCACGGTCAAGTTACTGAAGTCATTCAGTTACAAGCTGAACTTCATATTATTAATTAGACACATATCCTGTTTTCCTCAAGGAATTCAAGGCAGCTCATGCACACAAACCAGCTCTGTGACTAGGTTGGGCTGAATGCACGGCTGAAGTTGCATTAGAATCTGGATTTTCCTAATCTTCCTCTACCTCCTTATCCTCTACAGCAGGGGTCTCCAACCTTGGTCACTTTAAGACCTGTGGACTTCAACTCCCAGAATTCCTCTGCTTCGCTGGCTGAGGAACTCTGGGAGTTGAAGTCCACAAGTCTTGAAGTGACCAAGGTTGGAGACCCCTGCTCTACAGTGCCTCACTGCAGATTAAGCCTGAAACATTTGTTCCACTGTCAGAAAAAATTCCAGTTTTAGCCTTCCCTTTCCTCTGCCATTTTTTAGATTTCTGAACCTATGTTCACCACAAAAAAATCAGAAAAATAGGTGAGACAGTAAATACCTATGACAGTTGCATGCAAGTCATATTAGGTTTGAGTTATTTTATTCTAACGATGAATGGTAGAAACTATTTTTAAAAGATTCTTCGGGTCCCAACTAATATTATGGATTTACCCAACTTTCCTTGGTACACTTTCTGATTTTTCCTACAGAGAAGACTTACTCAAAATCTGTTTCTTCTTTGAGTTCCGTCATCGGCTGAAATACCAGGGCGCGTCTCCGCATACCCAGCAGGCAAGCTGAATCAGCAGTGTTGGCAAAGATGCGACCTGCAAAAGGAGCACATAAAATGTTAACATTTTTTTATGGAACCTTGAGTTTTTATTCTTCTATTGGAAAGCCTTTACTGTGAAACATTGACTGTAAAGTGATACATTGGAATTTAGCAGAAAAGTCTTCCATTAAAAAAAAGAACACCCCTAGAATTAAGTACTGCATCGGGCTTTGAATATATGTGAAAAGATCTTAAGCACTGACTTTGATCAACAGACCCCAAGATCATAGATAGTATCAAACCTCTGGTGTAGATTACTCCTTTGCCTACTGTAATTGATTTCTCCCCTACTCTGTTTATTACCAACACAGGTGCAGCTGCCCACCAATCTAAGAGGCAATCCAATGGAAAGCTCCTACATACCATGTCTGGAGCATTCTTTGATCTTGCCAGACATCCATGCCACAGCTTTGGCACCCATTTTTGTTCCAAAGTTTCGGTCAAAGGGAGTCGGTGACCCACCCTGTTAAGGTAGAAGGAGAGTCATGTTAAATTATGGGTTAAACCAGTGGTGAAATGTAAAATTTGTTACTACCGGTTCTGTGGGTGTGGCTTGGTGGGGGGGGTAATGTGACTGGGTGGGCGTGGCCTTTTTTATTATTTTTAAAAGCATTTTTTTCTACCACCTCTTCGGCCAAAGAGGATGTATAAAAATGCTTTTAAGAGGCTCTGATGATCCCAGTTGAGTTGCCTGATCGTCAGAGGCTTTTGTTTTCTTTTAAAAGCATTTTTTCTACAACCTCTTCGGCTGAAGAGGTTGTAGAAAAAATGCTTTTAAAAGGCTCTGACAATCCCAGCTGAGCCACGCAATCATCAGAGGCTTTTTTTTTTACTTTTAAAAGCATTTTTTTCAGCCGAAGAAAAAATGCTTTTAAAAGTAAAAAACAAACAAACAAACCTCTGATGATCGCGTGGCTCAGCTGGGCATGGATGGAGGAGGGGGGCAGGGATTTTTGCTACCGGTTCTCCAAACCACCTGCCGCCATCGCTACCGGATCAGGCGATCCGGTCCGAACTGGGAGCATTTCAGCCCTGGGTTAAACCTTAGAGTTATGTGTGATGAGGACAGTAGCTTGAAGCTTGAAAATCTTTGGGTAGAAAGAACTGCAGTGATGGTGTTGAGAGAGGTAAGGAAACAGGGTTCAGTGGGCTACTGGGGCTTTTCTGCCCAAGGATCCTGATTACAATAGGTGAGTTCACAGAGAAGTATCAAGTCTGATCTTTCTGATGTACCTGCTGCATATGTCCCAAAACGTTCTTTCTGGTATCAAAGACACCTTTTCCTTCCTCTGAATACAAATTATATATGAAGTCTGTGGTATAGTTTTCATTGCATTTTTCATTCCTGGAAGTGAAGAAAAGAGGCATTCATGCGGCAGGAAAGCATAGAATTGACTAAATAAATAGTCCATAAAATGGAAAGTGTTTTGGTACAATACTGTCAAAAAGGCATTTTTATTTCGGAATGTTATTGACAACTCTTGCATATGCTTCTATCTGTCTATTTCAGGGGTAGGCAACCTTAAACACTCAGTCATTTGGACCCGTTTCCCACAGAAAACACCGGGAGCCACAAAACTCTTCCCGTGCCTGACTATTACCTGAGCGGCCACAAAACTAGCATATATAGTTGAATTAAAGATTCTGTTTTCTTCTGAAACTTTTCTTTTCTTGGATTTATCCATGGTTGGCCTACCAGGGTTCAAAAAGCGTAATAAATTGTGTGTTGGTGTGTGTCACACATTGGCAGTTGTGATGCATATTTTGAGCAACAGGGAGCCGCAGCAGAAGGATGAAAGAGCCACATGCGGCTCCAGAGCCGCGGGTTGCTGACCCGTGGTCTATTTTATTCACACAGTCTTCCTGCTTCACTGATTAAAGTCTCATTTTCATTTTACGGCCTTTAATTTATAGTTATTGATGCTGTAAATTATGAGTACCGATGTTCAATCCACCTGGAAGGCACTTTGTTGAAGAAGGTGGATTTCAAAGAGCAACCTAAGACGGTTCTTCAACCTTTGAGAAAAATCTGCCCCTTTTGAGCCTCCCGTACTTATTTTCATCAAATGTAAACTTGGGCTCTAATCTTGTCCTTTTCCACAGAAATCAGGTGAGCTGAACAGCTGCTGCACTTGTTTTGGTATATGCCTCAGCATGAGGAAAAACCATGCATATATTATATAGGTATTAAAATAAAGGAGAATATTTGTAGCTTGGGGTTGAAATGAGGGGTCCCTGGTGCTCTCTGAGCTTGCTTGTTTTCTTGCAGATCGTTCATTACCCAAATCAGGTAACATCATTGTTATGTTCGGGAAGTAACGAGGCTGGAGACCAGGGTAGTGACAACAGCTCTTTAATATAGGGTGAACCCAGCAATAGGCTGGGGGAAAAACCTCTCCTTTTATACAGTTCTGCTGGAGGCTTCGTCCAATCAGCAACGTGCTGATTTCCCGCTCAAATATTTAAAGGTACAAACATGAATACATAACACTCCTCCCCTCCCAGAAAACACTTTGCCTCTATTTACATATTTATTTACATGTTATTTTTCAACGTAGTCACGCAAATAACCTGGGCGTCTCCTAGTTCTTTCTGACCTGCGCGGTTCAGTTCTGGGTGGTGTTTTGAGCTGGTCGGAGGGGCTGTTTTCTCCTCCCAGCTCTCTCTCTGAGTCAACGGGCTCTGGATTATTGGCTGACTCTTTTTCTTGGCCATCCGGCCTTGGATTACTTCTGAAACTTTCCCAGCTGTTTCCCTCGGGAACCTGATGGCGTCGCTGGAACTCTGGGACCTCAGCTAAGTCTTGCGCCTCCCCCGGGTCATTGTCAGCTGTGAATTCAAATTGGTATTGGTCATGATTTGTTTCATTTGGTTCGGTTTGATCAGTTATTCGTTTCCTTAACTGATCTATGTGGCGCCCACACTCGGTTGTCTGGTAGCTCTACCACGCACGATTTTGGCCCGGTTATCTTTATTATTTGTCCTGCGAACCAACTAGGGCCGTCCCCATAGTTTCGGCCCACACCCGGTCGCCTATGCTCATTTCCTTGTCTTTTCTAGTTCCCCTTGTAACCCTCTGGTGTGTAATGGGATTCAAGCAGTCAAGTGGGCACGGAGTTTCCGTCCCATTAGTAATTCGGCTGGGCTTTTTCCGGTGGCCGTGCTTGGGGTTCTGTGCTGGACGGCTAGGAAAAAGTCTATCTTTGTTTGCCAGTCACCTGGCTTGAGCCTGGACAATGCCTCCTTAGCGCTCCGGACGGGACGCTCTGCAAGGCCATTCGGCGCGGGGTGGAAAGGCGCAGAGAGGGCATGTCGGATGCCTCCTCTGCCAGGTATTCTTCAAACTGGGCTGCCGTGAATTGGGGCCCATTGTCGGACACCAGAGTGTCCGGCAACCCGTGAGTTGCGAATAGGTGGCGCAGGGGTTGCGATTACTGCTTCGGCCGTAGTGGATTTCATGAGTATGATCTCCAACCATTTAGAGAATGCATCAACCACCACTAGGAACGTTTGGCCGTGGAAAGGGCCAGCAAAATCAATTTGGATTCTCGACCAGGGCCCTTGGGGCTTTTCCCATTCTCTGACTGGGGCCGTTGGGGTAGAGGTCTGGACTCTTGGCAAGCCTGGCATTTCCCTACCCTCTCAGCAATCTCTGCGTCCATGAGTGGCCACCACATAGCTTCTAGCTAACCCTTCATCCTTACGATCCCTGGGTGACCCTCGTGGAGGAGGTCCAATACCTTTCCCTTAATTTATCAGGAATTATTACACGATCACCCCATAACAGGCACCCCTTGAGCCGAGAGCTCATCGCTTTTTTAACAAATTCTTGAACCGTCACCGCGCAGCGGCCACCCTCTGTACCCAACCGAGTACAGTCCTTAACACAATGTCCTGCATGATGCCCGAGCCACTTCCTTAGATGTGACTGGGCCAGAGTCCAAAGAGTCAATAAGTAGGATGGGTGTCCCGGGTGGGGTCTTCGGTCGCCCCAGGTAGTGGGCATCGGCTTAACGCGCCTGCATGCCCCACTTCTTTTCCTGGTCGATGCTGCAGCTTGTGCAATAAGCGGCTAAGAATATAGTCCATCGGGTCAAGCGTGGCGAAGTGCCACAGGCGTTGCGGTCGCCAGCCAGTATCCTAGTAGCGGTCTGTGGTCAGTCACGATTTCAAAATTCCGCCCAAAGACATACTGTGGAATTTTTTAACCCCTGACACAATGGCTAGTGCTTCTTTGTCTAATTGGCTGTAGTTTCTCTCTGGGGAGGACATCGTTCTAGAGTAAAAAGCTATAGGGGCTTCTGTGCCGTTTGGAAGTCTATGGCTGAGTACAGCCCCCACCCCATAAGGGAGGCATCGAAACCAGCACTAGGGTAATGAGTTGTGATATTGATGAGCAGGCTATCACTTGAGAGCAGGTTCTTTACTGCTCAAAAGCCCTATTTTCTGTCTTTCCCAAGACCAAACAGTATTTTTCCTAAGAGCCTATGCAGCGGTTCCATACGGTTGCTTTGTTCTTTAAAAGACCGCGTAAAATTCACCAACCCCAGGAATGCCTGCAGCTCTGCTTTGTTTTAGGCGCTGGAGCCTTCCTAATTGCCTTGACCTTGCTCTCAGTAGGGTGAATTCTTCTTGTCTATCCGTAGCCCAAGAAATCGACGGATTCGACCCTATCTGGCATTTGTTTGCCTTGACTTTAATCCGCTGTCCGAAAATGCCCAAAACCTTTCTTAACGCTCCCCAATTCCTCCATGTTTTCCCTGAAATTAGGACATCATCAAAGTAGGGAACTACCCTGGGAGCCCCTGCAGTAGTCGCTCCATTAGGTTTTGAACAACCCTGGTGCCACACTGACCCCAAATTGCAATCGGTGCACTTGAAGCCCCCTGTGCTATAAATTGTTTGGGCTTCGCCAGGGCGCTCACGGGCAGTTGTTGGTAGGCTTGGGCCAAGTCTAACTTTGCAAAGACTTGCCTTGCCCCAAGAGTGCAATAAGTGTTGCACCACGGAACCGGTAAGCGCTTTTCTGTAAGGCTTTGTTAAGCCGCCTTGTAGTCAGCGCAAATTTAATTGACCCGTCCGACTTTATTGGGGTGACGATTGCCTCCCACTTTATGCGATCGACTGGCACCAAAATCCCTGATTTATGAGCTTGTCCAGCTCCTTATCGATTTTTGGTTTTAGGGCAAAGGACCTCCTCGCTTTAAGCCTAATGGGGGCTACCTGGGGTCTAAGTTGAAGGAAATAGGGGTCCCTTGTACTTGCCCAGGCAGTCCTTGAAGACATCTTCGAACTCGTTAAAGAGAATGTCTTTCAGGTTACAGTCACTTTGTAGATGCCAGTCACTCCCATGCCCAGGGCACGAAACCAGTCTAGTCCCAACAGACTGGGCAGAGTTCCTTCGACGATCGTGATGGGCAGGGTCTTCTGTGTGGACCGTACTCGACTCGGACGGAGGTGGTCCTCGAACAGGGATGCGATTCCCTGGTAGTCGTGGACTCGTAGCCGCTGTGCTTGCAGGTGGCGCCGCGACGGACGGCAGCGACTTCGCCAAAGTGTCCCAGGACATGATGGTGATCGCTGATCCCGTGTCTACTTCAAGCCGCACCGCACTCTATTTTTGGCTTGGTGAAGATCTTCTTCTCCACTGAGGCGCGCCTATGACCACAGTTGTTTGGTTGGAATCCGCGCTTTTTGTTTGAGCCAATCGCGGTCGCCTTGCCGATTCCGCGCCTGATTGGCCGATTTGAATTTTCGGCGGAAGGTTGGGCCTCGACAAACTTGAGCTAGGTGCCCTTTCTTCCCACACCGCCGACATGTCGCGTCTTAAACTTGCAGCGTTGGCGCTGGTGTTGACCCCGCAGCTTCCGCATTCATCTCGGTCCCTTTGTCGCTTTTCTCGGTCGGCAGACCCTTCCTCATCTTCACCGCCGGATTCGGTCTGAACCTCCTCCTGGTGCACCGAGCTGTTTTCGCCGCTTTTGTGGGACAGGCTTCTGCAGTGTCTCTGCCGCTTGGGTGGACATTTCATGTGCTCTGGCTTCGCCCAGAGCGCTGGCCAGCGTTAGGTTGTTTTGCCAGCAGCCGCCGCAAACGGATGTCTTTGACCTCGGATGAGTTGCTCGAGGAGCACCTCGCCCAGGTCGCGTATCCGCAGTCCTTGGACGCTTCTTAGGGCGGCCATGTAGTCACCGATGGTTCGCCGCCCATCTGCCTTCGCCTCCGAATTCAAACCGCCGCACGTATTTGGACGGCGGGGCGAAATGGTTTTTAGTAAAGTCTGTAGAGTTGGCCACGACACCGACTGCAACGGCGCTGGCTCTGCCAGGGCTTCCGCGATATCAATGACCTCCGACCACAGTGGCTTAAGAAATAAGCCCTTTTCGTTATCTGGAACTCCTTGCAGTTCGTTGGCTTTAGAAAGCTTTCAAACGGGTCATATACGCCCCCATTTCTCCTTAGCCGGGTCAAACGGTGCGGGCGGAGTGTAACTGGCCATCTCCGCTTTTCTGCCCTGAGTTTGCTGGGTTCGGGTCTATCGTGCTTCAGCTCGGTTCTGGTTCTCCTTAGCCTCGAGATCCCATCCTCGTCGCCAATGTTATGTTCGGGAAGTAACGAGGCTGGAGACCAGGGTAGTGACAACAGCTCTTTAATATAGGGTGAACCCAGCAACAGGCTGGGGGAAAAACCTCTCCTTTTATACAGTTCTGCTGGAGGCTTCGTCCAATCAGCAACGTGCTGATTTCCCGCTCAAATATTTAAAGGTACAAACATGAATACATAACAATCATCACAGCTAGTCTGAATAATGAAATGTTTGCAAGAAAACAAGCAAGCTCAGAGAGCACCAAGGACCCCCTCAGGTATTTATTTATTATTTATTTTATTTATTCAAATTTGTATACCGCCCTATCTCCCGAAGGACTCAGGGCGGTTCACAGGCACATAAAACATTTATATACAATTAAAATAACTATTAAAAAACTTATTCTAATGCCAAATATTAAAAATATAAATATAAATCTTAAAACCAAATTTAAACCCCTGTAAATTTAAAAATCTATAAATTTAAAATCTAAATTTAAAATCTAAAATCTAAGCCAGTCCTGCACAGATGAATAAATGCGTCTTAAGCTCGCGACGGAAGGTTCGGAGGCCCGGAAGTTGACGGAGTCCTGGGGGGAGTCCGTTCCAGAGGGTGGGAGCCCCCACAGAGAAGGCCCTTCCCCTGGGCGTCGCCAGACGACACTGTCTAGCTGACGGCACCCTGAGGAGTCCCTCTCTGTGAGAGCGCACAGGTCGGTGAGAGGTATTCGGTAGCAGTAGGCGGTCCCGTAGATAACCCGGCCCTATGCCATGGAGCGCTCTAAAGGAGGTTACCAACACCTTGAAGCACCCGAAGGCCACAGGTAGCCAGTGCAGTCTGCAGGATAGGTGTCACTGGAGCCACGAGGGCTCCTCTATAACCCGCGCAGCCGCATTCTGAACTAACTGCAGCCTCCGGATGCCCTTCAAGGGGAGCCCCATGTAGAGAGCATTGCAGTAATCCAGGCGAGACGTCACGAGGGCGTGAGTGACCGTATCAAAACGCTTGTGCTGTTTTCCATGATACCTCCACTGAATGGGACACATGACCTTCGTGAGCTACAGCTAGTTGTAGAAGGATGCTGAGAGCTGTCTACTTATAATAGCTAAATCAGTATTTCTCAACGTTGGCAGCTTTAAGACATACAGACTTCCAACTCCCAAAAGCATGGCTGGGTGGGGAGTTAGAAGTCCATACTTCTTAAAGTTTCCACAAAGTTCAGAAGTATTGATCTAGAGAAATCTACCCAGGAGATCCAAATACACTTTTCTGTTTCATTTCTCATGGCGCTTATTATCCCCCCCCAAAAAAAGTGAAAAAGCAAGCTAACATGTAAAATGCCTGTTTTTCATTTGGGACACTGGATTATGGTAAGAGAAGGGTCTTGTTTCTCTACAGAATGGTAGGCTGGGCTACCTGAAATACCTTGCAGCTCATTTTGCTGTTATTGCTAGTTGGACATGGGTACAATATTCATTCTGTATTTAGCGACATATAAACTGCTAAGTAGTGAATGGGCACTTCTGGCTATATGCTGGTTTGAAAGTTCTACATGTTTCCCTACTTCTACAGTACAGTATCAGCAATATTGGAGAACTGAGCAAGTTTTTTTCTGCCATAGCTAAGCTAGTTTTCTTTAGGCCATAGCTAAAAGGTGGCAAAGCTAACATTTTTGAGGACGCTGCACATTTTAAAAACAATTGATACAGGTATAGCATCTTTTTCTACAGTAAACTATGGTAGTTCATTTTTTTAGATTCCATAGAAGCCTGAAAAATGTGTTCAGATTTTTTCAGATTCCATAAAACTCTGGAAAAAATGCAGCTGCGATAATTAGATTTCTCAAAGGAACCCTGCACTTGCATGCAATCTGAAGTATTTCTGAAGTACTTTCAGAATTACTTTCAAAGAATGCACAATCCTACTAATTTCTATGTTCTGTGAACAACTTCTGACTCCAGTTTATTTTGGGAGAATGTTGATAAACATGCACACTACAATCACAGCAATTACAGCAACATATGCATAAAAATAGGGATGTGGTGGCTCAGTGGCTAAGATGCTGAGTTTGTCGATTGAAAGATCGGCAGTTCAGTGGTTTGAATCCCTAGTGCCGCATAATGGGGTGAGCTCCCATTACTTGTCCCAGCTTCTGCCAACCTAGCAGTTCAAAAGCACTTAGAAAATGCAAGTAGAAAAATAGGGACCACCTTTGGTGGGAAGTTAACAGCATTCTGTGCACCTTTGGCATTTAGTCATGCTGGCTACGTGACCACGGAGATGTCTTCGGACAGTGCTGGCTCTTTGGCTTTGAAACGGAGGTGAGCACCGCCCCCTAGAGTCGGGAACGACTAGCACATATGTGCGAGGGGAAACTTTACCTTTATGCATAAAAATACCCTTGCTTCTGTTTCTCTTGCAGTGTCAGCCCTTTCCAGGCCAGAAAATCAAAATCATAAATACTATTTTTTAATTATAAGGTTATAGTAACAAAATCTTGCAAGCCTGAACGTACTTCTCCCCTCCCTGTCTAGTAAGAGGATTAGGAAGATTCCCTACTGAGACATTTTCTCAAATTACAGTCCTGCTTTGGACTCAGATCTATTTTGTCAAATAGTTGTCTAGGCTGCAGCTCTTCCTCCTATTTCTCCAAGTTATTTTCATATCCCATTCCAAAAAAAAGGAGTATCTTTCATCGGATTTACAGAGAACTCAATGACTTCTAAACTTTTAATCCCCTGTAATAAGTTTAGTCGGGTACCTCAATATTAGGCCTCTTTTCACGGTGGTTTTCATTTTCTCAGTCAGATGTTCTACATTCACCTGTAAACCAAAGGAAAAAAAAAACATTTGTTTTTAATCTCTCAAATTGTACATTAACACATTTCAAATACACCGCCGTAGATTTTATTACACTAGTGAAGCCACTAATTTTACCACATCCTTATTACAGAATCAAAATGTAGGGCCCCCCCCCCCATAGAAATACTTTTCCATGTCAAGTTTATTAGGTAGTATGTTGTATGCATTAAAGCCAATGATAGTGTTTGAATTTGTGGAGATGAGCACGCTAAATAATTCTGTCGCAGAATGTCAAATTGCATTATGTCTCTATTTGTATTAGTGAAGGCAGAGCCAGCATCCACAGTTAACAAATGTCTTGAAGTTGTGAATTAGTTTGCTCGCTGTTCTCAAATGTCTGATTGCTTCTGAGTGAAGACAAACCCCAGGAAAAACAAAATAAGAGATGTAATAGGCATTCTCCTCTGGCGGGAGACTGGAAATTATATTGCAGCTCTCTAAATAAAAGGCAAGTACAACAAGCAGTTATAATTTCTCTTAGGAACAACTGATAGCCACAATTACGCCCAGTGCAGAAATCAGGCAATGTTATCTGACTGTCTGGAAGAGCAAATCACACAGTGAAACAGCCAGTGTGTTCTGTTCCATTCATTTCTCTAATAAGCGGTGTTGCAATTACAACTAGAGTTACATTAGAGGTTTAATATCCACAGCAAAATATGCTGATGAGTATAAGTGTGTGTTATGGGGGGTGGGAAGGGGATTGAGAAAGTAGAAGAGCATCTTAAAGCACATCAGAACAGAAATGAAGATGGGGTTGACAGTCCCATTTCCAGGGGTCAGCAACCTGGATGTTGTGGTTCTTTCATTCCTCTGCTGTGGCTCCCTGTCACCGGTCAGCTCCACAATTGATAGGGCTTTTGGTTAAGACAGATAGAGGAAAAAGGACACCATGCTAGGAGGGGACTCTATGGTGGGAGAACCAAACTTCCAGTTGGCTCCAGAACTGAACAGGGGGCTTCCGGTTAGGATCTTTGTGGCTCTTTGAGTTTAAGGTTGCTGACCACTGCCCATTTCGATAACTTGGAGTTGTGAAAGGTGGGATATGAAAGAACAGGCTTAGGCCAATCCCAACACGACTAAGTGGCTTTGGATGCAAAAGCCCACAAATTTCAGAGATATTCTATTTTGGCTCTAGACAGAGTTGTGCTTCCCCGTGGTGAACTGGTTTGTTATCTGGGGGTTTTCATGCACTGCTTCAGGATCAGTGATAACCAGAACCGAGAGGACTTTTGTATAGATCTGTTTGGTGAACCCAGCCCGGACCAAGCACTTATACGATGGACACATCTTGTCCAGATTACTGAGATGTACTCTACAAAACCTCTACAGGGGGCAGTGCTGTTGAAGATCACTCAGAAACTGCAACAGGATGCAAACAATTATAGGAGCAAAGTAATTTGTTCTTCCACTCCAAGA
The DNA here is from genome assembly GCF_028640845.1 of Ahaetulla prasina. Classification (NCBI taxonomy): domain Eukaryota; kingdom Metazoa; phylum Chordata; class Lepidosauria; order Squamata; family Colubridae; genus Ahaetulla; species Ahaetulla prasina. The sequence continues at coordinate 165,051,998 of NC_080540.1, forward strand.
AGAACCTTGGTTACCAGTTGGTTTCCAGGAACAAGCTAAGGTGATGGCTGTCACCTTTAAAGCCCTTCGTGATACCAGACTTGGATATCTGTTGACTACCTTCTCCCCTTGATCTCTGCCCATCTTTTAAGATTTGGAACAGAACAGTCCCTTTTAGTCTTATCTGAAGTATCTTAGGTCCCACTTTCTCAATCACTCCTGCAACAGCCAGCTGGGCTCCAGCCCTGTTATATTTTGACAAAACTATTAATATTTGGCTGTTTGGGCAAACCTGAAGGATTTGAAGGGCTGTTCATGCATTTCCTGGGGGGAGGGGGTGTGATTAAATTTATGAGCTATAGTTGTTCCTTTGCAGTGAGAAATTATTGCTGTGTTTTCATTTTTATTACTGTTCTGGAAATACGTCAGCCACTTAGACATGGCTGGAGTGTCATATTACCTTAGTAAAATAATCACAGTAGCAACAGAAAAATAATTAATCCTTCTCATGAATAGTATGTTTCTGATAACATGCATTCCTTCTAGTTTCTGACTGGTGTTTTTTCCTCCTGCTCTACCAAGAAGTTCAGGGCTCTTCTAAGATGCCATAGAGCTCACTTATCCAAATACTGGCTCCAGCTCATCCCCTAGATCAGTGATGACGAACCTTTTTGCTGTCATGCGCCAAAAGTATGGAGAGCATGGGGGGATCACATGCGCACGTGCCAATACCCATAATTAAAAGTATGAATAAATAATAAATAAATAAATGCATCCTGCCCCCTCCACCCCCGTGCATGCACACGTGACCCCCTGCGCTCCCCCCACTTTTGGTACGCGATGGCCCGGTGGGCCCAGTAGGGCTGTTTTTCTCCCTCCTCAGGCTCCAGAGCCTTTATAGGAGCCTGTGGAGGTTAAAAACGGGCTTCCCCACCCCCCCGGAGGCCCTCTGGAGGCACGAAACGGCCCATTTCCCAACTTCTGGTGGAACAGGAAGTGACGTTTTTCACCCTCCCCAGACTCCAGAGCCTTTCTAAGAGCCTGGGGAGGGCAAAAACAGCCTTCCCCAAGGCCCGAAAATCAGCTGGCTGGCACGCGCATGTGCGCTGGAGCTGAGATAGGACATCTCTCACGTATCCACAGATGTGGCTTTGCTTGCCACCTGTAGCATGCGTGCCATAGGTTCACCATCATGGCCCTAGATTGTCAACACATGCAGTCCTCCTAGGGTCAGGTATGCAGTTGTAGAGCGAGCTTTTGCCTCTGAAAAAGATGTTCACCTCCAAGTCATGGATGGTGAAAGGATCTTCATAAATGTAGGCAGCATCTGCTCCAGCTGCTAAGCCTGCCATAGTAGCCAGGTAGCCACAATAGCCTCCCATGGTTTCAATGATGAAGACCCGCCGCTTGGTGCCAGCTGCAGACTGTTTGATGCGGTCGCAAGTCTAGGAATGAAACAAACCAGGCATAAAAAAGAATGAATGGGAGCTGGAAAATATTTTGGGGGGAACCATCTGAAGAGAGTTAGCTTAGTTACTATAGGAAGGGAGCAAACTCCACTCCCTTCTAGCCCTGATGATGTTACCTAGTTGAGCGACAAGACATTTGCAAGCAAACAACCAAGCTCCACTAAGCTTGGTTGTTTGCTTGTTTCCACAGTCTTAGTTTTATTTCTTAAGACGTCATTTAAACATACAATGATCATATTGAAGGAAGGGGCTATAAAAGAGAGAATGGGAGGGGGGAGGTATCTAGACCAGTGCAAGGTAGAAATACAGGTAGTCCTCAACTTATGACCACAATGGAGCCCAAAATTTGTGTTGCTAAGTGAGACATTTGTTAAGTGAATTTGTCCCATTTTACAACTTTTTTTGCCACAGTTGTTAAGTGAATCACTGCAGTTATTTAATTAGTAACCCAGTTGTTAAGTGAATCTAGCTTCCCCATTGACTTTGCTGGCTAGAAGGTCACAAAAGGTAATCACATGACCCCAGCACACAGCAACGGTCATAAATATGAGTCATGTTGATCACATGACCATGGGCACACTGCCTTTGGGGTCATAAGTTGAAAAGACATGTCACTTTTTTCAGTGGTGCTGTAACTTCAAACGGTCACTAAATTAACTGTTTTAAGTTGAGGACTACCTGTATATAACATACAAAAACTTTCTTTCCCAGTGAGCCAAGTGGGGCTCCATGTGCAAAGTGGAAACTCTGCCACTGAGAAATATTCGCTCATTAATTTTAATTGCATGAAATTGCCTACAACTTTGTTCATTGTTGATTGATCATTTCGTTTGGCCTAGGATTACTAAATTTAATACTCTCCAGATTTAGGAACAGCTTTCTTTCCAAAGTATTAATAGACATGGTGGTGCAGCGGGTAGAATGCAGTATTGCAGGTTAATTCTGCCAATTACCAGCAGTTCAATCCTGACTGGCTCAAGGTTGACTCAGCTTTCCATTCTTCCAAGGTCGGTAAAATGAGGACCCAGATTGTTGGGGGCAATATGCTGACTCTGTAAACCACTCACAGAGGATTGTAAAGCAGTGTGAAGCGGTATATAAATCTACGTGCTATTGCTATTTTCGAATTCCTACAGCCTATTTAAAGCTTGCAAATGGTAAACCCCAAACCTGTTTCCTCTATGACTAGAAACTCAAAATAAACAAAATAATATTAATGCTTTTTGAACCCTCAAGTCGTTTTCTTTCTTCAGGATCTGTTCCGGCTCCTCTGCACAGGAAATACTTGTTGCTACTACAAACCTATTCCTCACTTCAAAAATGCACATTTAAGCACTGGTAAGATTCTGACCTTGGTGAATTTTTCCTGAACTGGAGCTGAGATGCTAACAAAACACTTACTGCTGTTATGGTGTTGAGGGCAGTGTCTGCGCCAATGCTGAAGTCAGAACCAGGAACATTGTTAGACACGGTCGCAGGAATCACACAGATCGGGATGCAGAGCTCTTCATATTTGCACCGCCCTTCAATTATTTCCAGACTGCCAGTAAAAGCCTATCAAACAGAGGGAGAACTGAGCAAGTTTTTTTCTGCCATAGCTAAGCTAGTTTTCTTTAGGCCATAGCTAAAAGGTGGCAAAGCTAACATTTTTGAGGATGCTGCACACTTTAAAAACAATTGATACAGGTATAGCATCTTTTTCTACAAGTCAGTAAACTATGGTAGTTCATTTTTTTAGGTTCCATAGAAGCCTGAAAAATGTGTTCAGATTTTTTCAGATTCCATAAAACTCTGGGAAAAATGCAGCTGCGATAATTAGATTTCTCAAAGGAACCCTGCACTTGCATGCAATCTGAAGTATTTCTGAAGTACTTTCAGAATTACTTTCAAAGAATGCACAATCCTACTAATTTCTATGTTCTGTGAACAACTTCTGACTCCAGTTTATTTTGGGAGAATGTTGATAAACATGCACACTACAATCACAGCAATTACAGCAACATATGCATAAAAATAGGGATGTGGTGGCTCAGTGGCTAAGACGCTGAGTTTGTCGATTGAAAGATCGGCAGTTCAGTGGTTTGAATCCCTAGTGCCGCATAATGGGGTGAGCTCCCATTACTTGTCCCAGCTTCTGCCAACCTAGCCGTTCAAAAGCACTTAAAAAATGCAAGTAGAAAAATAGGGACCACCTTTGGTGGGAAGGTAACAGCATTCTGTGCGCCTTTGGCATTTAGTCATGCTGGCTACGTGACCACGGAGATGTCTTCGGACAGCGCTGGCTCTTTGGCTTTGAAACGGAGGTGAGCACCGCGAGGGGAAACTTTACCTTTATGCATAAAAATACCCTTGCTTCTGTTTCTCTTGCAGTGTCAGCCCTTTCCAGGCCAGAAAATCAAAATCATAAATACTATTTTTTAATTGTAAGGTTATAGTAACAAAATCTTGCAAGCCTGAACGTACTTCTCCCCTCCCTGTCTAGTAAGAGGACTAGGAAGATTCCCTACTGAGACATTTTCTCAAATTACAGTCCTGCTTTGGACTCAGATCTATTTTGTCAAATAGTTGTCTAGGCTGCAGCTCTTCCTCCTATTTCTCCAAGTTATTTTCATATCCCATTCCAAAAAAAATGGAGTATCTTTCATCGGATTTACAGAGAACTCAATGACTTCTAAACTTTTAATCCCCTGTAATAAGTTTAGTCAGGTACCTCAATATTAGGCCTCTTTTCACGGTGGTTTTCATTTTCTCAGTCAGATGTTCTACGTTCATCTGTAAACCAAAGGGAAAAAAATGGCAACATTTGTTTTTAATCCCTCAAATTGTACATTAACACATTTCAAATACACCGCCGTAGATTTTATTACACTAGTGAAGCCACTAACTTTACCACATCCTTATTACAGAATCAAAATGTAGCAACCCCCCCCCCATAGAAATACTTTTCCATGTCAAGTTGATTAGGTAGTATGTTGTATGCATTAAAGCCAATGATAAGTGTTTGAATTTGTGGAGATGAGCACGCTAAATAGTTCTGTCGCAGAATGTCAAATTGCATTATGTCTCTATTTGTATTAGTGAAGGCAGAGCCAGCATCCACAGTTAACAAATGTCTTGAAGTTGTGAATTAGTTTGCTCGCTGTTCTCAAATGTCTGATTGCTTCTGAGTGAAGACAAACCCCAGGAAAAACGAAATAAGAGATGGCGGGAGACAGGAAATTATATTGCATCTCTCTAAATAAAAGGCAAGTACAACAAGCAGTTATAATTTCTCTTAGGAACAACTGATAGCCACAATTACGCCCAGTGCAGAAATCAAGCAATGTTATCTGACTGTCTGGAAGAGCAAATCACACAGTGAAACAGCCAGTGTGTTCTGTTCCATTCATTTCTCTAATAAGCGGTGTTGCAATTACAACTAGAGTTACATTAGAGGTTTAATATCCACAGCAAAATATGCTGATGAGTATAAGTGTGTGTTATGGGGGGTGGGAAGGGGATTGAAAAAGTAGAAGAGCATCTTAAAGCACATCAGAACAGAAATGAAGATGGGGTTGACAGTCCCATTTCCAGGGGTCAGCAACCTGGAGCCGCATGTGGTTCTTTCATTCCTCTGCTGTGGCTCCCTGTCACCGGTCAGCTCCACAATTGATAGGGCTTTTGGTTAAGACAGATAGAGGAAAAAGGACACCATGCTAGGAGGAGACTCTATGGTGGGAGAACCAAACTTCCAGTTGGCTCCAGAACTGAACAGGGGGCTTCCGGTTAGGATCTTTGTGGCTCTTTGAGTTTAAGGTTGCCGACCACTGCCCATTTCGATAATTTGGAGTTGTAAAAGGTGGGATATGAAAGAACAGGCTTAGGCCAATCCCAAAACGACTAAGTGGCTTTGGATGCAAAAGCCCACAAATTTCAGAGATATTCTATTTTGGCTCTAGACAGAGTTGTGCTTCCCCGTGGTGAACTGGTTTGTTATCTGAGGGTTTTCATGCACTGCTTCAGGATCAGTGATAACTAGAACCGAGAGGACTTTTGTATAGATCTGTTTGGTGAACCCAGCCCGGATCAAGCACTTATACGATGGACACATCTTGTCCAGATTACTGAGATGTACTCTACAAAACCTCTACAGGGGGCTCTGCTGTTAAAGATCACTCAGAAACTGCAACAGGATGCAAACAATTATAGGAGCAATTTGTTTTTCCACTCCAAGAAGAACCTTGGTTACCAGTTGGTTTCCAGGAACAAGCTAAGGTGATGGCTGTCACCTTTAAAGCCCTTCGTGATACCAGACTTGGATATCTGTTGACTACCTTCTCCCCTTGATCTCTGCCCATCTTTAAGATTTGGAACGGAAGAGTCCCTTTTAGTCTTACCTGAAGTATCTTAGGTCCCACTTTCTCAATCACTGTCCCCACCTCCTGCAATAGCCAGCTGGGCTGTTTTGACAAAACTATTAATATTTGGCTGTTTGGGCAAACCTGAAGGATTTGAAGGCCTGTTCATGCATTTCCTGGGGGGAGGGTGTGTGATTAAATTTATGAGCTATAGTTGTTCCTTTGCAGTGAGAAATTATTGCTGTGTTTTCATTTTTATTACTGTTCTGGAAATACGTCAGCCACTTAGACATGGCTGGAGTGTCATATTACCTTAGTAAAATAATCATAGTAGCAACAGAAAAATAATTAATCCTTCTCATGAATAGTATGTTTCTGATAACATGCATTCCTTCTAGTTTCTGACTGGTGTTTTTTCCTCCTGCTCTACCAAGAAGTTCAGGGCTCTTCTAAGATGCCATAGAGCTCACTTATCCAAATACTGGCTCCAGCTCATCCCCTAGATCAGTGATGGCGAACCTTTTTGCCATCATGTGCCAAAAGTATGGGGAGCATGGGGGGATCACGTGCGCACGTGCCAATACCCATAATTAAATGCATCCTGCCCCCCCCACCCCTGTGCATGCACACGTGACGCCCCTCGCTCCCGTATGCGATGGCCCGGTGGGCCCAGTAGAGCTGTTTTTCTCCCTCCTCAGGCTCCAGAGCCTTTCTAGGAGCCTGGGGAGGTTAAAAATGGGCTTCCCCACCCCCTGCGGAGGCCCTCTGGAGGCACAAAACAGCCCATTTCCCAACTTCTGGTGGAACAGGAAGTGACGTTTTTCACCCTCCCCAAACTCCAGAGCCTTTCTAAGAGCCTGAGGAGGGCAAAAACAGCCTTCCCCAAGGCCCGAAAATCAGCTGGCTGGCACGCGCATGTGCGCTGGAGCTGAGATAGGACATCTCTCACGTATCCACAGATGTGGCTTTGCTTGCCACCTGTAGCATGCGTGCCATAGGTTCACCATCATGGCCCTAGATTGTCAACACATGCAGTCCTCCTAGAGTCAGGTATGCAGTTGTAGAGCGAGCTTTTGCCTCTGAAAAAGATGTTCACCTCCAAGTCATGGATGGTGAAAGGATCTTCATAAATGTAGGCAGCATCTGCTCCAGCTGCTAAGCCTGCCATAGTAGCCAGGTAGCCACAATAGCCTCCCATGGTTTCAATGATGAAGACCCGCCGCTTGGTGCCAGCTGCAGACTGTTTGATGCGGTCGCAAGTCTAGGAATGAAACAAACCAGGCATAAAAAAGAATGAATGGGAGCTGGAAAATATTTTGGGGGGAACCATCTGAAGAGAGTTAGCTTAGTTACTATAGGAAGAGAGCAAACTCCACTCCCTTCTAGCCCTGATGATGTTACCTAGTTGAGCGACAAGACATTTGCAAGCAAACAACCAAGCTCCACTAAGCTTGGTTGTTTGCTTGTTTCCACAGTCTTAGTTTTATTTCTTAAGACTTCATTTAAACATACAATGATCATATTGAAGGAAGGGGCTATAAAAGAGAGAATGGGAGGGGGGAGGTATCTAGACCAGTGCAAGGTAGAAATACAGGTAGTCCTCAACTTATGACCACAATGGAGCCCAAAATTTGTGTTGCTAAGTGAGACATTTGTTAAGTGAATTTGTCCCATTTTACAACTTTTTTTGCCACAGTTGTTAAGTGAATCACTGCAGTTATTTAATTAGTAACCCAGTTGTTAAGTGAATCTAGCTTCCCCATTGACTTTGCTGGCTAGAAGGTCACAAAAGGTAATCACATGACCCCAGCACACAGCAACGGTCATAAATATGAGTCATGTTGATCACATGACCATGGGCACACTGCCTTTGGGGTCATAAGTTGAAAAGACATGTCACTTTTTTCAGTGGTGCTGTAACTTCAAACGGTCACTAAATTAACTGTTTTAAGTTGAGGACTACCTGTATATAACATACAAAAACTTTCTTTCCCAGTGAGCCAAGTGGGGCTCCATGTGCAAAGTGGAAACTCTGCCACTGAGAAATATTCGCTCATTAATTTTAATTGCATGAAATTGCCTACAACTTTGTTCATTGTTGATTGATCATTTCGTTTGGCCCAGGATTACTAAATTTAATACTCTCCAGATTTAGGAACAGCTTTCTTTCCAAAGTATTAATAGACATGGTGGTGCAGCGGGTAGAATGCAGTATTGCAGGTTAATTCTGCCAATTGCCAGCAGTTCAATCCTGACTGGCTCAAGGTTGACTCAGCTTTCCATTCTTCCAAGGTCGGTAAAATGAGGACCCAGATTGTTGGGGGCAATATGCTGACTCTGTAAACCACTCACAGAGGATTGTAAAGCAGTGTGAAGCGGTATATAAATCTACGTGCTATTGCTATTTTCAAATTCCTACAGCCTATTTAAAACTTGCAAATGGTAAACCCCAAACCTGTTTCCTCTATGACTAGAAACTCAAAATAAACAAAATAATATTAATGCTTTTTGAACCCTCAAGTCGTTTTCTTTCTTCAGGATCTGTTCCGGCTCCTCTGCACAGGAAATACTTGTTGCTACTACAAACCTATTCCTCACTTCAAAAATGCAAATTTAAGCACTGGTAAGATTCTGACCTTGGTGAATTTTTCCTGAACTGGAGCTGAGATGCTAACAAAACACTTACTGCTGTTATGGTGTTGAGGGCAGTGTCTGCGCCAATGCTGAAGTCAGAACCAGGAACATTGTTAGACACGGTCGCAGGAATCACACAGATCGGGATGCAGAGCTCTTCATATTTGCACCGCCCTTCAATTATTTCCAGACTGCCAGTAAAAGCCTATCAAACAGAGGGAAAATGAGAGGGAGTTCACTTTATAATCCAACCGGGAATCCAACTTCCTAAATTTGTTCAGATGCTGCACTCAAAACCCCAAGATTCTAAGCATCATCCTCTTGAAGCGTCCTGCTCCTCCCTTTCCATCTCTACTGATAACAAAGAAACTTCATTCTCATTCTCATTCTTCCCTAGAATCAGAGCTGCATCAAAATAAGTTCTGAATATGTTTAGCTGGCTTAAGGTGCAGATGTCAGACCGAAGGGGTTTTTTCCCAACCATCAGTGAAACACATTTTGCTTGAAGAAAGAGATCTATGGAATATAATCTCACTTAGCTATATCTTCCTATTGATCATATGTAAGTTCAGTGAGTTGATCTAACAGCTGAACTCTGCACAGGCCTACCTCAAAGCCACCAATGATAATCAGCCCGTGGATGTTAAAATTGGCAATGGTGTTGCTGATCTCCTCAAAGTATTTCTTGGGCAGAGTCCTATGATCAAACATACAAAATCAATAAAATGTACCAATGATCCTCCTACACACAGTCCCTTTAATTCACTCATAGAAAGTAACAGAAAGTTCTTCATTAACCCAGAAACTTCTTAGTCACCCTCATCAGAAAATTGACCAATCTGAGTCAGTATAGAATGTGTTTGGAGCATTTCAGTTATTCCTAGTGCTAATACTGTGATTATGTCTTATATTTTTTTGAACCCCAAAATAAGCACAGCCTTATTTTTGGGGAGGTCTTATTATTTTGGGGCGCGTGGAGCAAGATGGGGCTCCTCTTGCCATCTTACCTGATTTTCAGCTCTGTCTCCCTAACCCTAACCAGAGGAAATGGCAGGGACTGACTGCACGTGCGTTTAAATATTTTTGGGGAGGGCTTATTTTCAGGGGGAGGGCTTATTTTGGGGGAGGGCTTATTATCCGGGGAGGTTTTATTTTCGGGTAAACACGGTAGTCCTTGACTTACAGTCACAATTGGGGCTGGAATCTTGGTTGTTAAACAAAGTGGTCAATAAATGAGACATCACGTGACTGCTTTGCTCAATGACCACAGTCCTGGCGCTCCTGGGTGTAGTTGTTAAGGGATCTCATAGGTCGTTAAGTGGACAGAGTCTCAGATAAGAAGCATCGGTGCCTCAGAATAGGGGAGGCGTTGGGAGGTTCCATTTAGGAGCTGAAAATCTGCCCAAATTCAAGCAGGATTTTCAGTCTCTGAGAGGAGAGATACTTGTATGAAGTCTGTGCTGGGCTTTCCTCTCCCACCTGAGATACCCCGCACTCCTTATCTTACCACATTACCTCTCTTTTGACTCTCTTTTAAATTTGGGCCTTTTAGCAATATGTGCTTCAATTTATATCAGAAGAAAGCATTTCAACATGTTGATTTATTTTTAAGTATGTTTAGTTATTCTGAAGCCTCTGTCCCCTCATAATACCTTTTTGTTCCAAGGTTTGATCCGCCTTTTCCAGTCCAACCACCAACTCCTGCCCATCCTATCTCTTCAATCTGAAAAAAAAAAGCAGGGCGGGGAAGAATTTCATAGCTCAGCAACACAATTATTAGGATCTTCTTCTGCTCAATAGCCACACAATGGTGTACAGAAGAAGGAATGTTATAAGGCGCATGATGGACTTGTGAAAAAGCAAAAATATATGGGACATAAATAAAGTACATAGGGCAATGCAGAGAGTATTTAAAAATTAATATTTCGGTGAAACTGAAATTTTTCTCAGTAGGACTTGCAGAAAAGTCAATTAGAAAAGGCTCATGGATGATTATTTTTATACATGGTAACTGCAACGAGGCTATTATACACACAAATATGGAATACAGAAAGATCCATAATGGAGGAATGGATTGTGAAGATGGCAGGACTTTGCAGAAATGGCTAAAGTGACTTTTCTGATTGAAGGCGGAACAGTAATTTATAAACAATTTATAAAAAACTGGAAATCCTTTGTGGACTTTTTGCTGAAAATGAGAAATATAAATTGCTGATTTGGGAATTTATTGATTAAAAAGGTCAGTTTATGGGACGAGACCTATGATTTGCTATTCGGGAGGATGAAATGATAACTACTGTGCTTCTAACTGCTGCAAAAAGATTGGTAGGTGTTTTTTTAGTGAATGGTAGGTGTCTCTTTAGTGATATCTCAGGGGTTGCCACAAAGAAGAGGGAGACAAGCTATTCTCCAAAGCACCTGAGGGCAGGACAAGAAAGCAATGGATGGAAACTAATCAAGGAGAGAAGCAACCTATAGGGTTTCCTGCCTGAGCTGAAATTGGACTAGAACAGGGGTCTGCAAACTTGGCTCTTTTAAGACTTGTGGACTTCAACTCCCAGAGTTCCTCAGCTGGCTCTGGGAGTTGCAGAGCCAGCTGAGGAACTCTGGGAGTTGAAGTCCACAAGTCTTAAAAGAGCCAAGTTTACAGACCCCTGGACTAAATCTCTAAGGTCCCTTCCAACTCTGTTATTCTATTCTATTTTTTCCTCTCTTTTTTTGTTATTTAGAATTTTTTTAATTCTTTCATATTCTTTTCTTTTCTTTTTACTTTTCTTTTTATGTTTCCATAATTATTTTAAAATCTTATGGAAATTTTTCTTTTAACAAAAATATGTTTTTAAAAAAGAATGCTTTAAGAAAGGAACAAACTTTCTTAGCTTCTTGATGGAAACTGATTTTTAGCTTATTTGATCCTAAGGCGAAATGTCCCATTTTTGTCCCTTGGAAGGGGTTGGGACATTTTAAGACTATAAATATGTGTTTTTTACTCTTTTTTTGGTGGTGAAACATAATTTAAAAATGGTGATGCTGAAAATGGGCCACTCTGCTACAGAAGAATACCCACTAGGGCAGGGGTGAAATCCAGCAGGTTCTGACAGGTTCTGGAGAACCGGTAGCGGAAATTTTGAGTAGTTCAGAGAACGGGCTGGGAAGTGGCTCAGGCTGCTAATGCAGCCTGTTATTAACACACAGCTGCCTGCAATTACAAATACTGCAGGCTCGAGTCCCACCAGGCCCAAGGTTGACTCAGCCTTCCATCCTTTATAAAGTAGGTAAAATGAGGACCCAGATTGTTGGGGGGGGCAATAAGTTGACTTTGTATATAAATATACAAATAGGATGAGACTATTGCCTTACACAATGTAAGCCGCCCTGAGTCTTCGGAGAAGGGCGGGATATAAATTCAAATTAAAAAAAAAACCTGGCAAATGCCACCTCTGGCTGGCCCCAGAATGGGGAGGGAATGGAGATTTTGCAGTATCCCTGCCACCCCCACCAAGCCACACCACGCCCACCAAGCCATGCCCACAGAACTGGTAGTAAAAAAATCTGGATTTCACCACTGCATTGGGGGATGTTTTGGGGTGGCAAAGCAAAAAAATCTGAGCATCACAAGTGGCTCACAGGTTGTCCACCCCATTCTAAGAGAAATGGATGGGCAGGTTACCTTTCCTTCAGCAAGGCCCTCAAACCCATCATGCACAGCCAGCATCTTATGTCCATGGATCAAGCCAATTCTGACGGTGGATCTCACAGCTGCATTCATGCCTGCGGCTGGTGCACCTACATTCATCACTGCCAAATTGTAGCCACTCTGGAAGAAAAAAAAAAGGATCAGGCTAAAAAATGTCAGAAATGGCTTCCAATATATATACACACATTCCCACCCCCCTTCAAAGTACTGATGGTCTTGGATTCCTTTGGAGGAACCAACCTGGAGGCCACAAAGACCCAGCCAGACTGCTCAGTTTAGAATCAAATTTTAATATTATCAATTGGGAATGGCTGCAGTTGTCCAAACTCCCAGAGGGGGGCAGCAAATATCTATGTTTCCTCATAGCATGAGATATCACTCTGTCAAACAGTGGAGTGGAGGGGGAAAGGGATTTATCACTCCATTTCTATCTTCCATCCAAAAACTAAGTAAATGGGTGCATATTCAGCAATTCTAAACAGGGCATTTCATACTCAAAAGGAAATATGAAAACCCGTTTTCTAAAACCCCAGCTTTATTCTAGATTATATATATGAGCGGTAGTGGCGCAGTGGTTAGAATGCAGTATTGCAGGCGAACTCTGCCGACTGCCAGCAATTCGATCTTGCCTGGCACAAGGTTGACTCAGCCTTCCCTCCTTCTGAGGTCAGTAAAATGAGGACTCAGATGGGGGCCATATGCTGACTCTGTTAACTGCTTAAAGAGGCTATAAAGCACTGTGAAGCGGTATATAAGTCTAAGTGCTATTGATATTGTTTTTTTCCCTCACACTAGGAGCAGTCTTCCAGACTTTCAGGCTGAGAAAGGATTTATATATCATCTGCTACCCAATCTTTCTAACCGCCATCTCTAGCATGCCAATTTTGAGTTCTGCCATTGAGTGGTAAGTTTTGTTCTTTTTGCCTGCTATGCATTCTCCTCCAATCCCATTACCTTGGCTGAGGGTGGACGCACATGGGCCAAAACCTTGTACACATTCCAGTTATTCATAAAACTCCTGTGGGCAACAAAAAAAAATATGATGGATATTTTATCTGTCATGAGCTTCGCAGCTGAAAGAACATTTGAAAGAACGATAAAAATGCTCACTGTTGTTTCCACATTTACACACAAACACACACACACACACACACACACAGCTAACTTCAAGGGAACAGTAGTAAATAATGAAAAATGGATTGGGAATGGCATGTAGCCAAATTTAGCTGATCTCAAAAAGCAAACAGGGTGAGTTATACTATGCTACTCTCATTTCAGGACATGCTTTTTTGATCGGGGGAGGGGGGGCAGCCTTTCAGGCCTAGAAGCCATCTTTTCGTTGGATCTTCAGGCCTCCTACATTTATCACTGTGGGAAACTGGGAGTGGGGATTGTATGGAGCCAGGGTGATATATAATCATAGTAAGTCATAATAAGATTCCTTTCTCAGAAAGTCAAGGACATTTTGCCCTGCACCTGGAGGGCTGGAAGTGGGAGGCATCTCCAGTTGATTGGACCATGTGATGGAAATGTGGGTGTTGGGCAGGGTCTTGAACTTTCCTTTGGGTGGGGAAACACCTGAATCAGTCTTGGTCAGGGAACCAACAAGGCTACACTGAAAGGTTGAAAAATATCCCTGAAAAGGCAACAATAAATCCTGGTGGCTGCATGGACACCACATGAAACTACAGAGATGTGTCCATGCAGCCACCAGGAAATCAGGAAGGGTTTTTTTTTGAAATTTTACTCTTCACTGTTAATCTGAAATATAAACATAGCTCTGTGCATAAAGAAAGTGCTTCAGATATCTTGTAACGGTAGCACTGCCTTAAGATAGTGTCTCTGAGACATGTTGGAGAAGGGCAGGACCAAATCTAAAATAAATTGAGCCACCCCTCCTGTTTCTTCCTCCTTGTTGTCCCCTTTCTCTTTACCATCTTTTGTTTTCTCCTCCTTTCTTCCTTCCTTTCTGTTCAGACTAAGCCTCACCTTCCTCTGAGTTTGAGAGCATCATCGAATCGTCCTTCAGTCATTGCCGTTGTGACATCTTTGGTCTGTTGAAAGAAGTGGAAACGGTTACCTGATTCTTACATGCAGAGCTTGCCCACTGCCTGTAAAATATTCCATCATTTACTCAAGCAAGAAATTTGGAAGAGGAATGTCAAGTGTGCCTCCGTTCAAAACTCAAGAAAGAAAAACCCCATCTCCATGTTTGTAGAGAAAGGTACTTTTACTGAGTATGAACTGATAGCAACGAAAGAAAAGCAAGATCTGACACTAAAGGCGCAAAAATTACATATTGAAAGTATTCCCAAATCCCTCCCCCCCCAAGGACCCTGGCTGAATGTCCAATCCCCAGCCCCCATGGTGTCATGTGAGGTGCATCTTCAGATGGCCCCATCCATCTGGTATGCCAGAACGGTTGACCTTAACTGGCTATCAACAATTCCATTCAGCTGCGCAGAAGACGATGAGCGCATCCCTCCCTTTTCGGTCACATCACGAGACATCTCCACCAGCTCGCTTCCCCACCCAAATACCTATACCTTCCCCCCCCCCCAAACCCGTTACTATGGCAGCCGATAGCAAGCAAGCATCATTAGAGGCTGACAAGGAGAATATTTGTATTTTTAGGGACAGATGGGCCTCTCTTGGCTTGGTAGCACAACTGCAGACAATCCTCACTTAATGATGTTAATTGGAACCAGAATTTTCATCACTAAGCAATGTGGCTGTAAAGAGTGATATCACGTGACCACACCCCATCACACCACTTACAGACAGCAATCCCAGCACTCCTATTGTTGTTAGTGAGGTTCACGGGTCATTAAATGAAGACTTCCTTTCAACTTCCTGCCAGCTTCCCATAAGCAAAGTCAATAGCATGAGGTCATAAATCCCAGGTGATTGATAAGCAGGCCAGCAAGTGGGGAAGGTACATTTGAATGGGAAGGATGGCCAGTGTGGTGGCACAGCTGGGCTGGGGGATAGCTTCCGCAGAGTGGGGGAAGATGCGAGCACCTTACCAGAATGACTTGCGACCTCCCCTACCAACTTTCCCATTGATTTTGCTTGTGGGAAGCCGGCAAGGAAGGTTGCAAATGGTGATTATATGACCATGGGACACTGCGACCATTCTGAGTGGAAGCTAGTTGCCAAATGCTGGAATCACTGTCATGTGATTGCTTAGGATACAACTTCAGTGATTGGTCATTAAGTACCACTAATTCAGCATCTTCATAAATGGTCACTGAATGAGTGGTCGTTAATCAAGGACTACCCATATTTGAAAATTACAAACGGTCAAAGTGCAAAACAACAGTTACTATTAAATCTATGCAAAGAAGGAAAATGTCAGGTTCTGTTGAATCAGAGGTGGGTTTCAGCAGGTTCTGACCAGTTCTGGAGAACCAGTAGCGGAAAATTTGAGTCGTTTGGAAAACCGGTAAATACCAACTCTGACTGGCCCCGCCCCCATCTATTCCTTGCCTCCTGAGTCCAAGATGATTGGGAGGAAATGGGATTTTACAACATCCTTCCCCTGGATTGGGGAGGGAATGGTGATTTTACAGTATCTTTTCCTTGCCCCGCCCACCAAGCCATGCCACACCCACAGAACCGGTAGTAAACAGTTTTGAAACCCACCATTGCATTGAATGTTATAACAGATATATTGTTTTGTTGCTCTTCCACTACTAGAGAATAATGTTGATGATGGTTTTCTGGAAACAGTTTTTTCTAGCTTTCTTTAATCTGGCTTTTTGAAGGCTGGTAAAGATTATGCTGATTATGGAAATTGGTCAGCAGTTTTATGGAAAACTTTTTTTCGGAAAACAGCCTGAAAACAGACCAAAAAAACAGGCATGTGTATACCGACCAGCTGGTCTTTGGATTTTCGGCGTACGCAAAGACCAGCTGGCCGGCATGCATACGCATGCCGGAAACCCAAAGACCAGCTGGCTGCCGAGCTCATGTGCACTGGCCAGGTGGTCTTTGGGTCTCCGGTGCTCTGGCACGCGCACATGCAAGTGCATGCACGCACATTCCGGTTTGGGCACTCGGTGCCAAAAAGGTTCGCCGTCACTGGCCTAGGGCTTTCTTCCAAGTACATTAAAAGCTACCGTTTTTGGAGAAACGGCAATTGCTCAGGAAGAGAAAGGGCTTGTTAAAACAATAGAACCCACCCATATATATATATATGAATGATGGTAAAATAATATCTCACAGATCAGTGAGGTAAATGCTTACCACTTGAACACACTCCATAAGAGGAAGGCGGATGGCCTGATTACCAGACAGACTGACAACACATGCTGGGGTATCTGGAGTTCCTTCCATCAAAGCCATAACAGCTTCCACACCCATCCTGCTTCCCTATGAGATTAAAAAAAAAAAGGGGGGGGGGAGAAATATATTAGGGAAATTGGGACTTTCCCCAGATTTTCATTCAGGTTACCTCATAATTGTTCACAACTGCATCTAAATGATGGAACAGCCACAGGAGAGGCCTTCCCTGCTTACTCCAGTACTTTTCATTGCTTTATTAAGTCACTGTGGTTCCTCAAGCAAACAACTCAGGCTGTCACACCAAAGCCTGTATTTGGTTAAGATGTAGGACTGTGGTTGTGTTTTGCTAGAACCCCCCCTCCCCCCCCAGAGCCTTCAGCTTCAATGATAGAATGGAAAATAAAGATTACTTAAATATTATACTA
The DNA here is from genome assembly GCF_028640845.1 of Ahaetulla prasina. Classification (NCBI taxonomy): domain Eukaryota; kingdom Metazoa; phylum Chordata; class Lepidosauria; order Squamata; family Colubridae; genus Ahaetulla; species Ahaetulla prasina. The sequence continues at coordinate 165,068,826 of NC_080540.1, forward strand.
TATATAATTATATCCTATAGCCCTGCACTTTCCCAACTGAAATTGTTTTCATGCCCCAAAAAAGGGGAAAGGAAAAGAAATCAACCTTTGCCTCAGGAAGTGGTTTTTTTTGTTGTTTAATTCATTACATTTTAGGACGATGCAGCTGAACTCATGTTCAATGCCAAATTCAAGCATGAAATATAAGATTGTACATAACACTGAGCCAGGGGTGAAATGCTACCAGTTTGTCCCTATTCAGGCGAACCGGTAGTAAAAAATGCTTTAAAAAGCTAAGAAAAGGTTCCAATGATCACACCTGTGCCACGCGATCATCGGAATCTTTTTTTAACCTTTTTAAAGCATTTTTTTACTACCGGTTCGGGCGAATAGGTAGTATAAAATGCTTTAAAAAGTTTTTTTTTAAAGTTGGCCACACCCACCCAGTCACATGATCCCACCACCAAGCCACACCCACAGAACCTGTAGCAAAAAATTTTGCATTTCACCATTGGACTGAGCCTCTGAGCATACACAGTGAGGTTTTTCAATAATTATGAAGACCTGCCGTCTATACCAGACGATCAAGGATTAGTCAAAACATAGGAATTCTCTTAATTTTGACAACATTTTTTTAAAGGGGAAGATAGCAAAGCATGCCTACACCTCCTTGTCTCTGTCTCTAAGTAACTGCACTTTTTCTCCAGTCCTGTTGAAGAAAAACTTCTGTTTGTTATTAGAAGGCAGTTTGGTGATTAGAACCAACAGATCAAGTCGGGGAAGTCTTAACAATTACTGGGGGGAAAACCAAAACACATTAACTTTTCCTATGGTGGCAAACTTATGGCAAGTGTGTTAAAAGTGACATGCCACAACATTGTGGGTGACAGCTAGCATTCAGCAACACCCAACAACTATCCAAGAAACATGCCCAGTTTTTGCATGATTTTCAGAGACTCAGGAGGCTGTGCAAGAACAGGGTGTGCTCTTACAGGGCCTCTAGACCCTCTGGATGTTGTGGGAGGGAAGCCATGACCTTGTATGGCCTCCTGAGCCTCCAAAAATTGCCTTACAACTGGGCATCCTTTCATGTGGGTTGTGGAAGCTGCACAAGGTCATGAAAGAGCTCATTCTCCAAAGCTGCTTCAAGAACGAAGGCCTCATGAGACCCAGAACAGTCTCAGGCTGCAGTGACTTAACAACAGAAAGAAGACACACCCAGGAGATTCGGGGGAGTGCTGGGCCATGGGGGCAATTGCACCATTCCTGAAGGTGCGCCTGCCTTAGGGAATGGCATAAGGTGGCCTGTCTGAGTGGCAGCACTGGGGTTAGGACTGAAGTCGAGGCCTGGGCCTGAACCTCAAGGCCAACCCTTGGCATTGCTGCTGAGTGCTGCTATTCAGGGTGGTCTAGATGGGCAAATGGGGTGGCGGCAGATAGAGTAATTGTTTCCTTTTTCTTCAAGGGTAATGGTGACACGCCAACAAAGTTAGGCTTTTTCTGACATTTTGATGTGCTGAATCCAAAAGGTTTACCATCACTGTCCTAGAAAGATCACAGATCCTTCCTCTTTTTGCCCCCACTGAATGATCATTCCTGTTTTTGGAAATGCTCATTTTCTCACCTCCTGAAAAATTTATGCCGGAAATTTAGCAGCAGTGGTGGGATTCAGCCAGTTCGCACCTATTTAGGAGAACCGGTTATTAACTTTCTAAGCAGTTCAGAGAACCGGTTGTTGGAAGAAACCTTATTTTGTTTTTTTTTATCACTTTACAGGGCTAATCCTGTAAGGAAGGCAGGAAGGTAACATTCTGGTGATGTTTCTAGCCTAATATTTATTGCCCTGCTTACAGAAACTGCCTCTCTGGTTAACCCTTATTACATTGCAACAGCTAAGGTGAAGCCCCCATCGACCTGAGTGATGTTGAATTGGCCACGCCCACACAGTCACATGACCACCGAGCCTCGCCTACCCAGCTGGTCATTAGGGCAGAGTTTTTTGCTCTAAAACTTAATAAATACAGCATCGGGAAAACACATTTAGAACAGATGATGATGATGATTAGTATTATTATTACCAGAACACGATCAAAGGCAGAGGGGGTCCCACCACGCTGCACATGTCCTAGGATGGTGACTCTTGTATCAAAACCCAGGTGTTTCACAACCAGCTGGAAAGGGAAGAGAAATACAACAATTGGAGTTTTTGACAAAATTCCACAATTAATGCATCAAAAGTGGAATGCAGCCCCTGGAATCATGCGAATCTCAACCTTCTTCCCCTCAAATCAAGTTTCTAGCTCTCGAAATTTTAAAGTCTTTTGGACAAACTGCTTGTAGCTGCATGTGTTCAAGAGAGTTGGGTTATGGGGAGCCATCTGCATTGAGAGGAGGAAAAATAAAGGGATATTGCCCGATTTGCTTGTGGATACACGTACCGCTGTGGCAAGGTTGGAAAGCTACCTGGAAGCTGTCTGTTTGCCTGCTTCTTAAACATCATTCTTTTTTTCTTCTTCTGCAAATTTTATTTTAGGCCCAGACTTCTACTTACTGGGGTTGGGGGGGTGGAATAATTGACTTGTCTTCACTGACTAGCAGGGGTAGCCTTCAAAAATTTTAGCAAGGGGTTCTCGGCCTCCTGCACCATGGTGGGGCATTTTTTTCCTCTCCGGGCTCCAGAGGCTTTCCTCAAGCTTCCGGGAGGGCAAAAATGGCCTCCCCTTTCCTGGTTTGCTAAGAACTTTGGAATTGAGGGGGAAGCATTCAAATACTAGATCTTACACTCTTTAAAACGCATCTTATAATAGCAGAAACTAGTTAAACTTTCACTTAATTTGCCTGTTGGTCTGAAGCAGAGGTGGGTTTCAACAGGTTCTGACCAGTTCTGGAGAACTGGTAGCGGAAATTTTGACTAGTTTGGAGAACCGGTAAATACCACCTCTGATTGGCCCCACCCCCATTTATTCTCTGCCTCCCGAGTCCCAGCTGATTGGGAGGGAATGGGGATTTTGCAGTAACCTTCCCCTGGAGTGGGGAGGGAATGGAGATTTTACAGTATCCTTCCCATGCCACGCCCACCAAGCCATGCCATGCCCACCAAGCCAAGCCCACAGAACCAGTAGCAAAAAAATTTGAACCCCACCACTGGTCTGAACTGGTTCTTTTAATTGTCCTGAAGCTTAAGATTTCTCACAGTTGACTTCCCACATAATTTTATTTTGGCTCCTACTGCAGTGTTAGGCAAGGAATGAGTCAATCACATACAGCTCTGAGTCACTCACACTCTTAATGTCTTCAGAAGTGATGGCTTTGCCATGTCTATCAATTGCTCCTTCAGCCACAATAATGATGTTCAGCCTTGAGCCTCGAGTTCTTGTCTGCAAGAAAAGAAGGAAAACAGATCGATTTTAAAATGGGATTCAGTCTTAGGTTTGGAGAAATGGGATCTATCAGCCTGCAGAAGACCTTGTTGAGTCAAAGACAGGGAAGAGCTATCTTTGGAAATCCCTTCAATGCTCCAGTGACTTTGATAGAACTCATTATTATATCCGCCTGACTACTGTTAAATTACTGTTAAACACAGAATTAAACCAGCATTGTTTTTTTTTATAATCGAAGCTTGAAAGAAGTCATAGTAGCTTATTTTAAAGGGAATCTTTAAAGAAAGTCAAATGAAATTTGTGAGACATATGTTTCTTCCCTCTTGTTATTATTTTTCATTTTGCTAGAGTTTTAAAAATGTAATGAGGTTAAATTTAAGTTGAGATTTTGATTGTGAGATCCAGTGTATATGATGTATAATTTCGGGAAACCCAAAATTTTTTTACTTGCTTTGTTGCAATATTTGCTTTATTGCAGTAGTCTGAAACCAAATCCCACAATATCTCCGAGGTATACCTATACTTTTGTTGTTGTTAGTTGCAGTCGTGTCCGATCCACCGCAACACCATGGACAATGTTCTTCCAGGCCTTCCTGTCCTCTACCATCTTTTGGAGCAGGGGTCTCCAACCTTGGCAACTTTAAGACTTATGGACTTCAACTCCCAGAATTCCTCAGCCAGCAAAGTCCACGTCTTAAAGTTGCCAAGGTTGGAGACCCCTGCTCTGGAGCCCATTTAAGCTCACACCTATTGTTTCACTTCATCCAGCCACTTCGTTCTCTGTCGTCCCCTTCTTCTTTTGCCCTCAATCATTCCCAGCATTAGGCTCTTCTCCAGTGAGTCCTTCCTTCTCATTGCCTAAACTTACTAAGAAGGAAATTCCACTGCTATTTCCATTGCTTTGGTGATTAGTCACCAGTTTTCAAATTTGGATGTTTCGTATTTTGATTACCTCAGTTAGCCTTCTGCACAAGTGATCCTCCCAGCCATCTTCTGGTGGGGATTCTGGAATGAAAACCCAGTCTGCACCACTTGCCAACGCCGTGATAAGGGCTAGATAACTAGGAGAGGAGTGAAAAAACGTGGAATGTGAGCAGTTACCAATATTGTGCAAGATTTAACTAGCAACTTAAATGCCAAGATAGGAAGGTGCTATCGCAAAAAAACAGCTGGATTCAAAGCTGTGGTCTCTCAGAGGTTGCTGGGGTGCTGTTCTTAGCAGCTGTGGTTAGAAAGACCAACGTTGAGAGATGCTCAGGTTTATTTAATAATATTTGGAAAACAACAGGTTATCCACTTTTGAACTGCACACTAAAGCAAGACTTGGCAAAAAAATATACTACTTCTTATCTTCTCCAGAGAAAACTGACAGCTTTCTGTTTTCAATAGCCAAGTATTGGGCTGACCTATTCCTCTTTCAATGTTCTTCGCAAGCAACAAACTTTCAGTTCTATTTTTGATAAAGTATCTTTTTCATGTTTGCCTGAATCCAGAAAAATTGTGACTAGCCTTAACTATAATTAGTGGAAACAACCTGGCCTCAAAATCATAATTTACAAAACTGCCTTGATTGTAATAACTGTAGTCAAGCTTAACCACATTTACTCTTTGGTGACCCCCTCATCAAAAACTGAAGGAAGATATTTCAATTATCATGCCAAGCTGGAGGAATTAATACTAGCAGTAGTAGTAGGAGCAAGAAGACTGGACCATTCTCACAACCATTGTTTATATACTAGTAATCATGATTTAATAGTTTTAGGACAACCTTTTCCACGTTAAACCAATCTCAGTGTAACAAAACAATTTCCTACCCACAGTGACGTCCCATCACTTCCAGCACAAATGTCCTCTGATGGCTGTAAGATAAAACCAAAGTAAAACACTGGCAGTGACCATAAAACACATTTATTTGCAGTAGTCATATACTCATAATGCTCAAAGCAGGAATACAAGTAGGTAGTTTCTGCAGAAAATTAAAAAGAAAAAATCCACTTCTGTGATTTGCACATTTTGACTGATTCTTGAGCCAATGTGCTGTTTTTTATTTTGAAAGTTTTATGTACTTTTTTTAAATGACTGCTTGCTATTCTATAATAAACTATTTGTCAATCAGGTTGGCATGTACATCTTCAGCCTATAATAGGAGAGTTAGATATTCATATTGTTTTCTGCCTATTTTTTTCTTTCTGGCCTTGTATACTTTTCTGTTGCATAGCAAAGAGAAAAAGGTTTCTGTTTCTCATAGTTGATTTGATTCTGTTTTTTCCCCGCCCTTTCATACTTGAATTCCTGCCCAAATGCCATATTGCCCAGTTTCTTGAGGAAGATTACAAAATGGTGGAATACAGTATCTACGGGCTTTACCTTTGAGCAGTGGTGGTGATGGCATCCACTATCTCCATTATCCTGTGGAGAGCAGAATCTGTACCGATGGTCATGTCAGTCCCGCAAAAATCATTGTCAATAGAACCAACCATGCCAACAATGTTCAGATAGCTGGACTTTTTGGCTTCATCTGATGTGATGCTCCCTTAAAGAGAACGGAGAACCAATTAATACCAGCAGAAATTATAATAATGTCACTGTTGCAATTCATTCTTCATTGGGGGGGGAGGGGGGATGAAAAACCTCTGTAGGCCAGGTCTTGGTAAAGCAACATTTTAGGCTAGTTGTTTTACACTAAGAGTTGCCACAAAGGAGAAAAACCTGGCTCAGGAACTGAATTACAGAGGAACACGCACAGATATAAAGATATGGAAAGACACTGTTGGCTCTCTCAGAATTGCAATAAACCACATAATTCTGGAATATAACACAGCACACAAACTGTGGCTCTGGTGGGAACCCTTCAGAGATGCAGAAATGTCCAGAAATGTGGATTTGTAGAGCAAAATGTGATTTAGAGTCCATAGGGGCAGTGGTGGGTTTCAAAATTTTTTACTACTGGTTCTGTGGGTGTGGCTTGGTGGGTGTGGCATGGTTGGGTGGGCGTGGCTTGGTGAGTGTCGCTTGGTGGGCATGGCAGGGGAAGGTTACTGCAAAATCCCCATTTCCTCCCGATCAGCTGGGACTCGGGAGGCAGAGAATAGATGGGGGTGGGGCCAGTCAGAACTTTTACCACCGGTTTTCCAAACTACTCAAAATTTCCACTATCAGTTCTCCAGAACTGGTCAGAACCTGCTGAAACCTACCTCTGCAAAGGGGTGCCTGCAAAATGTGTTGGAAACATTGTAAGGCAACTGCGTTTTTTCCTGGGGCTCAGAGCACAACTCTGGGAAAAGAGATATTTGGCTTAAATTATACCTAAGCGATTGCTGTGTGAACACTTCCATTTTGCATCTGCATCTCTGCTAAGCTTTACTATTCACTATCAGGGCAGGGCAACTTGGAGAATATTCCTAATCTGCCTTACTGAGACTCTGGTTCTAGCCACTGCTTATCCTTTCACCCACCACATCAGATTGGGTCAGTAAAACTTTTATCTTCCCGTCAGAGAGCGGGAGTCAGAGCTTTAAATCACGATTTAAAGAGGACTTGTGAATCAGCGAGGCAAAGGCAACGATATTCAAATCTGCAACTAAGTGGATCAAGCCAGGAAAAAAAATTGATCCAATCGCAGCTGGGAGGTCACATTTGTGAATCTGATGTGTTTTTACTTTTGACCGCAGTTCTTAACTTGCCTTTGCGTAACTGTGGTACCTGTCTTAACCAGCTCCTGTAGCAAATTGCTCCATTCTGCTCGGAAAGTGTCTGCTCCAGTCAAACTTCCATCACCACCAATGACACAGAGGTTGGTTATTCCTCTCTTTACCAGGTTGCAAGCAGCTTTCAGGCGTCCTTCTCGCTTGCGGAAGTCCATGCACCTGGCACTTCCGATTACTGTGCCCCCCTGAAAGGAGACAAAATCAATGCTAGAAGGGAGCACTGAAAGTGCAAACTCTTTGCATATAAATAGAGAACAATCCCCACTCCCTTCTAGCACTGATAAGGTTACTTAGTTGGGTAATGAAATATCTGCAAGAAAACCATCAAGCTCAGAGAGCACCAAAGTCCCCACAATAGTAATATGATGATAATAGTGGTAATGATAACGAAGATGATCATGATGGCTTGTTGGTGTTAAGTGTCAACGAACCAATATTTTACAGAATTCATAACATTTCCTTAAGTTGCAATTCATACTTTAGGAAAATGAAAAAAAACAAGGCTTATCTTCACCCTGTATAAAATGCTACACTTCTCTTGTTTGCAAATCCATTGCGTTGACCTGATTAGAGCATCTTCATGATCACTGAAACCTTCATTGCAAATGGTGGAGCAGTATCCAAGAGTGCATAAGGATGCTTGTAAATATCATGGGCTAAATGATCTGTGGACAAATTTATCCTCTGCGTCTCCAGCCACGGTACAGGGTCTGGCTAGCAACCGAGAAACTTAACTGGAACGGAATCCCCTGCAATTCTTGTTTATTAAATCCAGACAGCCTTTCCTCCCCACCAATGCAAGTATGCTTGCAGGCAAAGGTTATCTCCAATTTCAAGTTATTTTAGGCCTCAAGACATTCATTGTGACCCTGGCTGAGATGGTATCATTACATTTAAGGCGCTCGACCTTGCCAGCGATCCCAACCAAAGCAAAGGTCATGGTGTTCTAACGATCTCAAGGCACCGATCCCTTTAGAAGAGGTACATCTAATAATCTTCTGTTTGATCAAGTTTATTGAATATGAGTGGAATGATAAGGTTAAAGTTCACAAATTTATCGAGAAGGTAATACATAAATGCATAAATTGATTTCTTAAAAATACCACGGGTATGATTGCTTCAATTGTATTGGACATTACTGTCCTTTCTCTTTATTACTGTAAGGGGTAGAATGATAAAACAAACTGGGAGAAAGCTCTACAGGGATTTAATCATGTGAGGTCAAACAGGTATTTGCCTGGTTGATCAGCTTTCTACTAATCCTCAACATGGAATCTGGCAGAGGCTTCCTTACCTACATATAGAATGTATTTTTTATTTCAGCTTCGGCTCTATCAAGCCTCATTGTTAGCAGCCGCTGGCTTGAAAAACTACACTGCCATATATCCTTTAGGAACTGGATTTTCCAGTCTGTGTTGAAATAAAGAATTATAGCAGCTAAGAATCCTAATAAAACAGTTTAAGCCACTAAGTAATTTGACAAACATAGGCCCCCACCATAAGGTAATCACACATATTCAAATCTTGCCGATAAATTAGAGATTTAAAAGAAGTAAGGGACATGAAATAGATAAATGTTTTAAAATGTGAACTGGTTTTTGGCAAATGCACAACTGCAAAACATACAGGATCTGGGAGCTTATTTATGCTTTGAATATCTTAATAGTTGCTAGTCTCTGTGACTCCTTTTATAATTATGGTGTTTACCCCAAAATAAGACCCTATCTTATTTTTTTTTGAACACCGAAATAAATGCTTGGCCTTATTTTTGGGGACTTATTATTTTGGGATACATGGAGGAAACCAGAGGAAATGGCGGGGACCAGCTGCTCATGTATTTAAATATTTTTGGGAAAGGCTTATTTTCAGGGGGCGGGGCTTATTTTAGCGCATGCACTAAAAGGCACGATTGGGCTTATGATCAGGGGATGTCTTATTTTCGGGGAAACAGGGTTATGGAGGGTCTTTTCTTTTCTAGTTCAATTGTTGTATTTTGCAGTAGTTTATTCTGACGATCAAATTATTTAGCTATATACTAAAATCTCCATAGCTTCCAAGTTTATAGTCAGGCTGGTTGAGATTATCAGAGTTGAAACAATACATATAAAAAACCCTCTCAGGAAAATCTGGGCTGTTGCATTTACTTGAAAGTTCACCATTTGGCTTTCTTGTTGAGGTTTAGTCCTATAGTCCAAATGCCTCCCTTCATGCCTAGAGGAAGTTGGTCTTTCAATACACTTGAATGTCTTACAGTACTTCTGTTTTAATTATTGCTAGAATGAAAAGTATGTAGAGATTCTCAGTCATCCAGGTCACGGTTGTCCCAAAGGTGCTTTTTCTGGAGGCAACTGGACTTGTTTTTTTTCCCCCTTTTGAGGACGTTTCACTTCTCATCCAAGAAGCTTCTTCAGCTCTGACAGGACTCCATTCCCCACTATCCTGTCAGAGCTGAAGAAGCTTCTTGGATGAGAAGCGAAACGTCTTCAAAAGAAAAAACAAGAAAGTCCAGTTGCCTCCTGAAAAAACACCTTTGGGTCAAGATTGGAGGATTTATGAACATAATTTCATGTGCAATATTCAGCTCCTCATCTTATCTGACCTCTGAGTCTAGGAATGCCATCTCAGAAACTTTAATTCCCATTAAAGTGGTGCCACCTTTCCCACAACATTCCTTGAAGCTTTTTTTGATAGGCACTGTAATAAACATTTAGCTTCAAATCATAAACTACTGAAACCTGGGTCTCAAATTCATTTAGAATATAGAAGAAGTAGGTAAGTCCATTATCATTGGTGTCTCTTGCCACTCCTTGTTCCTCCTGATGCTGATACCTGACTAAAATAGCACCAACACTAAGAAGTAGAAGTAGAAATTACAAGGGCAGATTAAAAATAAAATTAGGAAACATAATGGAGTAGAACCAAAGAAATACACGTAGTCCTAAAACTTACAACAGTTTATTTAGTGACTGTTCAAAGTTACAATGGGACTGAAAAAATTGATTTATGGCTGTTTTTCACACTTAAGATAGTTGCAGCATCCCCATGGTCATGTGATCAAAATTCAGCTGCTTAGCAACCGGTTCATATTTATGATAATTGTGGTGTCCCAGGGTCATGTGATCCCCTTTTGCGACTTTCTGACAAGCAAAGTCACTAACTTAACAACTGCAATGATTCACTTAACAACTGTGACATGAAAGGTCATCAAATGGGGCAAAAGTCACTTAATAAATGCCTCAGCAAGAGAAATTTTGGGTTCAATTATGATCATAAGTCGAGGACTACCTGTATACTTTTTACTCTGATGCTGTCAGAAACTATGACCTTGGATCTCCTGGGATTACAACTTCCCAATATCCTAGTGAACATAGTTGATGGGTATTTTGGGAGTTATAGTTCTAAATATCATGAAGACATCAAAACTATTTTATATCTTCATTCCACTTGAGCTTCAAAGGCCTTTCTGATATCTTAGCTTGGGCAACACTTCTGGTGGGGATGACAGCTCTTCATCAATTTCAAACATGAGTCTGGCAAACTGACTCACCAGCTGCAGCATCATAGATACACTTTCCCATGTTGCTTCTTTAATGTTATCACCTCCATCCACAAGCCCTTGGTAACCCTGGAACAAAACAAGGCAGAACAGATTGTGGAAAATGAGCTAGATAAGGTGAGATACTGAAAAGGAAGGTAGAACTAACCTTGGGAATAGGAAAGGAATGAAGGAGCCATTAAGGAGGATCCTATTAAAGAGATTACTCAGAAGAAAGCATTAGAAAGAAACTGAAAATAAATCTGTCTTGATGCTCTTTAGTAAAAGATGGGAGGAGAGAAACGTAAAGATTTTGTTATTGTATCTTAAGATACAATTTTTCTTGACCTTGCCTACCTCAAAGGATTGAAAGATACATACAATTTAATTGCATAAGGGGGAATGCTCAAGGTAAAACGTCTTTTAAATACAGTACAAGGCAGGGCCAGATTTGGCCAAGGTGTGGAATTCCTGTGAAGTTCTTTAGCAACTGAAAACATTGAACAGGAAGCAACAGAACAAGAGGCATTCTGAATCTGAGTTTTTGGCATGATTGTAGCAAGTTTGGCATAACCAACACTACACTATGCTATTCATACTGTCCCTTTCTATTCTGTTTTCCAGAAACCTTTAGTGCGGGAATTAGGACAACATAAGCCAAAAGCATCATGTCAGCAATATGGACATGGCAATTTGACATGGTCTCCAAATATGCTCAGTGCTAAGCCAAAGACAAGAAAGGCACACATTCAACAGTGTCCCTAAATGACACCAAAGAGGGGGGGGAGAGTTTTCTAGCATACACCACAAATAAGTGAGCTCTAGACCATAACCATGGCCTCCAAAATCCCCCAGGACTGCATTACCAAAATTTCACTGCAATCCATTACATAAAGGCAATATAATTTTTTTTTGGGGGGGGGAGTTCGGGAGTAAAGCATAAGATATAAATAACTTCTCCTTATCATTCCAAAATATTTTTTAAAGTCTAACAATTTCAACCATGCTCCAGCAGGGGTTCCACAGCAAACACAGTGAAGCAAAAATCACATGCACACACTAATGTCATCATGTAATGCTGCAATTATGCACCCAAATGCAATTACACAAACCGAAAAATTTGCACGATATGCATCATGCCCGTTTCATTATCTGCCAAGCTCTCCATCCATGCCCCATTCTCTCTGGTGATATGGCCCCACCAAGCTACATTCCTGTGGTCCTCGGTTTTGAAAACAAAAAAACTAAAGCATTAAAAAAGTCAGTGTTCCCTATCTTGAGCCCAAGAGCTTCTAAGGTCACAGAGCAAAATACAGTGACATTCTCCCATCTTTCCTTGGACTTTTCCCAGAAAAAAAAGAGAGTGAGGACCAGAAAATAAAAGTTGGAATATTATATTGTTTGAATGCTCTCCGCATGAAAATGCAAAGGTTACAATTAAATTCTCATTTGGACCATTTCCATATCAAAATGCTTGTTGTGTCTTGTCCGCTCTCACCGCAGCCGGGGTCTGCTTATCTGCTCCCGAACACGGAGGAATGTATGCCTCCCGGCCCCAGTCCTGGCTCCATGCCCAGACAAGCTGCAGAGGAGGGGGCACCTCCCGGTCCCAGCCCTGGCTCCATGCCCAAGCAGGCTGCAGAGGAGGGAGCATCCTCCGGCCCCAGCCCTGGCTCCATGCCCAGGCAAACGGAGCAGCTAGACCCCTCCCCCTCCTCCACAGCATGTGAGCCTGAGGAAAGTTTACTTCCAACAGCTGATTGGAGTGACCCTCGCATCAGAAGATTGGATAGGCGGAGGCAACAGAAGGAAGGGAGGGGCAGGCCTTAATGAGTGCTGAGTCATGGAGCCACACCCCATGGCCTATATAAAGGATCTGCTTTCTGGCAGTCTCTGAGTCAGGCAAAGTCGAACTTATCTTGCTGAAGTCACTTACTGGTCTCCTGCCTGCTCTGAGGACTTTGCTAGGACTTTGGGCAGAGCTGCAGAGGCAAGCCTGATTCGGATTTCCCTGACCCGGCCGTCAGCGGAGGAGTGGGACACGACAATGCTGAAATTGTCCGGATAGCTCAGCCTGGTAAGGCCTGTTATTAAGAACACAAAAGCCTGCAATTACTGCAGGTTCAAGCCCGGCCCAAGGTTGACTCAGCCTTCCATCCTTTATAAGGTAGGTAAAATGAGGACCCAGATTGTTGGGGGGGCAATAAGTTGACTTTGTAAAAATATACAAATAGAATGAGACTATTGCCTTATACACTGTAAGCCACCCTGAGTCTTCGGAGAAGGGCGGGGTATAAATGTAAACAAAAACAAACAAAAAAAAATAGTGTAATTACCAATGTACAAACAGAAATAAGGAGATTATTTTCAATAGTTTGGATTTAGAAGTCTATGGCTTGACCTATACGGTATAAGGAAGAAGAAAGGTAGAGTGCCATTATAAAAATGAAGATCATATATAAGATCTCCATGCAGGCACAGAAAATTACATATCTTTTAGAAAGAAAAGAGATAGGTTACAAATCTTTTCCCTCTCTATGGATGGGTGCATATTTGTGCAGACATACTCTTGGCATGCACACAGATTAGCTGTGTTATTTGAAAAATGTTGGGAGAAAACAGAAGTCTTTTGTGTTTTGTACTTACACAAAATTTCTGTAGATAAGAAAAAAAAATGGGAGAAGTAGTTTGGCACATCAGGGAATATTTGAAAGCGGTATTCCTATCTCTCTTGGCAGATTAAAATGGGGTTGCATCACTATCCTCTATTGTTTGAGTAGATGAGGATTAATTAGGGGTGAGGGATATTGATGCAATACTCACTTATGCCGGTCAGGCTAGCAGGAGTGTTAAATGCCAAGATGACAAAGCCAGCCATTCCCTTTCTTAGCTAGAGCTGCAATGCTTAACAAAGCTAACAAAGACATCACTGAGTGAGGGAACCATCCCATCTACTCACCTCATGAACAAAATATACTTTGGCACCAGTGTATATCCCCACTCGGACCACTGCTCGCACAGCGGCATTCATACCTATTTAGAAAGAGGAAAAAAGGAACAGAGGTGGCATTTATACCTGCAAATCACACGTGGAGTATGATTTTGTATAAATTTTGAGCCTCTCAGTCCAACCCACCTCACAGGGTTGTTGGGGAGAATAGAAGGAGGAAGGTGTGTGGGATATGTTTGCTGCCTTGCGCTACTTGTAAAAATAATAAAAGCAGGATACAAATAAACAAACAAACACCAGTACATTATCACTTTGGGATCTGCAAGGCTTCCCCATACCTCTTCCAAAATTGAGCTGCAGAAACAAAAGATTCCTGAAGGCATTGATTTTTTTTAAAGGTTATGCTTTGATTTCAACAAGATCTTCCTTTCCTATTAAATCACAGAAGAATCCCATAGCAAAATTAACCAGATTTGTGGAAAGCATTGATTCATAGAATCTCTGGCAGAACTGGCATGGGGATAGTACAAACTCAACCTTTAACAAAATTAGGCTGGTGTTAGTATTTGGACTACCAAGGCCAGGAGAAGTTTTCAATCTGTAGCACTGAATAGGACTACACTTCCTTCTTTGGCACCAGTGCATAACTTAGGGATCTTCGTGGAATTATAGTTCCTGCTCAAAGGAGCAGATGGCAGCTGTGGGCGGGAAAGCCTTCACAAAAAAAAATCATATAATGTGTCATCTGCCTCCATAGTTGTACATACTCCACACTGATCACGTTGCATGTGCTGTATATGGGGCTGTTACTGAAAATCACTTAAAAGCTAGAGCTTATTCACACGAAGCAATAGAGGCAGTGCGTCCATATAACATTTCTGCTCTGTGAGCTGCATTGGTTCCCAGCAGGCTTCCAGAACAATTCAAAATGCTAATTATTATCTCCTAAGGCTGTGATGGCGAATCTATGGCACGTGTGCTCTAAGTGGCATGCGAGCCATGTCGCCTGGCACACGTGGTATTGCCTGTTCTTCATCCAGGTTTCTGGTGAGCATGTGCGCATGACAATCATCTGGCCTTTTTGCATGTGGCAGTGTTGGAAATTAGATGAGCTGGTCTTCCGTTTTCCTGCATGAGCATGCGCGCCCGGCCAGCTGATCATCGCGTGTGCCTGCGCGCCAGAAACCCGGAAGACCTGAAACCAGAAGTTCATTTTTAGAGACGCGGATGCACCCTGGGCAACTCCTCTTCCACGTTGCGGCCAAGATGTGCATGCACGCTCCCTTTTTGGCACTTGATGCCACTCAAAAATGTTCACCATCACTGTTCTAAGGCATAGTAGAGCCTTGTTATCTGAGGGGCATCTATGTTATGTAGCTTTAAGCTGTCCTACACAACTGGATAGAAATGGCAGGCTTTGATCCCATCAATTATACAGTACAGGTAGTCCTCGACTTACAACACTTCATTTAGTGACCCTTCAAAGTTACAATGGGACTGAAAAAAATGACTTATGGCTGTTTTTCAGACTTACGACCGTTGCAGCATCCCCCCCAGGGTCATGTGATCAAAATTCAGATGCTTGGCAACCGGTTCATATTTATGACGGTTGTAGCGTCCCGGGGTCATGTGATCCCCTTTTGCGACCTTCTGACAAGCGAAATCAATGGGGAAGCCAGATTCATTTAACAACCGGGTTGCTAACTTAACAACTGCAATGATTCACTAAACAACTGTGGCAAGAAAAGTCATAAAATGAGGCAAACTCACTTAACACATGTCTCACTTAGCAACATACATTTGGGGCTCAATTGTGGTCGTAAGTCGAGGACTACCTATAATATCATCTGATGGGACCCAGGAAGTGACATTCTCTATTGCAGCACTGCTTTAGAAAATGTTCCCAGGCAGCTTCGTATGGCCCTCATCCCAACCTTATTTAAACAAACCTTAAAATCTGACTCTTCATTCAGGCTTTGAATTAGTTACAGACTCCTTCTGGGATGATTGATCTGATAGAATTTGCATTATATTTCCAGCTGTGCACCTTTTCTTATTTTGGGTTTTGTATTATTTGTTTTATATTTAAAAGTGAAAATATTTGCAGATCCCTCGCATCCTGGACATAAACTGTTTCAACTCCTACCCTCAAAACAACGCTATAGAGCACTGCACACCAGAACAACTAGACACAAGAACAGTTTTTTCCCGAAGGCCATCACTCTGCTAAACAAATAATTCCCTCAACACTGTCAGACTATTTACTGAATCTGCACTACTATTAATCGTTTCATAATTCCCATCGCCAATCTCTTTCCACTTATGACTGTATGACTATAACTTGTTGCTGGCAATCCTTATGATTTATATTGATATATTGATCATCAATTGTGTTGTAAATGTTGTACCTTGATGAACGCATCTTTTCTTTTGTGTACACTGAGAGCATATGCACCAAGACAAATTCCTTGTGTGTCCAATCACACTTGGCCAATAAAAAATTCTATTCTATTCTATTCTATTCTATTCTATTCATTCTATTCTATTCTAAAACGCCCAGAGTTATGATGGAACTGAATACTTTTATTTAGTTATTTAAAAAGGTTGGAAAAAAAAAAAAACCCAGCCAGTACAAAAATTGTGCAATCCGAATGCTTTACTTTCCAAGAAGATTGTCTAAGATTGTCTGCTGGGGCTGATTAAACTCAGGGAAAAGGGGGGAGTAAGAAAAATCAGCACGATAACAGAGAAATGATGGTTTGAGTGTGTAGTTTAGATTTGGATGCCCTAAGAATGTACAATGGATTATGCAAGAATAAATAAGAATAAGGAGCGGAAAGGTGGGACAATGCTGTTCTCCTTGGTGGGCAAAAATTCTCTATCACACTTATGAACTTACATGAACTTACAAGAACAGGAAGTTACATGAACATGAATCTAATACTTTCCAATTTGTGATACGAAGCGGCCAGAACAAGGTAAAGACACCAGCGTGAGGCCTGTAGCTTACAAATCGTCTCATGTAGTAGCCTGATATTCTTTTGAGAATCTTCTAACCTGCAACTCCTTCTTCAGTAACCACTTAAAGGTAGGCTAATAGTTCATTCATGGGCTTCTATACTTTTTGGTGGCTATTTAGAAAAGTTGTCTTCTATCAGGGGGACTAATAGAGGAGGAAGGAAGATCTCCATGAAAGAGTTTTTAAGTTTAAAAAAAGAAACAGCTGCAGGAACCTTGGAACAAGAGAAATGGACCTGCATGGCAGAGGTGGGTTTCAACAGGTTCTGACCGTTTTGGAGAACCGGTAGCGGAAATTTTGAGTAGTTTGGAGAACCAGTAGTAAAAATTCTGACTGGCTTCTCCCCCATCTAGTCTCTGCCTCCCAAGTCCCAGTTAATCGGGAGGGAATGGGGATTTTGCAGTAATCTTCCCCTGGGGTGGGAATGGAGATTTTACAGTATCCTTCCCCTTCCACGCCCACCAAGCCATGCCCACCAAGCCACACCTACAGAACCAGTAGTAAAAATTTTTGAAACCCACCACTCCTGCATGGGGCTACATTCCCCCCCCCCCAATCAACATAGGAAAGAAGATTCTGCCTTTAGTAATCTCTCAATTTCTATCTGGGTGCCTCAGTTGCAAACATGGAGCTATTTCTGGATATAACTACTCCAGACAAAGATATTAAGAGTATAGATAAAATCCAACCCAAGGGGTGGTGTGGTGGAAGAGGTAAGATGGATGGCCTATACGTTCAATCAATCAATCAATCAATCAATCAATCAATCAATAAATGGAGTTTTCTTAAACTTGCTTTTATAAAAACTTAATGGAAGGCAACATCATGCTATTGCAACCTGATGTTCTCAAAAACAAGAACAACATGAGGATGAGGAATATTCTGACAATAGTTTCAAAGAAATGCTACAGATGTATCTGAAAATCTGCCCCCCCCTTTTTTTTGCCCACATTTTCTTTGGAAAACAATATACTTTTTCATTGCCAGTAATTTCCGATGATCCGCTATTTCATTCCAGCCAATAACATGGCTGGACTACCTTTCTCTAAGAATTAGCACAGGTTCCAACTTTGTCCCAGACACAATTCCATTTTAATGTACCAAATGAACATAATAGGAATGCTTTGGATACTAAGTACAAATGCTAATTGTTACAGTCCGAGTTTCCTAATGACTTGTTAATAAGGACCAATGACACCAAGATCAATGTACCAAATGGGGTCTCTCTGGAGTGCATTTGTATTGTTAGATTAGTGTCTCACTCTTAAAACTCCTCTGCTATGTCTCCTTCTTCATTCTGGAGCGATTGTAGTTTCTTGCTACTCTGGCTTACAAGTTGCTCATAAGCCTCAATCTTCCCTAGGAAGGATTGCACATTTTATTTTTGAAATGCTGACATTTAAAGTCAAGTGACTGTAGAACAGTCTACCATGCCAACTTTCTGCTGGCTCCAAATATACCACACCAGGAGAGGGGATGTAATTCAATGCCAGCCAAAGTACTGTCTCCAGTGGGTGATTGAAACAGGGGAAAACTCTGCATATTCAAAGAAATAGGTAGAGGTTAGCTACCACTTTGAAAAAATCTGCTTTTGAGGTAGGAAGATGCAAAATGCTATCGGCACTCCATCAGTCTTACAGAATTGATAAGAAGACACAAACTCAACATTATCAAGGAATATTTCCATGGCAAAGAAGGAAAATGAAGCCCAGAACCTATTAATCATTTCCAAGAATTATTACTTTCCACTGCAAATTAAGAGCATGGAAATGGCTTGCCAAATGCTCACCACAAATCATTAAATACCTCCTCTCAGAATCAACTAAAAAAAAAAAAAGCAGACAACTCGCCATGTTTGAAAAAAATGGTTTTTTGGTTTTGTAATAGTCCCAATTAATCAAGGGGCACAGGAGCTTGGGAATTTCAGGAGTAATAGTGCCAAAATACCCGGTTAGTGTAGTTTATCTATCCTGGATATCCTCCACATGGATATCAGTGCCCCGAAATTCCTAGACAATCTAATTATATTTGGGAATTCTGGGAGTTAAAAGTCCACGTCAGGCCTGAAGAGACAATGCAAAAGATAGCTTCCAGGCCTGACAGAACCACACATCTGGAGGGGGCTTTGAGGTTAAGGAAAGCTACTTTAGTATTCAGCCTTAACAAGGTATTTTTTTTTAAAAAAAATGAATTGGAACTTGATTAAAGATTTCAAATCCCTACACAAATAAAAAGAATTTAACCCATTACTGGAAAAAAAAACAAAGCCTAAGCTTCCGAACTGGGAGGTCATCCCAAAGAAGACCTTCTTTTGAGCAGCAGACAAATTGCTTGTTGATCTCAAAGAACAAGCAGTTGATATGGAAGAGGTGCTCCTTCAGAAGTTGTAAACCGCTTTGGGCAAGGCAAAGAAAATACATGAAGCAACGTCTCTTTTCCTTTAAGAGGATTTCCCTGGTATTGGTGGTACCGATTTAGGGCATCTATACAGTTTTTGTGTATTTTGCACTTCCAAAGCACAAGATAATTTGTTACCAATCTTTGGCAATTTTGGCTCTGAACAGTACTCTAGAAGTTGCACACAGACACACAGACACATACACACAAAGGGATGCTTCATATGCTTGAACTTGATTTGATACCTGATTTACTCTATGAATACATTTTCTCACACGAATTTGGGACGACTTGGGGAACCCAAACCCAATCTAATTCTGCCACAGGAAAGAACCTTTGAATGAAGTATGCCAACTGAACTGAAATCAAAACAGTCGTAGGTGTAATATAAAGGAGACCCCCCCCCCAAGAAACTTTGGTATACATGCTCTTCTCACCAACCTGGTACTCTCTATATTGGTGGGACTGCACTGCAGATCCCATTAAATAACCATTGATCATGTCATCATTCTGAAAGTTGACCCGATACATCCTAAAGGTAACAATCTGAGGCAGGCTAGTAAATAGCTTCTCATTTGTTCAGTTTGTGAATGCAAGCAGTGCGAGATATCTTTCTGTAATATCCTCCCCTCCAAACTCCCCTACAATCAATTCCTCCTTCCTATACTAAGACACTGAGCTTGTCAATCGAAAGGTCAGCAGTTCAGCGGTTTGAATCCCTACTGCCACGTAATGGGGTGAGCTCCCGTTCCTTGTCCCAGCTTCTGCCAACCTAGCAGTTCGAAAAAAAATGCAAAAAAAAAAAATGCAAGTAGAAAAAATAGGGACCACCTTTGGTGGGAAGGTAACAGCGTTCCGTGCGCCTTTGGCGTTTAGTCATGCCAGCCACATGACCACAAAGATGTCTTCGGACAGCACTGGCTCTTCAGCTTTGAAATGGAGATGAGCACCACCCCCTAGAGTCAGGAATGACTAGCATATATGTTCGAGGGGAACCTTTAGCTTTTTATAGCCAATTGTTGTGGGCAGGTTGAACTCCAATTTATACCTCAAACAAAAGTTGTATAACTATCAGCTTGAGGTTTGCATGCATTCTGGCCAAAAATTTGCTTGTGTTCTCAAGAACTCTTCCAAAATTGTCCCTTAGTAATAATTTTAATGAAATAAAAGGAGAAAAGAATGAAAGAAGAATAAGTAAATTAACCATATTGAATGCATTTAATGAAAACCTAATGAAATCAAGAATCCTAGTTCTGGTTCCAGCCCCACCTACTTTTAAGACTGCAACCTCTGACATGCCATATAAAGTCCAAAAGAGTTTCCAGTCTGAAAACATTTGCAGAACTCTACTTTAAACCCATCAGTAAGATGTGACCCAGATACGATGGATCTGCCTCCATGAGTTGCCATGGTTTTCCCAGTCTATTATTTGGGTTTTATATCCATCAATTAGGGACGATCTAGCCACATAATGAATGAGCCATTTGTAACAACTGAAAACTTTTGTCCTTGTACTGCTCACAACTTTATAGCAATTTTTGTCTGGGTATTTCTTCCCTAAAAAGATTTTTTTTTCAGAAATGCACTGCATTTGTTATTTTGTATCTGTCCAAAAGAATAATCAGGATGAACAATGGTAACTATGAAAAATTTTGCAAGCCAAACTAGTAGCACAGTTATGTGTCCATGAGTGATATTTTTGCTAAGGAATCAATAGATTGGGTTTTACACAATATTTGATATCAAGGCAAAGACCTCACTGAATCATGATACAAGCTTCTGAAATAATTATACAAAGAGTTTTCACATTGGAGAAAAACAAGCCACTAAAGTTCTGTTAGATCAGAAACAGAAAGGGAGTTAGAGATCATCTAATCCAGCTTTTAGACTTAACTGTGGAAAACTTCAGCCTGCTGACAAATGGTCATCTACCCTTTTTCTATTCATAAATCTCTGCAAACATATATATTAATGGTGGAACAAGAATTCTGAGAACAAACATACATTTTCAAAAAGATTTTTGAAACTGAAACAATGTAAACATTAATTTATTTCAATATGAGATGTGTGAGTTTTAGATTATATGGTTACGTTACACACACAAGTATATATATATTGTTTTTTTCTGTCTTGTGCTATTTATAGTATATTATGCTGGTCTGTTCAATTGCTTTCTAATCCACTTAAACAAAACTAACAACATGATGGACTAAAAGCTAAGATTTGGAGGGGAAAGCTAAGTTAAAGAAAACAATTAATTAATAAAAGTCTGGAAACCATATAGACAGGAGGCAGTAAAAAAAATTGATCCTATAAGCCATCGACTTCAGAGGGAAAATGAATAATAAAAGAACCAACCTGACTGCTTTTCAAACACTTTTTAAGCAATAGAAAGAAGATTAGGGAGAGGGTGCTGCAGCTAAGGAAAAAGAATCCCTATAAGAAGGCTGGGGGTTGTTGTGAAGAAAGAAAGAATGCCTTGGTAAATAGGATCAACCCCAGTATACATCCTCCTTTGAAATTCTCAAAGGAGGGTGATGGAGAAAAAGTTTTCACTGTTGAAAAAAACCTCAGGGGGCTGAGAGAAGAACTGTAGGGACATAGGGGGAAGGGAAAGGAACCTGTGGGTCAAATAATTACTTCCCACAAACTTTTTACTTTGAATAAATCTGTACCACACCTATTAGCAGCAGTTTGCAAATTAGCCTGGGGAAATTCCGATAGCCAGAATGAAAAACAAATAAATAAAATAAATACTGGAGTATTCAGCCCCTTTTATCCTGATTCCACTGGGATTCAGAACATTGTAGTTTTTGCCACTTGTTTTTCAGCCTATTTAACAAAGGTAAGAAAGCTCAGATAAAAGCAGGCAATCCACTTACCTTGGGCATCGCCTCCGGATGTCAACACAGCAATGGCCTTGCCAATCCCCATCATGTTAGTGTGCTCATGTTTTAACGGTGTATGTGCCATTCTCCGAGCTGGAAGATCAACAAAAAGTTCTTAAAGAGGCTGATGGAGAAAAAGCCCGTTGTCTTCCTGGCCTCCCTGTTCCTCCTCCCGCTAGGAACGGACAGGCTGCCTCTGAGGTCCAGAGTGCCCTTCATAGACCTCTGTTGTTGCTTTTCAAAGTCTTTGTCCCGCCTCCTCTCTGGTCAATGATAAATGAGACTGTCACATGTAAGTGATCCTTAAAGCTGCGTCAGCCACACCTAATCCTAAAGGGTACATGGCCAGCTGTCCCTGAGTACCAATGAACAGGAACTCTGAAATGATGTTACATTATTAGCTGTGTTTTGCTTAGGGACTTGTAGGGACTTGGGGAGAACTGAAGAGTTGGATTAGAGTCTACAAGAGTATAGGAAAGAAAGAGGCAAAGGTAGCAGTCCTGTATCCCTTTTCTTTTTAAGTGCCATTAAATTCAATGGGACATACTCCCAAGGAAACTCACATCGAGAAAGCAACATTAAAATTATAAATATTTTGTTTTAAGGACAGCAGAACAAGATGTGTGAGAAATGCCACTTTAAAAACCAAGGATGGATCATGGAATGTGAGCAGAAGGATGGATCCTTAAATATAGTCAATCTTAATCTTAAAACATAATCTTTATATTGTCTCACAGCATACAGTCAGTCAAGTTATCTTTTAATTTGTCTGATATGTTCTTGCTTGATTAAAAGATGATCCTCATGAAATGACCACCATTTTTTAAAGAGAATACACCAATCAGTTTAGGACAAACATCAAAAAACAGAAATTAGCGTACGGCAAGAATGGGCAACCAGAAGATTCTCAACTCCAATTTGGGGGCTCTCAGAGCAGACCTCTCCCCAATTGTGCAATTAAATATAGCAACAGATGGTTCATTTTGGGCACATGTTCTTCTCTGGTCTATTAAAGTTCTACTGTTGTGACCCAGGCCCAAGTAGGTAGTAATAAACTTAGTCCGTGGAAAAATAAACTTTATTCAAACAGCTGTGAATTACTTCATTCCCAGCATCGTTCAACTCAAAGTAAAACAAATGCCTCCCAACACAAATTCATCAGTTATCTCACAAACCTTAGTCCAATTAGGCAAACGTCCAGAAGCCACAAAAACAAAGACGTGTACGAAGCAGAAGACGAAACAGAAGACGCAGCTACAATGTTGTTTTCTGGCAAAGCTGAAACACCAGTGCTGGTATATTTTAAGCCTTAAGGGAGGGGCCAATCATCTCTTGGCCCTATTCCCGAATTGTCCTCTCTGCTTGAGCTGCTTTTGCCTTCTGGCAGCTCTTCTTATGCATGCTAATTAGGAACAGGCTCATCCTGTTCTTCTGTCTCACTACTATCAATCTCTGGAGGCTTTGGAGTCCGCATCTCACTTCCCGATGGCCGTGGCCTCACTTCAGCCTCATCGCTGTCCGACTCCGTTACCAGCTCTGTAGGCTGCTGACGGACCACAACATCTACAAAGCATTACTGTATGATATGATATATAATATAAGATGATATATTATTATATTATTTGCTGGATTTAAAGCCCACCTTTCCTCTTTAGCTCAAAATAACATTAAAATCTTTAACCTCCAAAGCACTAGGTAGAGACGTCCTATTTCCTTCTCTGTCCCAACACAAACATTTCTGGGGCCTTTGGAGGCTAGTAAGAAAATGTTTGCTCATCCCTGACATACAGATTACAGATTCCCTAATCACAATGGCTGATTTCATATATGGTAAGTCAAAGACAAACAGCCTGGCAGGAGTCTCAGCCACCCTCTTCTGTATTTGACATTAAAGGTTATAGCCATCAGTTGTAGCCTTTATTCTTTAAGAATTTATCCTATTTCTTTTTAAAGTCATCAGAATTGTGGACATTATAGTAACATAGAATAATATTGTAGTGTGAAAACGTATTTCCTTTTCTCCGGCCACAATTTCTCCCCATTTACTTTCATTACAAGAGAGAGGAAGAAAATATTTCTTGATTGTATGTGCAGCCGTACGTATAAAAACATCAGCACGTGCATATTTCCATTATCAAAAAATCAATTTCTAACAGTTCCAAAAAAGGTATGTCTTTTTGACAGCCACTGTCTAGTGAATCATCAGCCCTTTTTCCTGAGTTTCACTAGCCTATTAGCATATATTACAAGGTAAGGTTTTTTTTTTCTTAACATGCCTCCATTTGTTGTTGCTTTTTAATGTCCCTTGTCCCATCTGGAGAAATCTTTATGAAACTCCTTCTTGTTTCTTTTAGTCCAGATGTTATAAACTGTTATGCATCACAAAATTCATGCTTTGTGCGTGTATAGAAGGAAAAAAAAATCTGTACATGAAGCTATGCATTATTACAACAGGGGCTGGCAAGATGTGCTTCAAATATTTTGATTTACAGTTGTTATAATATTTGACCGTATACCTTGGTGGTTAGGGCAATGGGAAAATCCAAAAGTACCCTTCCCATAGATAATACAGTCCAAGCCCTAGTGGCTTTGATAGATCGTCCTTGCAAGTGTTAAAAACTGCCAGGTGATATAGAGGTTTGGCATAAGCTACTGTATTTATGGCACAGCTGATATTTTTTCCTTAGTTGTACGGTTATCTGTAACCTGACAGGAATCATTTCAAAGGCAGCTGTCTGCATGCAATAAGATAAAGAAGAACTCAGTCAATGCAAAAAAAAAAGGAAAAAATATGCAGGCATAAATATATTAAGCTTATTGGTGGTTTCAAACCTGTCGCTTTCTGGATGTATTAGGTCAATAATCCACATTGACTAGGAATTCTGCAAGCCGTAGTCAAAACGCATCCAGAACCTCATTACTCTTTCAATATTCAAAGTATTTCTGGTGCTGTTCTTGTTGTTTTCATCTATTACCTAGCATAGCCCATCTTGCCTCCCACGTGCCCGGCTGAGCTTCATTCAGATAACAGAAGTTCATGGTGCTGCAAATACCTCCTCTGCCTCTCTTAACTCTGCAGGTACCTGGTGTGAGCATGCAGTATGATGTTGCTAGGAAACCAAGGTAGCCTATTCCCATTTCTTAGGTCACAACCATCTGCTGATATGCCTCAGTGACAGCATCACAGATTCGGGAACTGAAAAGTCTCTCTGTTCTTGAGCTTCAATGCAGCAGTTACCAGGCAGGTAGCACTTCCTTTTGAAAGGCCTTTAATATAATAATAATAACAGAGTTGGAAGGGACCTTGAAGTTCTTCTAGTCCAACCCCTTGCCCAGGCAGGAAACCTTACACCACTTCAGACAAATGGTTATCCAACATCTTCTTAAAAATTTCCAGTGTTGGAGCATTCACAACTTCTGCAGGCAAGTTGTTCCGTTGATTAATTGTTCTGTCAGGAAATTTCTCCTTAGTTCTAAGTTGCTTCTCTCCTTGATTAGTTTCCACCCATTGCTTCTTGCTCTACCTTCAGGTGCTTTGGAGAATAGTTTGACTCCCCCTTCTTTGTGGCAATTCCTGAGATATTGGAACACTGTTATCATGTCTGCCCTAGTCCTTCTTTTCATTAAACTAGACATATCCAATTCCTGCAACTGTTCTTCATATGTTTTAGCCTCCAGTCCCCTAATCATCTTTGTTGCTCTTCTTTGCACTGTTTCCAAAGTCTCAACATCTATGAAGACCCTGGCACAGTTTTTGTTATTTCCTCTGCTAATTTTGTAAGATTTTGCCTTCTGGCGCATGAGGCAAACTCCTACCTTTCATGTTTTCAAAGCTAAATTTGGAGCAGGCTTCTAAGTCACATTTGCAGCGTGGGGGGAAAAAATGGGAGAATGCTTGCTAAAGATCTGCAGATCTTTTTTTTTTAAATAAATCTTATTTTTTCCATCCCCTTCCTACTTCAAATTAACAGTTCCTCTCCTTTTATCTGATGACATGAAAGACCATTCTTATTTTCTTGCTATAGTTTTTAATAACTCTATGTAAAATTGTTTACGAATCGTAAGCCGCCCAGAGTTGCTTTGCAAAGTTAGATGGGCCACATTAAAATTTAATAAGGAAAGGTAAAGGAGAGGGCATTTTACATAAAACTTCTGTTCCATGAAGATGGTTTCTAACAAATATAACTTGTGAGATCAAGTAGCAATAGCATTTAAAATTATATACCACCCCACGATGCTTTGGGCAGAGTTGGCCACGGTGAGTTGGCTACGGCAAATTGTCATAGACTCAGCTGGAAGCAAATAATTACATTTTACATATAATTATAACTTTGAGTAGTGCAACTTTGAATAATGGGACCACTTCATCATATTACTGGAGATTTAGGTGTGTATTATGTAAACCAGGGGTCTTCAGATTTGCTGGCTGGGGGATTCTGGGAGTTGAAGTCCACCAAGGCTTAAAGTTGCCAAGGTTGGAGAGCCCTGATGTAAACATTATTTTGAGCCCTGGCAATGCAGTGGTTAGAAAATTCGCCAACAATATTGCATTCTAGCCACTGCACCATCAGGACTCAAAATAATGTTTGCATAATACAGCTAGATCTCAAGTAATACCATGAAGTGATCCCATTATTCAAATTTGCACTATTCAAAGTTATAATTATATGCAAAATATGGTAATTGCTTCCAGTTTGATAGAACTAGGCAATGACAAATGTTAATAATGAGCCTCTTCTTTTTTGCATTTGTAACGTTTTCATCTGAAGGAATCTTCCTTTGGTCCATGTTGTTAAAGGCTCTTCTTAAAAAAGAGCACATGCATGTGCTCTCTTTTAAAAAGAGCCTTTAATTCTTAAGTGACTTCAACTGAGCATGGAGTAGCCTGATATTAACTGAATTTTGGTTTGCATTAAATGTGACTCTATTGTTGTAATAAATTGTACTAAATCAAATATTGCATTATTCAGTTGCACTCATCACAACAGCTTTATGCCCCATTCCTAGCAGTTATGATAGTGAGGTCTGATTTCCTAGGTTACAAAGATATGATTAGCTACTTTCGTTCAATGTAAAATCTGGATGAGATGGGCAGAACATCTAATCAACAAGCAAAAGTTTCTCCTATTTTCTAGTTCGAATTTAACCTGAATTTTGTGATTTAAGCTATAGGCTAAACATACCAAGGCCTCCAATCCTCTCCTACTACTATGATCGGCAGCACACTAGAAGTTTATTTTATATATTGAGTCCCCACCTATCACCCATAATTCTGTATACAGCCTTCTTTCATCTGACGCATGGGAGATGGATGGGATAATGACACAATGGGAGCTGTAGTCCAAATTTCTAGATCCCAAAAACAATCTGAGAAATAGGTACAAAGCAGACATAAACTCCGTGTGTGTGTGTGTGTGTGTGTGTGTGGTGTCATTACAAACACAAGAGAAAATACTTCTTCAGAGAAATGTTAATCCGTGGAGGACAAATGTTGCTGCAATCTTCTGGATGCAGTAGAAAAACCAGATTTCAGACATTTGAGCAGGTAAAAGTTATAACACCAGATTCCTGATATTTTTTTTGCCACCAGACGAAGAAGGTTCTTCTCCTACAAATTGCAGCAGCTTGGCTGCTACACCAAATTCTTTCAATTCTTATTCAGGATGTCCATATAGTCCAATGGTTCCAAGACAGGGGTGAAATCTAAAAATTTTCCCTACCGGTTCTATGGGCGTGGCTTAATTCATGGGCGTGGCTTGGTAGTCAGATGACTGGGTGGGCGTGGCCAATAACAATAAATAATAAAAATATTAAACAAAGTATAAAAAAACAATGAGGTACCAAAAACCAATTTTCACTTTACACACACACAACATAACACACCTGACTCACACACAATGTAAAAGCAGCTGCACTTCACACAGCCACAAAAAGCTCAAAAATAAACTTTCACACTTTACACACACATAACTGACACACACACACACACAAAATACCACATACAGCTTTCTGGGATTTTGTGTGTTTGTGTAGTTAGAGTGAAACACTACAGAAACACACCAAACCTCAAAAAGCTGCACAAATATTTTATTTTATTATTTTATTTTATTGTGGACTTCAATTCCCAGAGTTCCTCAGCCAGACAGCATTAATCACTCAGTGATGAAATAGATTAGCTAAGTTAGATTAGTTCTGTCTGGTGCTGAAAATGAAACTTGAGGCTTTTTGGCTGGGAAAAAAGCCATGAGGTCGATCAGTAATCAGGTGTCTTAGACTCTTTTAAAAGGAGTTTTTCTACATGTTTTCTACAGAAAACATGTTTTTTAAGGTTCTGCTGATGAGGAACTCAGGTGAGATCCCCAGAGTAACCTTTAAATTTTTATTTTTTTTTAGTTTAAAGGCTCTGCCGATCTCAGCTGAGGGGCGGGATCCTCAAAGGCTTTTTTTAACTTTTAAAGGCATGTTTTGGCTGAAGCAAAACCTTCTTTTAAAAGTAAAAAAAAAAACACCCTCTGCTGATGGTGCGGCTCAGCAGAGGCAGGAGGGGCGGAGCCAGGGATTTTTGCTACCGGTCCTCCGAACCAGAAGCCGCCATCGCTACTGGATCGCGCAAGCCGGTCCGATCCGGGAGCATTTCACCTCTGTTCCAAGATCATGTGTATACACACACACACACTCTAAGGCCTTCTCTCTCAGATCATGCTAAACTACCATCTGTGTATATACAATACAATAGCTTACGGAATAAAAAAGTGGGTACAGACATAACACTAAGCTATGAATATGGGACAGGCAGCCTGTGTGGTATATACATCTTATTAACTCCATTTTTGTGGCCACTGCTGCCATAGTTGTACTGCTGAAATAGAATGTTGAAATCACACTTTGACAGTATGTTTAGGTAAAAAAACAAGTACTATACAAAAATCTAAAATAGGACAGTTAAGCTGTCAATAAGCTTAATGTACCCATCAATTACAAAACAGTGAACATTGGCCTATCTTTTCTGGTGATGTAAGACCATCGTGTGTCCTGTCACCAAAACATTAAAAGTATTAAAGTGTAGCACATGACATTGCAAATATTATCCATTTTTACATGTCATTTTTTTTACAAATCGGAATGACTGGATCCATATAACAATTGTATTCCCAAATGGATGAATTTTATCTCATATGGGATAAAAATGCCTTAAAGAGATGTTTTAATATAGTCCTGGTTCACATAGGTTGAGTGATATGACTAACTTTTTTTATCATTATTACCATCTTGTTAAGTTTATCTTCTGCTTTTGCTTACGGAACTCAAGGTGACAAACACAGCACCCCATTTTCCCCCAAACAAGCTTAAGAGACAGATTGGGTTCAAGGGAACAATTGGTGAAATGTTACCGAGTAAGCCCAGAATGGACATGGACATGAACCTGAAAGTTGAACCACAGCCACTTTTCACCTCGGAATGATATGTGAAACTGAATGCTATGGCTGGAAATACGCCATCATTAACAATCCTAACTTAGCATTATGTCTAAAGAAGCCCTATGTCAAAACATAAAATAATCTGTCTATAACTCTGGCAAGGTATGGACAGTGCATTGTATGAAGGGAGGGAATAAAGAATCCTTGATATTCCATGATGCAGCTACAAGTGATTAAAGATAGGGAAATTCCACAGCATCATAATTTCTAAGAAAACTCAGTGCCTTCAATGACCAACTTTTAGTTTTTAAACTGACACTTACTCGCTGCCTAACACAAATGAAATTCCTTGAAAAGTGACATACTTCTGTAAAGCAGGTGACAATTTCCTTCTCTGTTCATCCCTAAACATTCTGTGTCACAAATAATTAGTAATAAGTCACAGATAGACCCTAAAGCTTTGCGACATCTTCTTATTCTTTCAAAAGTTACACGCAAATTGTAATTTTTATATAACAGAAGGAAAAAAGTACATAGGGAATTGAGTTAACTTAATTGCATTTAAATTTATTTAATGTTTAAATTCAAGATCCCCTGAGCTTTGCCAAATTTTTTATGTTATTGCCATCTATTTTATTGAGTGTGGCTGCTGGCATACCAATTCAAAAGCTACTAGATGCCTTCAGCATAAAAAAAAAGTTGGGTCTATATTAAACTATATTTATCCATGTTCTTTACAAAGATACAATTTTCTACAGTATCGGGGGATACTCATTTTCTACAGGGGGAAGCGAACCCAATTTAACAGTTTAGCTAACATTGACAGGACTTAATTTGAAATCTTCACATCCCTGCAAAATTGGTCTAGAAATCAGTACTGTTATATATTTTATGATGTAGATTGTAGAACATTGCCATTCTAAATTTATGATGCAGAACTTGTGATTTAAAAGGTCGTGATTATCTAAAAGCTCCTTCCTGTCCACTCTTGTCCCAGTAATGAGGATTTCTGGAGAACAGCAAAGCTGGTGGAGATAATAATGGACACAAGACATAGTGAAGGAGCTAAAAGCCAACTGCATTAGTTTTTTATTATTTTCTATTAATTCTTCATTTTGAACCTCTTCAAACAGGGAAGTTTTATCTTGTCATATCTGCTGGTTCCCTTTCATCCTGTTTATTCAACATTGTTTTAATACCTGTCCTGAAGAAATACAAGGATTCTGCTCTTGGTCAGTGCTTTGGATTTCATCCCTTTAAAAATACTGATTTTTGTTGGCAGACATAATGGAAAGTCATTTGGAGAAGCTGGATTCGTTTAGTGACTTCATGCTTCACTTAACAACCAATGTAAAGTGGTCATAAAATTGGGTCTGGTGATGTAATGACTTATCAACTGCACCATTGAGTGACTGAAATTCTAGTCCCAACTGGGATTGTAAATTGAGGACTACCTGATTTAGACAGAGATATGCAGATGCTGCTGCCTAGGTAACAGGGATTAAAGCATTTTTTAAAGTCCAGAAATCTTTTGGAAGCAGATCAGATACCTCCTTAATTCACTGAATATGTTCATCAGGACTTCACCTATTTTGAAGTTTTCTTCTGGAGGAGGAAGGATTATGCAATTAGACTTGCAACATTCCGTTAATATAGCCAATTCTAATAAAAATAGTTTCAGCCATCTTGTAAAGTTGATTTCATGATCTGGTCTACTTGGTAGGGCTGACACCTTCGGAAGTTATTTTCTTTGCTGTTTAGAACCACTGCCAGAGTAGCAATAGCAGTAGCACTTAGACTTATATACCGTTGCACATGCTTTACAGCCCTCTCTAAGTGATTTACAGAATCAGCATATTGCCCCCAACAACCTGGCTATTCATTTTATCAACCTCGGAAGGATGGAAGGTTGAGACAACCTTGAGCCGATCAGAATTGAACTACTAGCAGTCATCAGAATTAGCTTGCAATACTGCATTCTAACCACTGGGCCATCAAGGAATCTTGGGTGAGAATGATAGGCCAAGCAATTTCATTTAAGTCATCTTGCATTTTCAAGATTTGAGGCTCTGGGAGCTAGAATCCAAATAATTGTAGTAGGCACAAAGTACAGGATATGTCCCAGGGCAGACAAGATAGTGGATCTGTCCATATAGTACTTAAATAAAAAAAAACCACAAGATAATGTACATAGAAATAAGGAATGTAATTTAAACAGGTTTTTCAATGAATGAAGGGGGAATGAATACTATGGTGCACCACTTCCAAGCAGAGTTCACATAACTTAGCAAGTAACAGTCAGGCTGGACTGAATCTCTTCACATTCTCTTACAAAGACTAGAAAAAACTACCTTTGCCATGTTTTAGGAAGCAAGAAAGGATTGCAAATGTAGACTAAGGAACAAGATGAAAACATATGCATTCAAACAAGTCACAGTATTAAGACTTATATCACTTTGCTAACTAAATATAACATTGTATCAATTGAAAATGTTCATCAGCACTTCACCTATTTTGAAGTTTTCTTCTCAAGGAATTCTAGCAGTGACTTAGTATTATACACCAGCCTTAATCAGTTCATACAGCTAAGACATTTCATTGATTCAGCCTAGAGACCCATATGTGAACTCTGCAGACAGATAAGTATTAAGCAGAATTGCCAAAACTGAAGCCTGAGAATTTTGGGTATAAATGCCAGATATTGTAACTGCTAATGTAACAGAAGGGGAAACTTACTGTGTGGAGAGAAATTAACTACTGATTTTAATTCATTTGATTCAATTGAACAAATTTAGTTTTTTGATGTGCTGCCACCCACTGTTAAGACTGTGGCCAGTAGTACATATTCAAGGATTAAATAGGGCTCTCAATCTTTTTTTTTAATTGAAAAAGTTTTACAAAGCTTTTTACCCCTCACCCCTCCCCCCCCACTTATACAAGATGCATACAAGTGTGGTAAAATAATAAATGAGAAAATATTCTGCCACATTTTATCTTCTCTCTTTACCTCAACATATTTGCAGCACAGCATTCTCATATAAAGTACCAACTTGGAGTCAGTTTTCTTTCAAAGCATTAATTAAGTTGCACACTTTGGTATATTTATCCACTTTGGAAAGATTATTATCTTTGGTTAGAGTAAACATGACTTCATTTATTTATTTTATCCTGTATCATTTTTTCCTCCTCCCGGCCTGCTATAGCAGACAAAACAGCCTGGGTTAGTTGCAAAGCTGAGGGAGAATTGTCCATATCTCCTGTGGAAACACTTCCAGACATGAATCAAAGTGACTTCTTATCATGAACAGACCAAATGCTATCCAGTATCACACCCTATGAAGATTCAGCAGGAAAATCCAGCACATTTAAAACAGACATCCTTACTAACCTGATTGTTCTTCTTTTTCTTCAGAGAACAAATAAGTTAAAAAGATAACAGCTGCAAATGTGAGGGAGACTGAAATGAAAAGGCTGGACCCTGCTACTGAGAGGTCCAGTGAAAACCACATAACCAGGACACGAGTGCTGTCCTGTATGGTATTTATAGATACTATATTAGGCTCCAGACAGTTGCTTCTGTTACACATCTTTCTTATTGGTGGATATAATAGTCATGTCCTTAACACTGAAATTGTGATGCTGGCTTGCAAGTACATTCAACTTTAAAGGTCTACATTCAAAAGTAGATATCATTTCCAAAAAGAAGATCTATTTTACGGGGCTATACCCAAATAAGATAATCCTGATCTATGAATTCTATTAGAGAAAGAAAGAAAAAATAATAAGTGTACTATAATCCAGGCAGCTCAGCACCTACCATATGTGTAGACTACAGTTATTAGATTTTTCTATGCTGATAAGGAATCTGGAATCTCTTGCATTCTTTTGAAATCTGGAAGTCTGGATGATTCAAGCCATATATATTTATTTATTTTTCTAACCCATCTGGATGATGACAGATTCAGGATGGTGGCTAAGCATTTCTTCACCCATGCAAAAATAAAATCAGGCTGTAACCATCTTGCAGTAACATGAATTGTGCTTTAGCTCCAAGCTGTTGTTTCATCTTAAAACAGCAAACCAAGTTATATCAGAGTCATATTACGAAACATCAGGCACATATGAGCTAAGTGCAATAAAAAAGATCAAATGTATTAAAAGACTACAATGCATCCCTCAACTAATGTACATGGTCACTTTTGTTATAAAAATGCATTTACTTACTGTGATACGCAGTTCTAATAGTATACGGAACTACCCGAGACAGTACTTGAAATCAGCAAATATTTTTATGTTCGCAAACAGGGGCTCATAAGAAGTGAACAACAGTTACAGCATAGCTGATCAATTTATCACTCACACAAAACCCCACTTCTTCCCCCCTTCCTTTTTCCTGTTTAAAACATTTCTACTTCAAAGTTCCTAAAAAATATACCTTTGTCCTTCAGTTTAGCATCCTGCTTAAGCACTCATTCTATCTCCCTTCTCCTTTTCCCGTTTTTTTCACAGCTCTTAGCCTAGTTAACTTCTGCTCTTCTATTTGTGCTTACAGCTGGCATTTGCGATTTGACACTTCTAGCTAATTTGTCTTTAAAAGCTTATACTTTTCAAAACGGCTTAGAATTCTATTTCTTATATAAAGCATTGCAGAAACAGTACACATTTTAGAAACAATACAAACTCAATTTGGTTTTACACATAGTATTATGTATTTCCATCATTCCACCATTCTCAGGTTTTCACTCAGCAAATGCCTCAGAAGAGACACAATATTACTAATTTATTGCTCACCACGGTGATGAATACACCCCACATGCAATTCAAACCTGTACTGTATATGCTTACTCAGAAATAAGTTTCGTTATGGTCACGCCTTGTTTCAGAATAATTGCCGACGGCTTTCACAGAAGTTCATCATGCGTATCATTTTTTAAAAATCCATTAAAAACATCTCTGAGACAAAGCACCCGATGGTAAAATAGCTTTAATCATCCAATCATGACCCTATCTGAAATGTTCCGCTCTGCGTCCAAGGGCAGCAATTCTTTTGCTTTATTTCCAGATGCTTTTGAGCTTGCAATTTCCGAAATCTCACACCGCTGCTGGCCACATCGGCTAAGACTGGGGGCCGATCGCCAACTCCTCTGAAACACACCCTTGGAACAAACTTTGCCCAGCTTGGTGAACCCCACTGAGTTGCGGTAGCGCCATAGATTTCCATGCAAATCTCTTTAAAAAAATAATAATAATAATAGCTGCTGCCAAATTGGACTCCAGAATCTGTTTTCTAACGAACCCATAAATATTCAACGATTCACTGCATGCCTATAATTCCACCCATCCCACAAAAACCCTCCGTTATTACGGAGCAAGAAGCAGGTATCCCCAATCTAACAACAAAACAAAACAAAACAAAAACAACGACCCCAAACACGTGGGCTCCCACCTGGCGAGCGAGAAAACGCGCACGCGCTTTAAACAAAACAAAACAAAACAAAAAAAAGGACTGGCCAACGGCTCCAGCAGCGAGCGCTCGCGCTCTCGCGCGTGCGCAGCCCCTCCGCCTACCAATTCCGTTCAAGGTTCTTTGGCCGCGAGCTTTTTTTTTTTTTTTTCTCCTCCTCCTCCTCCTTGTTCCCCCGCCCCTTTCCAAGTCTCCACCGTCTCCGCCGCCAGGCTTCTAAGCGGGCTGCTTCCGTTCCCCGGAAGAGAGAGGAGGAGGGAAAAGAAGGGCGGGGCGAAGAAAACCGGAAAGGTTAGTTTCGCTTCCGGCTGCATTGGAGGGCTTCCCGCCTCTTCGAATCCGGTTGGAAGGAGGGAAGGAAGGAAAGAAAGAAAGAAAGAAAGAAAAGAAAGGACCGCGGGCGGCGTTTCCGAAAGAGGAGAAAAAGACCGAGTCGGGGAGTGGGGGGGCGGGAAGGAAAAAAAAGGGTGGGGGGGTGGAGAGAAGCCGTCGATTGGCCGTCATGGTCGTTGGTTCAGCTTCCGGCGCCAGGCTGGGGGTCTGGAAGTGTCCCTATGGCAACAGTGCGCCTTTCCACTAATCTCCCAGGCCCGACGCGCCTCCCTTGAGAGCCCCTTTCTCCGCGCTCCCGCGCTTGCTTTCCTCCCGTCCCCTTGGAAGGCCTGAAAGAGAAAAGGGCGGTCGAGTCAACTCGCGAGCGCGGGAGTTTCCTCAGTTCTGACCTCTCCTGCCCTCGGAAGACGGGCCTGGCGGAGCTTGACGGTTGGTCGTGTTTCCCTGCGAATGCTTCATTGTGAGTGTGTGTGGTGTATTTTTTGATTCCAGCCCTGTTCCAAAGGTAGGTGATTAAGCTCCCAAAGAACTCTTATTGCTTGGGGCTGAGGGAAGTTATCACCAAAAACACCTAGCAAACATGAGGTTGTTTGCACGCCTGGGGCGTGGAATAGAATAGAATAGAATAGAATAGATTTTTTATTGGCCAAGTGTGATTGGACACACAAGGAATTTGTCTTGATGCATACATAAAAGGTGTACATAAAAGAAAAGATACCTTTATCAAGAATTATAAGGTACAAATAAGCAATCAGGAACCAATCAATATCCCCATATAGTTCTTAACAGCGCTGACTGGGGGAAGGATAGATGTGAATAGCCCAAAACAAACGTTACCTTCTCGTGCTATCCCTAGTGTCAGCGCTCAGACTAGGCTTTGTTACTAAATAAGTCTGAATATTGTTTAGTATTTTAGTATACTACAGTACATATTTACCCTGTTTTCCCCAAAATAAGACATCCCCTGATAATAACCCCAATTGGGCTTTTGAGCGCATGGCAATAAGGCCAAGGAAGCGCTTATTTCAGGGTTCAAAAAAATATAAGACAGGATCTTATTTTCGGGGAAACACAGTAGTATAGTATACTGTATTTAGTATACATATGCAATAAAATTTCATTTTAATGAATACCGATTAGTGTACAATCAAAGTGACAATAAAGTTACCAATCTGGAATTAGCAGAGTTGGAATTTTTTTAAAAAAATTATAAGGTATCTTATATGTGAAAATGGTAACGTTTGTCATAGAGTTGTAGGGGTTTGCAGAGTGCATCTAGTAGAGCTGGTTTAAGATCGCTAGTGAATGACACCACAGCTTGTCCTGTTTTACATTTGTTCACCTTTGTGAAAATAGAATCTGAAATCTGAATGTGGGAGAAAAATTAACACACCCAGAGTTGTGACTCTTACAGTTTGCCTTCAGTTCTTCACAAATGTATCATCATGAATTGCAGACTAATTTAAAAGGATAATCACATCCTGAATAGCTAGTTCCACTTTTAATTTTTAGTTACATCAAGAAAAACATGAAGAGTATGAGTTAGATAACCATCTTTTTTTCAAGTCAACATCAGTATAAACAGATTGTGTCTTGGAGAGATTGTATCAAAAAAATGTTTTGACATTGATTTATTATTTAGACTAACACACTTAAGAGTTGGAAAAAATATTCTATGCAGACTGGGATGCTGGGCTTTATATTTTTTAGAAAGGAGAGGAAACAGCTTAAAATTTCTTGGTAGCCAATAATATACAGGTTCTGAAAACATCTGCTCAAGAATTGCAACTTATCAATATATAAAATAATTTTTTTAAGAGATTAATTTTCTTTTTTCTGAGAAAAAATTTAAAAATCATTTTTAAACTCTATTGGTTAAGTTACAAATCTATCAC
This sequence comes from Ahaetulla prasina, assembly GCF_028640845.1. NCBI lineage: Eukaryota > Metazoa > Chordata > Lepidosauria > Squamata > Colubridae > Ahaetulla > Ahaetulla prasina. Next base: position 165,105,791 of record NC_080540.1, read on the forward strand.
AGCTTTTTTCCCAGTGCACCATAAGTAGAACTTGGGTAAACAGATGAAAGATGTACATTTTTTATAATAGCTGTTTTTCCTGTTATTAATATGGCTCATTGATATATTTTAATATGATTTCATAAGAGAATATAAACCAGCCCTCCCCAACCTGGTATGCTCCAAATGTTTTTGGTAGTTTGGAATAGCTCTTGTCAGTATTTGAGAAAATTACCAAATTTGATTCCAGCTTTCAAAGGACAGAAATATTGTTTGTAGTGTCATCCCAAGTGGAGTTGGAGAAATGAAAAATGGGAGATTAACAACCTCTTTCAAATCCTACCGACTATATCAGGAAATATTGTGGCATGGGAAGTACTTTTTTTCCCTTTCCACTAGGACTTTTTAAAAAAATGTGACATCTGGTGCATTTGTTTATTTAATGTTAAACATTTGCTTTATCTTCTGCACTTTTCTCAGATTCTTGAAGATTTGATTATCTTGAGTCAGTTATGTAAGGAGCATAATGATGGGTGAGTATGCTAAACTAATCCATTTAATTGTCAATTTTAAGTTACTATTTTAGAATCTACCATGTCAAGAAACTTCTCATTAAAGCAATTGGCATTCATAGTTACAATCAGATTCATTATTTTACATTTAAGAATTAATGCATTTCTGAACAATTCTACAACTAATGGTTTCCCTGATGCTGCAAAGTATTTGCTATCCAGAAGAGCAAATATACTACTTTTATTCACCCCAAAGGGCCCACTTGTTCCACATTTATGGTTTATGTAATGATCATGAATGTATATACAGCATATGCCTCAATTAGTAATTGTGGTAGATCTGTGAGAACTACCACAAAACTATTCATCTCTTGATAAACTCATTAGTGGAATTTAGTTTTAATGCACAGGTTCTGTATAGATTGCTCAATCTACTTAAAATAATCAGATTGTGAGGGGGGAACGTGTCCCCAGCTTTTTCCCAGTGCACCATAAGTAGAACTTGGGTAAACAGATGAAAGATGTACATTTTTTATAATAGCTGTTTTTCCTGTTATTAATATGGCTCATTGATATATTTTAATATGATTTCATAAGAGAATATAAACCAGCCCTCCCCAACCTGGTATGCTCCAAATGTTTTTGGTAGTTTGGAATAGCTCTTGTCAGTATTTGAGAAAATTACCAAATTTGATTCCAGCTTTCAAAGGACAGAAATATTGTTTGTAGTGTCATCCCAAGTGGAGTTGGAGAAATGAAAAATGGGAGGTTAACAACCGCTTTCAAATCCTACCGACTATATCAGGAAATATTGTGGCATGGGAAGTACTTTTTTTCCCTTTCCACTAGGACTTTTTAAAAAAATGTGACATCTGGTGCATTTGTTTATTTAATGTTAAACATTTGCTTTATCTTCTGCACTTTTCTCAGATTCTTGAAGATTTGATTATCTTGAGTCAGTTATGTAAGGAGCATAATGATGGGTGAGTATGCTAAACTAATCCATTTAATTGTCAATTTTAAGTTACTATTTTAGAATCTACCATGTCAAGAAACTTCTCATTAAAGCAATTGGCATTCATAGTTACAATCAGATTCATTATTTTACATTTAAGAATTAATGCATTTCTGAACAATTCTACAACTAATGGTTTCCCTGATGCTGCAAAGTATTTGCTATCCAGAAGAGCAAATATACTACTTTTATTCACCCCAAAGGGCCCACTTGTTCCACATTTATGGTTTATGTAATGATCATGAATGTATATACAGCATATGCCTCAATTAGTAATTGTGGTAGATCTGTGAGAACTACCACAAAACTATTCATCTCTTGATAAACTCATTAGTGGAATTTAGTTTTAATGCACAGGTTCTGTATAGATTGCTCAATCTACTTAAAATAATCAGATTGTGAGGGGGGAACGTGTCCCCAGCTTTTTCCCAGTGCACCATAAGTAGAACTTGGGTAAACAGATGAAAGATGTACATTTTTTATAATAGCTGTTTTTCCTGTTATTAATATGGCTCATTGATATATTTTAATATGATTTCATAAGAGAATATAAACCAGCCCTCCCCAACCTGGTATGCTCCAAATGTTTTTGGTAGTTTGGAATAGCTCTTGTCAGTATTTGAGAAAATTACCAAATTTGATTCCAGCTTTCAAAGGACAGAAATATTGTTTGTAGTGTCATCCCAAGTGGAGTTGGAGAAATGAAAAATGGGAGGTTAACAACCGCTTTCAAATCCTACCGACTATATCAGGAAATATTGTGGCATGAGAAGTACTTTTTTTCCCTTTCCACTAGGACTTTTTAAAAAAATGTGACATCTGGTGCATTTGTTTATTTAATGTTAAACATTTGCTTTATCTTCTGCACTTTTCTCAGATTCTTGAAGATTTGATTATCTTGAGTCAGTTATGTAAGGAGCATAATGATGGGTGAGTATGCTAAACTAATCCATTTAATTGTCAATTTTAAGTTACTATTTTAGAATCTACCATGTCAAGAAACTTCTCATTAAAGCAATTGGCATTCATAGTTACAATCAGATTCATTATTTTACATTTAAGAATTAATGCATTTCTGAACAATTCTACAACTAATGGTTTCCCTGATGCTGCAAAGTATTTGCTATCCAGAAGAGCAAATATACTACTTTTATTCACCCCAAAGGGCCCACTTGTTCCACATTTATGGTTTATGTAATGATCATGAATGTATATACAGCATATGCCTCAATTAGTAATTGTGGTAGATCTGTGAGAACTACCACAAAACTATTCATCTCTTGATAAACTCATTAGTGGAATTTAGTTTTAATGCACAGGTTCTGTATAGATTGCTCAATCTACTTAAAATAATCAGATTGTGAGGGGGGAACGTGTCCCCAGCTTTTTCCCAGTGCACCATAAGTAGAACTTGGGTAAACAGATGAAAGATGTACATTTTTTATAATAGCTGTTTTTCCTGTTATTAATATGGCTCATTGATATATTTTAATATGATTTCATAAGAGAATATAAACCAGCCCTCCCCAACCTGGTATGCTCCAAATGTTTTTGGTAGTTTGGAATAGCTCTTGTCAGTATTTGAGAAAATTACCAAATTTGATTCCAGCTTTCAAAGGACAGAAATATTGTTTGTAGTGTCATCCCAAGTGGAGTTGGAGAAATGAAAAATGGGAGGTTAACAACCGCTTTCAAATCCTACCGACTATATCAGGAAATATTGTGGCATGAGAAGTACTTTTTTTCCCTTTCCACTAGGACTTTTTAAAAAAATGTGACATCTGGTGCATTTGTTTATTTAATGTTAAACATTTGCTTTATCTTCTGCACTTTTCTCAGATTCTTGAAGATTTGATTATCTTGAGTCAGTTATGTAAGGAGCATAATGATGGGTGAGTATGCTAAACTAATCCATTTAATTGTCAATTTTAAGTTACTATTTTAGAATCTACCATGTCAAGAAACTTCTCATTAAAGCAATTGGCATTCATAGTTACAATCAGATTCATTATTTTACATTTAAGAATTAATGCATTTCTGAACAATTCTACAACTAATGGTTTCCCTGATGCTGCAAAGTATTTGCTATCCAGAAGAGCAAATATACTACTTTTATTCACCCCAAAGGGCCCACTTGTTCCACATTTATGGTTTATGTAATGATCATGAATGTATATACAGCATATGCCTCAATTAGTAATTGTGGTAGATCTGTGAGAACTACCACAAAACTATTCATCTCTTGATAAACTCATTAGTGGAATTTAGTTTTAATGCACAGGTTCTGTATAGATTGCTCAATCTACTTAAAATAATCAGATTGTGAGGGGGGAACGTGTCCCCAGCTTTTTCCATCTGTTGGGTTCACGTATTGTGTTAGGTTATAAAGTGATTTGCTGGGGGGCAGGCAAGGGCTTGTTTTATGTGAACATAGCCATTATGCTGTGTAAACGGCGGTTCAGTTCAATATTATGAACAAAACCATTTGGTTCATTCACCAAATATGATTAAATACATTATGCCTTAATGGAGTGTGAGCTAGTTATATTCAAAGGGTTCTTATCTACTCTTACGTTTACCTTTTTAAAATAATATTTTAAAATATAGTTCCTTTTTAGAAGCAGCAAGTACTCACGGAAAGCATATTCTGTTGCTTTTTACAAGTTGATGACATTAGTGTTGCTTGATTGATGTTTTCTTCCGTGTATATGTATAATTTTTCTACTTCATGTTGTCTTCTGTTTATATATTTCCTAAGCCCAAAATTGCAGACATTTAATATTTTGCTCTCATTATTATAGTTACTTTTCACTGTGTTAAACTTGTGGAGCAATACTAACATATTGCCTGTATTTTGGTGTGCTTTTTTATCTTTTCTCTATTGAAGTCTCACATGTTTTCTTTGGTACTTTCTCTTTTGTTATATAGAATCTGTAACAGCAAGAAAACAAATTGCTAATTTTTCTTCCGAAAATAATACACTTTTTTTTAAATTAAAGATGAAACTACTGACTGTATGAAGATGGATGCTGGGGACTATATGCAAACTAATCATACTTCTGTGTTCAAGACTTTTCCTGAGCAACAGAATGTTATTTCAGGCAACCAGCATCCATTGTCTGACAACAAGGTTTGGGAATTGGCTACTTCTGTTTCCTTATCTGTATAGCAATTTTTATAAATCAATATATGTCTGATCAGAAATTAATTTTGAAATTACATTTAATAAAGAAGCTAGAAACTAATCTGTGTCACTCTGGCTATTTAGATCAAGATTTATAAGATTTTAATCCTCTGCTTCTATATATTCAAGCCTTTGTGATTAGTAAAAATGCTGAAACATTTATTGCAGAATATTTGGTACATGTAGTCCTTGCTTAACATCAATTGAGATTGGGATTTTCATCACTAAGTGATGTGGTCATTGGATGAAACATTGTATAACAGCACCATTTAGTATCATCAATGGCAGGGGCATTGCAACAGTTATAACTTTGAAGATGGTCATAAATACCATCCTTCAGCTCCATTGTAACTAAACAGTGGTTGAATAAATGATCATTATGCGGGGAGTACCTGTACTTATTAATTTGACCCTTTTTTTTTGCCTTACAATCACAAACAGTAATAACATTTTGTTTATCAATTTCTTCTGTTTCCACCTAATAGCTTTCTCTGATTGACTTTTGCTTTTCCAACTTTGTTAATAATTCTTTAGTACTGAAGTTCTAGATATTGTGAAATAATAGCCATGTCTAGATTGTTTTGTATTAGTTTTTGTATCTTTTGTAATAAATTTTCATTATATTTTGTAACTGCAGAATTTTAGTGGGACTAGGAGTTGCAGTTATTTTTTAAATTATGTAATTGTAACTAATGTACTTACTGAAAACATTTTAAATACAGGTCTTTTCTTGACATTTTCTTTATTTTTTGTTTCTGTTTAGTTTTTATCAAACAAGTTTAACAGCTTGGCGGGACCTTCCACTTGTGTAACGGGAAATATTTCTTGTAGTTTCAATTACTATCCAGGTAAGTCTGGCTGCACTGGCTTTGAAACAGATGAAGATCCATTAGAAGATTCTAACATTTAGGTAGTAAGTCACATGTGCTACAGCAATAAGGCCTCATGTTAAATGAAGACCATCCCTCTATTTAATGGATGCTTTTGATTCAGTTTTACTATCGTACAATTTATAATTGAATCTGAAGCGTCCACTAAATAGAGTTATCGTCTTCATTTAACATGAGGCCATATTCCTATAGGGAGCTAATATAATTTGAAATGTTCTTCGTAGTTTATGGAGCAACTTTGCTGGTAGGATGACTTGGTAAGTAGAAATATCAGTTTCTAGGAATGTTAGCAGGAATTTCCATTTACTGTATCCCTGGGACCTATTCTTGTTTTCAGAATCGGGCTTCAGTAGAAGTTTCTTTCTTTCTTTTCTTTCTTTCTTTCTTTCTTTCTTTCTTTCTTTCTTTCTTTCTTTCTTTCTTTCTTTCTTTCTTTTTTATGGAATTTATATTGCCACCTATTCAGACATAGCAACTCAAGGTGGCTTACCGAATTAAAAAAACCTCACATAAAAACAAAACTAATAAAAAAAGAGTCATGTAATAAATTAATATAATAAAATTACCCTCGCCCTGGGGACAGCACCTCACATTTAATGGGCTCCATCCTGCTCTGGGTTCCCAGCCCTGCTGGCAGAACCAGGTCTTCAGTGCCTTCTGGAAGAGTGCTAAAGTGGGGGCCTTTCTAAATTCTGGGGGGATGATGTTCCAGAGAGAGGGGTCCACCATAGAGAAGGCCCTTCTTCTGTTAGCTCCCTAGGGGATGGGACCTGCAACATTCCCTGCCTCCCCGCTCTTGTGGGTCAGGTAATGTGACCAGCAAGAGATGGTCCCTCAGATAACCTGGTTCCAAGTTATGAAGGGCTTCAAAGGTGATAACCAGCACCTTGAATTGCACTCAGAAGCAAATTGGCAGCAGTGCAGCTCCCATAGGAGAGGTAATACATGTGCACACCAGGGTTTGCACAAAACCATGTGGGCCACTGCATTTGACACCAACTGGACCTTCCGGATGCTCTTCAAGGGCAGCCCCATGTAGAGCGTGTTTCAATCGTCAAGATGGGAAGTGAGTAGAGCACGAGTGACTGTGAGTAGGGATTGTTGGTCCAGGAAAGGGCATAACTGGGACACAACCCAGAGTTGCGCAAAGGCCCTCCTGTCCACAACCACCACCTGCTCTTTGAGCAGGAGTTGTGAGTCCAGGAGAACCCCCAGATTACGCACAGGGTCTGTTTGGGGTAGTGCCATCCAAACCAAGACCAGAGGTGGCAATTCTTCCTAAGCTAACAAACCGCAAACCCAGAGCCACTCAGTGTTGCCAGGATTTGGTCTTGCCAGGATTTAGACCAGTGGTTCCCAACCAGTGTGCCGCGGCACTAAGGGGTGCCGTGAGATCTTTTGAGGGTGCCGGGAACTTTTGAGCTACGGAGATTTTAAATATCTATTTCCTTATAAGGGTGCCGGGAACTTTTGAAAGGCTTTCCAAGGGTGCCTCAAACAAGAAAAGGTTGTGCCTCAAACAAGAAAAGGTTGGGAACCACTGATTTAGACACTATAGCACGGGTGTCAAACTTGATTGCATCATATGATGTCGTATTGCAGCATTTTTTGCCTTTGCGGAGCTGGGGTGGACATGGCCTGCGTGGACATGGCCGCATCAGCCCACCAGCCACCAGTTTGAAACCCTGTTTTAGTTTGGCCTGAACTCAGTTTCTTTAAGAAAGGCATTGCTAATTTAGCAAGCATAGACTTACACTTATAAAATATATGTATTTTGATTGAATATTTTGATTTGTTCATTTGCATACTTTTGCCATATTGAACTTTTTTTGTCTGTATTTTTACAATATTGAATATCTGTTTCTGAAAAAGTAGGTAGAACCAAGTAAAATTTTAGTATAGCTCAAAATTTGGTAGGAAAATTTGGTAGGAATTGATTAAGGACAGCCAAGTGACTATCCTCACCCCCCAAGTGACTTTCTTTAAAAGTATTTTTGTAAACTGGGATTGAATTTTAGCAGATTTACAAATAAAAAACCCCAGTTATTAGCACAAAGCAGTTTCTTTAAACATAAAGTCAGTTGACTTTTCCCTTCAAAATATATTTCGGAAAATCTATTTAAAATCTTTGTAATTTCTTCTAAATATTGGGGAACATAGAAAACATATTTTTATGCAGTAGGTAATATAGGAGATTATGGCCATTTTACTGACCATTTCTTGCTTCTTCTCTGGCAGAATCCACAAGCTTTGAGAGCTGCCCAGCAACTGGAATAAAAAGAACATTTGGAACAAGTGCCAATGGTCAGTGGAAGAGTTGCAGCTCCACTCTTGGCTCTGTTTCACAGAAGCCCAGAGTAAGTCGCAGTGTATATTTTGAAACACGCAAAAATCCAAGGTACATAAAATTTTCTCTTTTTTTTTTTGTCATTAACATCTTAATTCTGTTTTTTTGCAGATTTTGTACAATATGAAACATTTTGAAATGTAACAAAGCTTAGATGTGATTGCTTAGGATATAAATGCTGGCAGTCCTCATTCATGGTAATTGGGACCAGGAACTCTGCACTAAGCAATACAATCATAAGGTGCAATGTCACATGACCACACCAACTTACAGAACAGCTTCAGCATTCACAGTTGTTGTCTTTAGCTGAATTTTATGCGATTGTACCATCCTGCAGTCATGTGATAGCCATTTGTGACCTCCTGTCAGCTTCCTCATTGACTTTGCTTTTTTGGAAGCCAGCAATGAAGATCACAAATGGCAATCATGTTGCCATTTGCTGCTGGAAACTGCATCATAATTGCAAGTTGCCAAGTGCCTGAATTGTGATCATGTGATGTTGAGGACACTGTAACAGGACCTGTTGTAAGTACTCCTGGTACAGTGTTGTCATTTTGAACAATTACTGAACAAGTGGACATTAAAAGAAGACGGTGGCGTAGTGGTTAGAGTGCAGTACTGCCGACTACTTCCGCTGGCTGGCGGTGGCCTGCAATTTGGCAGTTCAAATCTCATCAGGCTCAAGGTTGACTCAGCCTTCCATCAAATCAAATAAAACTTTTACTGTCAATGCACAACATACGTAGAATGAAATTGAATGAGGCTCCCTTGGTGCAGCCCAGCCCACCCCCCCAAACACAAAATACATTTCAATAACTCAATAAATGAAAGAATAGAATCCCTAAACCCAAATAAGTAATAACTAACACACATTCCCATATACATATATGTATGTAACATTATATTATATTACATTGGTATGAACATGTTGCACGTTGTGCTGGCCCTGCAAGTCTTATCATATTAAACCTAATTGTGGTGTTATGTTGGTGTTATTCTTCCGAGGTGGGTAAGATGAAGACCCAGATAGTTGGGGGCAATACGCTGATTCTGTAAGCCACTTACGAGAGTGCTGTAAAGCACTGTAAAGTGGTATATAAGTCTTAAGCCTAAACTATTATAAGCAATATAAGCTATGGCTACCTGTAATAGTTTTAATGGAAACTATTGGTGAAGGGAGTGTCCATTATTCACAGACATCACTCTGGTTCTTTGTGTCATTTGGTAAGTTTAAAGCAACAGACTTCACCTGAAACAGATATGCATTTGTCAATTAAAGTCATTGAGGCAGACTTTAATTGGTATAGAATATTGGTCTGTTTCATGGGAAGTTCATTGCACTGAAGTCCAGTAATTTGAGATTTAGCTGTACAGATAGTCCTTGACTTACAACTATTTGTTTAGTGGTCAGTTACAGTGATTTATGACCAGTTTTCACACCTATGGCCATTGCAGCATCCCTATGGTAATGTGATCAGAATTTGGGCACCTGGCAACTGACATATATTTATGACAGTTGCACTTTCTCAGGGTCATGTAATTGCCATTTGTAACCTTCCCAGCCTGCTTCCAACAATGGGGAAGCCAGATTCACTTAACAACCATATTAGTCACTTAACAACTGTGATGATTTGCTTAACAATAGTGGCAAGGTCATAAAATAGGATGACTCACTTAACAACTGCCTTGCAGCAACAAAAATTTTGTTGGTCATAAGTTGAGGACTACCTGTAGGGGTACAAAAGTAGCTGCCAATGTGGTCATAAGTTGAGGACTACCTGTAGGGGTACAAAAGTAGCTGCCAATGTTTTAGGTGAACTGCATATTTATTTCTTGTAAGATTGGCCTATCTCCCAAGGAAAGGCTGAATCCTGTAAATACATGCTTTTAAATTGCATGGTTGGGAGATGGCATTATAGAAATTATTTGCATTTTTCCTTTCTAAAAAGACAACCAAGGGTGTGAAAACATTGTCTTACACGTTCAAGTGAACGGGCTAGATGCCAAGTATGGCATCCCTTGGAATACGGGTTAGGAATTACCAAGCCAAGCCACAACCCCAAGCAGGAGATGGGCCAGGGGTTGAAGACCAGGAGAGCTTCTGGGAAAGGAGGCTTGAGGTTTCCAGCCTTCCATCCTATATAGACTTAACAATGTCCATTATATAAATGGCAATAGACTAGATGAAGAACATTAAATTCAGAGTTTAAAGTGAGGAATATCAAGTCAGAGGTCAAAGATAAACATCTAAACATTGTGGAAGGACTTGAAATAAGCAGATCATACTTGAAAACCTCAAATGTTCTGGAATTGAAGCAGCTCACCATGGACGAATGGATCAAGTTTCTGATCCCAATTACAGGAATATTTGGTTGTAAATTATTGCAGCCAAAGAAGTGATTATTTTTTCACACTAGCATATTGTATTTCAGGTGTGAAGTATCATCAAAATCCACTATTTGGATCCTTTAGTTGTTTACTCAGACTGCCCTTATAACAGTAGAATCCACTAACCTCCAAGAAAGTATTGTTAAACTGATACAGTATGAAACACAGTATCGCATCATTTCTTGTTACCGCACATAAGTCTGAGTTCATTATGAATTTTTTTTCACTGTACTGTATGTTTGTTCTTTTTAAAAGAGAATAATACTGGTTTGCTAGGGTTTATATGAGTTTTTCTAGATTGCATAGAAGCATACTTGAAACCTGAATGTCTTTATAAGACTAGCTAAAAAGATTTACCATTTTTTTTTCTGCAGTATGACTACAAATTCCTTTGTAGGAAAATCAAATCACCATAGTCAAATTTCTGCCTATGAAAAATCCTTTCCAATTAAGTCCGTTGCTAATCCATCATGTCGTCGGAGCTTACTAAGTCCCAAGAAGTCTCAAAGAAGATTCATCAGCACTGCAGAAGAGGTAGGTGAAAAAGGAAAACAAATAAATTGAAGCTGCTTTGGTGGAGGAAGACAGTTAAATTTTGTTGGACTAGGACATTTATATATTTTCCCGATCTATCTTGTGTTATAGATTTTTTCCCAAGTTAATGTTGAAATATTTCACAATGATTGACTCAGTTATCTTAATTTTACAGAAGAGCAGCATTCACATAAATGTGTGGTTGCTTTTAGCTCAACTCCTAGATTTTAGGTTGAGAGAGGAAGTAGTACCTAGAAGAACAGAACAATAAAAAGTAAATAAGCCTAAGGCATTATTTTGGTGAGAAAATCCTAAACAAGAAAAAAGATGAATAAGAAAAGATGACATTGTTGTTTTTTTTATAAATAATTTTTATTTCCATTTTCCAACATTATATTTATGTACAAACTATTATCCATCATTAATCATTAATTTTTATTTATTACTGATTCAGGCCTGCCCGATTGCCACTTCCTTTCTTCACAACCTCCCTCTCTACTCTACTACTTTCACATCCTTCATCTCCTTCACTTTACTACTTCCTCTCCTCCTTCTCCACTCCTCCCTTCTTCCACCCTATCTAACCTTCTTATTCCCCTCCTCCTTCTCTACTCTTTCCTACCTACTTTCTTCCCTCCTTCTACTCCTCTCTCTTTTTCTTTCTGAAATGGCAGTTGAGCATCCCCAATATCATTTTAAATTTTAATTTCATATCTTCAAAAATTACTGTACATTAATAATCAATCCATGTATCATTTCCCTTCCCCTCCTCCCTTCCCCCAGACTTCCCAGAGCATATACCGGGTATTATGACCAACAATCACAAGCTAAAGTATACAAAATATACATAACCTCCCACCTTTAAAAATTTAAAACTTTAGATCCCCTCACAATAAAAATAAAGAGATAGGAAAGAATAATAAAAAGAAAAAAAAGAAAAGAAGCAATACCAACTTCACATATTACTTCTTCTTACAGTCCATTTTTAAAATTAATCCATCTTCTCAAATTCAATTTTTTCCCCAACTTGTATATTCCTTCAAATTTCATAAGTCCATTTCTCAAATTACAGTCCATCTTCTCGAACTCAAATTTTCATCACTTATATATTTCTTCAATTGCCATAACATTTAATGTCCGTTCTTCTTACAGTCCATTTTAAAAATTAGTCCATCTTCTAAAATTCAAATTTTTTCACCCACTTGTATATTCCTTCAAATTTCATAAGTCCATTTCTTAAATTACAATCCAGCTTCTCAAATTCAAATTTTCATCACTTATATATTTCTTCAATTGTCATAACATTTAATATCCAATCTTCCAATACTACTCCATCAATCAAATATCATTTCGAATAAAATCTCTCAAATATAATATTTCCAGCTTAACTTCATAACTTTTACTATCTATAAACGTGTCAATTAAAACAAATAATCATTTAAACTACATCCACAATATAACAGTAAACAGTTAAAATCATTACATCCACATTATCTAAAATTCATAAATTTCACTTTCCATCCTTCACAATTAAATAATATCATCCCATAGATTTATACCATACAAATAGCAAATAACAAAATCCTATAATTTATATCCTAAACAAATCAATTCCAAAAATTAACCATAATCATCATATTCACATCTTAAACATTCCTCCCCTCTCCCATTCTATTTTCCATCATTTCCAAACCAATTAACTTAGCATCTAACAACAAAGGATTCCCACTCTTTAAAACATTAATATAAAAATGTCTCGCTTTCATAACTGAATTAAGAAAATACTTTCTGCCTCTAAAATTCACTGACAAACCCATTGGAACTTCCCATCTAAAATATATCTGATGTTTCTTAAACTCATCCACTAAAAAAGCAAATTCTCTTCTCTTTCTTAACATTTTAGGAGGAATTTCCTTCATCATTTTTATATCTTGTCCCAATATTTGAAATTTATTTTTATAAAAGGCTTGCAAAATTTCATACCTAACCTTTTTAGTTGTAAAATAAATAACCACATCCCTCGGTACTCTATTTTGTCTTGCCCACCAAGAATTAACACGATAAATTCTTTCAATATTAATCTCAAAATCTTCTGGCTCCACACCCTTTATCTGAGCAAAGGCTTGCGTAAAATCTCTTTAAATTTTCCTTCCTATTTTGCTTCAAACCACTCACCCTTATAGCATATTCCATTAATCTATATTGTAATATTACTCTTTCTTCATCTGCCCTATCTACCTTTGCCTGTATATCTTCCATCTTATTATCTAAGTTCCAATTGTTTTGATTCTTTTGAATTTCCTCTATTTTCCTTTGCAACTCTAAATTAGCTTTATTAATTTCTGCAAGATCATCTTCCATCTGAATACAAGAGCTTAATATTTACGCAATTGCATCCTTTACCATTTTCATTTCCCTCTTCTGCTCTTCCACCACTTCCTTAAAATCCAACATCTCTTTCTCTATTTCATCAAATTTTTGATCTATTTCTAAAAAATGACTCTCCAAAAACTCCTGTAAAGAATTTCTTAATTCCTTTTTGATTTCTTCTTTTAATTTTTGAATCTGAACTGAAGAAATTTCAAAGTTTTTAATGACTTTTGGCACTATTTGCTTAAAAGCCATTTTTTAAAAATATAACTTAATAACGGACCAAAAAAAAAAATTCAAAAAGAAAAATTCAAAAAACTTTTCTTCTAAATCACTATAATCCCAAAGAAGAAGAAAAAATATAAATCATAAAATTCTCGTTTCTTCCATTTAGTCAGTATCTTCCTATATATCTTCTAATTCGACACTAGCTGTTAGTAAGCATTTCTTTAACTTTCGTTTCCAGTACACACATTCCACAAAACCGCCATTTGCTTTCTTCTCTCCTATCTTCGCAACAAATATATCCTCAGGGGCTTGCAGTCTTCTTACAAACAAGTGCTAGAACTCCAGTTTCTGCTCCGTCCACGTTACAATCCATCATAAATCAATTTGTGCCGTGGAAATTGGATGCTACGTTTCGTCTGCCATAAAAGGCAGATGCCTCCCCCAATCTGGAGCTTTTTAGGCTATGGAAGGAGAGCTCCCCGCAAGCCTCAGAAGCTTTTTCTGTGGCTATATTTGGGTGTCTCAACTTCAGCCTGAATGCTCATCTCTCCCTCTTTGCCCGAGGGAAGAGATTTCCAAGCTGTTGGACCAGATTTACGATGTCCTGACAGCTCTACAGACTAGGGAGTTAGCAGCCTAATCAAAGCTGCTTCTCAACGAAGCGGAGCCATACCGGAAGTTCTGAAAAGATGACATTGTTAAGAGATGTCCATAAATAAGTGCTTCAGATGTGTGAAATATAAGTGTTCATAGAATAACCAACTATCCATAAGCCAAATTCTTATTTTCTGTGGAATGCCATATGCTAAATAAATAAATTTCTGTGGAATTGTTCTTATTTATGCACATGACCATTTATCTGTGCTCTCACATTGAGATTATTTTTGTCCCTGGTGATGAGGCTTATGGATGCTTGTTTTAGGGTCTTAATTTATTCTGCATATTATATAAACTTGCTTTGTCAACTTTGTAAATTAGTTTAAACCACTTTTACATCCTATAAAATATTATGTTTCTATGTGGACACACTATTGTACTGTGTACTTTCTGGTAACATATGGGATTTTTTTTCTCCCCAGACAGTTCGGGAAGAAGAGAAAGAAATATACAGGCAGCTGATTCAAATGGTTACAGGGAAAAATCTGTCAGCTTCCAAAGCCTCTTCATTATTGTCTCTTCACCTGTGAGTCTCTGAAATATATTGAATAATCTGATTGTCTACGAGTTTGTTTCCAAAATTTCTGGCCTTTTGCTTTCGTTTTCAGGACCAGGTGTGGAGGTTCCAATAAAAAAACTACGAAAGAAACTGAAAACAAATGTATGAAACCTTTTGATGTTTGTGGCCCCTCTCTGGGCAACCCAACATCCAGTCTTAGGATGCAGGAGCATCTTTCTCACAAACCACTGCCGCAACCAGTTTGTAGTTTTACTTCCCATGTTAACTTTGATCCCAAGACCAGTACACCCATACAACAAACAAATCTACCAGCATTGGATGTGCAGACTGAAGGTAAAAGCAACTGATATACTTTGAAATATTATGGGTTTTATTTCCTGACCCCAAACTCTTGACTTACTATTTTTTCCAGGCCATCTGCACTGTTAATTCTCAGATGCAGGTTTGTTAGTTCTTCCAGCCTGGTACCTAAATTAACTGAATAACTCTGAATTCAGTCATTGTATGGATTCTGTTTTGGAGAAAATTATTGGTACAGAGTAACGTTGAATCTTGCGCCCTGTTCTGTTTGATCTAGGATGTGATTCAATCATAATGCTAAATGGCAAAGACTTCAGATCTCCAGCTCCAAGGCAAGTGGGCTTTCTAACTTGTAGGAACTACAATTTATTGTTTTGAGGGGAGTAGAATAAAAAAAATGGTTGAAGTAAATTTGTTCAGCTTAGACTAAGAATAAGGAGAGCAAATTCATTAGCGCTCCATTAATTTCAGAGGGACTTTAGCATTATATATTTCTGATGTTGGGATTGTCCATTTGGCCTTAGTTTACTTTGAATAAACATTTTACTGCATCAGTAATAAGTACAAATGGTGTGGTTTTATGTAATAAATCTCAAATTTTAGAAGTTTTTTTTGTTCCCCGCCCCCAGACTGTGAATGTTAAAAAGTATCTCAGACTTTTCTCCAGATTTTCACTGCTTTTCAACTCTGCTGCTGTTTCAAAGTTTTTCTATAGTCCATTCGCAGTACCATTTACTGAAGCATTCTGTTTCCCATGGCTTTTTATATATGCAGTATCACTTAAGCAGAAAGTATGACCTTTTCCCAATCGCTGGCTCCAATAATGTTCTGAAATTGCTAGTAAATTTTTGGTAGAAATTTTTGTTTGGTTGCCAAGTGCACAATTTGACTTAGTGTACTGCTCTTGATATTTTCTTCTGTCTTAGCACTACAATTGAATTTAGCTTTAATACTTGTTTCCTTTTTCCTGAAAGAAGCATTAATTCTTTCTGCTTTCCTTTTAGTACACCTTTCTTTGAGGCTGAATTGTGGATAAAAGAATTGTAAGTACATTCCATTTTTAAACCCTTATTATAGTTGTTCTTCATAAACTCATTATATAATCAGCTATTTAGCCCTTGTCTCTCTAGTTTAGCCTTTCTTAAAGCTAAATTTATCTTCTTGATTTGACTAGCAAAAAAAATTGTTTCTGTTTCCTTTTCCATTACTGTAAAGAAGCTAGGCAGTCTGAATCCCTATTGCTAACGAGGGAAGAAAACTACACGTTAGGTTCACATATCTTTGTTGTATATTACATAGGATCACATAGGATAGAATATCTGAGAGACCAAAGCATATATATGGGACTTTAATTTATCAATCTGTGGTCTCAAGACTGAAAATATTTTATAGAAATCACTATGAAAAATCTGTGAGGGAGATGGGCAGTTAAGAAGCATGATAAATAAATAAATCGCCTGTGAAATCACTTTTCTATTTACATACCAATATTGTAGAGCTTTCACAGGTAAATACAAATCTTTTACGTTTTAAAACAGAAAAATGAGCATTCAAATCCCAGAACCAAATCTTAGTCTGTACTATTAGATCTTTTCTTGTAGATTTTTCAGTTAAATTTGGGCAATATTTAGAAGATTGTTGCCACAATTCACCCTTCTGACTTTCTGAAGAACTGGAATATTGCTGTGACATTACTAGAAGGAGTGCATTCCTTTTTTTCCCTCCTGTTTACTTTTCAGGGGTCTAGGAGGATACCTTAAAACTGCCCCCACATGGCCTGAATCTGACTATTTGCTACAGAATGCCAGTTTGATCTAGGAATTACCGGTGAAATGCAAATGAAGTCCCAGTGTGCAGTATGCAAGTTGCCTACCTTAAATTAAAGATGTGTGTGGGTGTTCAATAGGACTAGCAATTAGGTTAGGAGACATGACACATTCACCCAGCATTCCCCATCCTATATCTCATAGCAACCTTCCCATAAGGAAGGAGCAGAAGCTGAAAGAAATAATAAGACAGGCATAACTAAAGTGTGCAAAAATGAATTTTCATGGTTGGTAATTCTCAATATTTAGTTTGTTGTGTAAAAACTTCTATCTAGAACCAGTGTATATGACTCCCGAGCCCGTGAGAGATTGAGACATATAGAGGAGCAGAAAGCCTTGGCATTGCAGCTTCAGAATCAGGTGAGAAAACTCAACATGGTTATTGTTTTTAAAAGCTCATCATTGAAATTATATTAGAGCTGAGAAAGGTGTCTGATTTTCCAGGTGCCTTCTGACTTTGCTATGAATGATAATAATTGATGGATACATAGTTTCCCTTAAAATTGCCATCTGAATCTTTTGTATTACCTTTAATGCATGCTAGTTGACCCATGTTTGGTCATTGTTTCATAGGTACAGTAGAACCTCCGGTCATGACCATAATTCATTCCATAACTTTGGTTGTAACCCGAACCTTAAAAATGGCATGGAGGGGGAAATCGGCTGCGGAAAAAAAATAAATGTGTGACTTTTTGGTTGGAACCCGATTTGGTAGTGGTCAGAAGCGTTCGTGACCAGAGTTCTACTGTATTTACTTCCCTAAATAGAGTAAGAGAATGACCATAGGTAACCAAAAAAGCAGTGGGAGTGACATCTGACTTCCTGCTGGCTTCCCCGTTGACTTTGCTTGTGGGGAGCTGGAAGGGAGTGTCAAAAATCATAATCACATCACCATGGTGGCACTGCAGAGCAGCACATCCAGTGGTGGGATTCAGCCAGTTCGCACCACTTTGGGAGAACCGGTTGTTAACTTACTGAGCAGTGTGGCAAACTGGTTGTTGGAAGAAATCATCAGGTCAGAGAACCGGTTGTTAAATTACTTGAATCCCACCACTGAGCACATTAGTGTTGCTGCAGTGGCCACAAGTTTCCCAATACAGCTGGTCTGAACATCCTTGAAATTTCAATCCCACAGGAGTAATGGGTCCTAGATATTGGACACATTCTTTAAATTGGCCTGTTTGAGGTATCTTGATTCAAAAATTGTTGCCCTATAGTGCACCTTCTCACCTAGTTGAAGGTTATAGACAAAGAGGTTTATAGATTAAATTGGAAACTGAGAAGTTCTCAGCAAGCTTACCATATTTATGAACAGTCATTAGATTTCCCTCTTGTTGATATGGACTTTAACTTCATATAACCATAATTCCAGATAGGTTTGATGACTGCATCAACTAATGTAAGAATCCAGACAATAGAGGTGGGCAATTTGATGGCAATTCCTGTCCACAGACATCTGGGATTGCCCACTTAATGATAAGTATCACTATTTTAATTATCTTTTTAGAGACTGCAGAAAGAGACCTCAGTACCCGAGTCAATAAACTTACATCTTCGAGTTCCTCTTGAAAAGGAAATTCCTGTCACCATTGTTCCAGAAGATAATAAGACAGCAAATAGTGAAGATGAATTTCCTGAAATTACTGAGGTTAGTTTTTAGATTAATGGTAAAAAAATCTTAATGCCTTGGTAAAATAAATACCTGGACAGTAGTTTATAGAGTTGAACAATTGTTGTGCTAAAGTTATTTTTAAGCTGTGTCTCTTCATAGCGTATCTCTGTGATAACATGCTCTGTCCTGTTTTGAAATTCTCTATTTCATCAAAAACTAGATTTTGGGGGATGGTATTTTAGCCTAATTTGATATTGCTAGTAGTTTTGTTTCCTGTGTTATCAGCTTTCCTCCAGTGGGGGGAAAACCCCTTAATTTCATTCTTTTTTAAGTGCAATATTAAAATATATAGGAGATAATCAAAACCTTTCCGGACTTTTCCAAGAAAAAAATAATTTGTAGAACATAATTATGTGAAACCTTTTTCAATATATAATAATCTTCCTGTTCCATAGCCTTCCCCTCCTAAGCTTTGAGTATGTCCGACCCATATTTCTCACTCTGCATTTTGGCACTATCCTTCATAATGAAGTTTTTCATCAGGAGTCTTGATTTTCAGTTTGGATTAAAAATGTCAGTGAGACCCAGTTCTCTTTCCTGTTAACAATTTATAGGAAATGGAGAAAGAAATAAAAAATGTGTTACGAAGTGGAAACCAGGATGAAGTGTTGAGTGAAGCCTTCCGATTAACTATCACTCGGAAAGACATTCAGACTCTTAAACATCTCAACTGGCTCAATGATGAGGTAAATCTTCAGTCTCTGTTTCAAACATAATTTTTAAACTCATGAATTGTGAAGGCTCTTTGAGTCCTTCCTCTATCCAGAAGGGTGGCTGTCTATCCATCATTCAAATACCTTCACCACTGCTCCGGATAATTGGCTCTACTGTTTAACTGCTCTATTCTTACTGTTAGGAATTTTCCCCTTAATGTTCAGTTGAAATCTACTTTTTAAAAATAACTTACATCCATTTTTCTCTGTTATGTAGTATAGTGAGATTTGTACAGGTAGTATACCTTAAGTCATGCTCATTTGTTCAGTGACCATTTGAAATTAAAGAGGCGCTGAATGAATGGCACCTGCCCAATCTGCAAAGTTATGACAGTTGCAGTGCCCTCCTTAGTCACATGACAGAATATGGGTGCTTGGCAGTCTGCCCATATTTAAAACTGCAGAGATTCTTCAACTTTTCCCATTTATTTATTTATTTATTTATTTTTCGTATTTGTATACCGCCCTATCTCCCTAGGGACTCAGGGCGGTTCACAGGCAAATAAAAAGGTACATATAAATACAGAATAAAATAACAATTAAAAAACTTATTCCACATAGCCAAATAATTAAAAAGAACAGTATATATAATAAAACCCCATTAAAACCTAAATTTAAAATCTAGTCCAGTCCTGCGCAGATGAATAGATGTGTTTTAAGCTCGCGGCGGAAGGTTCGGAGGTCCGGAAGTTGACGAAGTCCTGGGGGGAGTTCGTTCCAAAGGGTGGGAGCCCCCACAGAGAAGGCCCTTCCCCTGGGTGTCGCCAAATGGCACTGTCTAGCTGACGGCACCCTGAGGAGTCCCTCTCTGTGAGAGCGCACGGGTTGGTGAGAGGTATTCGGTAGCAGCAGGCGGTCCCGTAAGTAGCCCGGCCCTATGCCATGGAGCGCTATGCCATCCCTTGACTCCCCACTCCATTTCTGCCCTTTGGCCCACTGCACTCCGCAGCTGCTGCCTTCCTGTATGCCATCATCCCCAGATGACCTTTGTCATCTTCTTGCTCCCACTGCTAATCAAACAGTCCTGGCCTGATCCTTTGAGAGTCTTTCTTGAAATCATACATACTGTGTTTTCCTGTCTTATATTTCTTTGAACCCAGAAATAAGTGCTTGGCCTTATTTTTAGGGATGTCTTATTATTTTAGGGCACGTGGAGCAAGACAGGGCTCCTCTTGCTGTCTTAGCTGATTTCCAGCTCTGTCTCCCTAACCCTAACCAGAGGAAATGGCGGGGACCAGCTGTGCATGCTGTCAGATTCACAGTGAAGATAGGCGAGCGGAGGCTAACACATGCGTTTAAATATGTTTTTTTGGGGGGGCTTATTTTAGCACATGCACTCAAAA
Organism: Ahaetulla prasina; assembly: GCF_028640845.1. NCBI lineage: Eukaryota > Metazoa > Chordata > Lepidosauria > Squamata > Colubridae > Ahaetulla > Ahaetulla prasina. Next base: position 165,126,269 of record NC_080540.1, read on the forward strand.
GCCTGACTGGCCTTATTATTAGGAGATGTCTTATTTTAGGGGAAACAGTATTTTCTTCATGAGACCTTAGGAAGAAGGGTTTCTGTGGCAGCAACTGTCTTGTGAAGGGCCAGGCTGGGTACACCTCATCAACAGTTAGATATTTCCTAAAAAGAGAAACACAATAACCAAGGGCAAGCAAAAAAAAATAAAGCGCCATTGGAGAAGAAGCAGTTTCTGATTTCCTTCTGGTTTCCCCCTTGAATTTCCTTATGTTAAGATGGCAGGAAGCACTGGAATCTTCCTCCTTTCCTTTCTTCCCCTTCCTTGCAGGCAAGTAAATGGCTGCTGCTGGATGGGGGAGAGTGAGGGATTGTGAGACTGGCTGGGAAACTCATGACATAGATGAAAATGAAGATCACATGACACTGCAACAGCACAGCAGCAGTCAGTAACACTAAAGCACCTACAACTCCCCCAAATTTAATTACTTTAGGAGTCATGGGTCCTGGACTTTGGATGCATTCTGTAAATTAGCCCATTAGAGGTACTTGGTTCTAAAATTGTTGCTCTATGATGCACTGTTTAACCCAGGGTCATGATGTAAGTTTTTTAGTGGCATATACCTGTAGATAGATGCTTTTTAGTAATAGATAAGCTGTTTGAAAAAAAACAACCAAATACTAACATGTATTTCTCTCACACACAGATTATTAATTTCTACATGAATATGCTGATGGAGAGGAGTAAACAGAAAGGCTTTCCAACCGTTCATGCATTTAACACATTTTTCTTCACCAAGTTAAAAACTGCTGGGTATTCAGCTGTAAAACGTTGGACTAAAAAAGTAGATATATTTTCTGTGGACATTCTATTGGTTCCTATTCACCTTGGTGTCCATTGGTGCCTAGCAGTGAGTATATTATGTATATTTGTGTAAATATTCAAGTGAATTCACACCAGCTCTTTCAAATGTCCCTTGTCTGTTCTGAATGCATTCTAAATTCATTTTTTATGGTGGCTTTTCATTTTTGCATTTTTACTTTCCCAAATGCTTGCTTTTGAAACACTTTTTCATTCTGTTTCCTGCATTATCCCAAATGTGTCAAAAATACATAGTTCTGCGAAAGATTATGCCAATGTCTTGATACAGAATTTTTGCCTTGTTTAGGTTACTGACTTCAGGAAAAAAACCATCACCTACTATGATTCAATGGGTGGATCCAACAGTGAAGCTTGTAAGATACTCTTGTGAGTATCTCTTTTACATTTAAATATGTTCATGTTTTCCTCATTATTTTAGGATTGATAGAAACAATCTTCATACCAAATGGTTGTTGCTGTTATAACACTTGGGAATACTGAACCTTCAGGGTATTTTCCAAAGGGACAGCTAAAAGCATGTGTGCTTCTGTAACAGGAAAGGTAGATAGTACCCTCTGTAAAATCAATTCAAACAAATCTGATAAATTCCATCTTTCTGGGAGGCTTCCTGTTAAATGTAAACCTCTGGGTCCTTGATATTAAAAAAGGGTTTAGGGTATGAATCTCCAAGTGCTGAAAATTCTCTATCCTCTTTTATATTGTTGTCATTGCAGTCTTAAGTGTACTATATTTTCATTTAAAAGTTATATGAGAATTGAGAAATAAAAGGAATGTAACATACAAGGCCATTATAAAAAGATTAATCATATTTGATAATAAGGCTCTTAAGAATACAGAATAACAGAGTTGGAAGGGACCTTGAAGGTTTTCTAGTCCATCCCCTTGCTTAAACAGGAGACTCTATACCTGTGATGGTGGTCGCACCGGAAGTTGACAAATGGGCCATTTCGTGCCTCCAGGGCCTGGAACCTGGGGAGAGCAAAAAACGGGCCTACCAGACCCACCGTGCCATCACGTGCCAAAAGCAGGGGGAATGCAGGGCAGTCGCTCGCACATGTGCGGGGGTGTGTGGAGCATAGAATTATGGGTGTGGGCACATGTGCGACACCCCACTGCACTCCTCCCACTTTTGGCACCAATGGCAAAAAGGTTAGCTTTTTTCTCTATACCATTCTGAACAAATGGCTGTCTCAAGCTGTCTCGAGATGACGGTCTCTTAAAAATCTCCAGTGTTGCACCACCCACAACTTCTGCAGGCAAGCTATTTCACTGGTTAATTGTGTCAGGAAATTTCTTGTTAGTTCTAGGTTGGATCACTATTTGATAAGTTTCCATCCATTACATCTTGTCCTGATTTGTGGAGTAGGCTCTTGAATCCGAACATAATGGCAGATTTGAATTTTGAGAGCAACATTCAGATTAATCCACACCTTAGTGGCTTTTCCATCTGGAAAGTGTATTGATCATTTTACAGGTTTGGGCAGAAATGTTGTAATACAGAATTAAAAGATGAACGTTGCTTGAACATGAAGCTTTGAGTCAAGAAAACTGCATCAAACCTGATCCATTGCCTCTTCATTGGTATTAGCCAGTTAGCAACAGGTTTTGACTTTAAAGACATAAAAACTTACTGATTTATTGTATTTTTGTTTGATTTTTCAATTTTTGTAAATTTTCTGAAATTTATATTACAAAGAACAGTTTATTAATAGCTCAAAGAATTTATTGTTTAAATTATTTATTAGACTGTAGAACCTCTAAGGTGTTCTAGTCCAACCCTCTACTTGAGCAGGTGACCCTACAACATTTCAGATAAATCCACAACTTCAGAAGTTCAAAATATTGCTTCAGTGAAGCATTTCAAGGTCCTCTGTGTCGGAATAAGCGTAGTTAGAATTTATTCCCCTAGGTGTGATTCATCCTTCTTTGATGTTTGATCATTCTACTTAGTTTAATACATTACGTGACCATTTAAAAACAACAACACCTAGCTAAATGTAAGAGTGTGTATGTGTGTGGGTATTGATATTATTCAACATTTTAACATTAACATAACATTACATAAATGGTCAAAGGTGCCAAAAATCTATCAGGGACATTGTAAATATTAGAGAAACATCGACATTTTTATGGGCTCATTTTAACAGTATTTATATCCACAGAAAATGTATCTTTCTGCGAAGGGTGGGAGAGGGGAGAATTGGTATCATTGATAAGTCAGCATGTTACAACAAATTTCAAGCAGGCATTTCAGGATGAAACAAAACGGGATGTTTGTTTGTAAGCAGATGCATATTCCTGTATGTTTTCAGAGTCTTGTTTCACTAACAGCACTGTCTAAAATACTGTCCATCATTTACAGAACAAGTCTTTTAAAAGGTGGACTATATGGCATAGGATTTAGAAGCATTTGAAAGTAAATTAGTAAAAAAAAAGTGTTATTAACAATGCATATCAATAAAACAAAAATATTCATGAAAGTCATCTTAACCCTTAAGAAGGTGAAATTGAATTAATAGTGAAGAAAAGTATTCTGCTGGAAGCTTTCAGGTAGCCCTTGATTTATGACCACAGTTGGGACCGGAAATTCAGTCATGAGGTCATAAGTCAAGGGACTCATGTGATTGGATCATTTTGTTTTTAAATTTTTTATGGGGCTCATTAAGCAAATCACCATGGCTGATAAGTGATGTCACAGTCATTAAACAAACAGTGCAGCTTTTAGGTGAACCCATTCTCCTGAAAGGGCGTTTTTTGTTTGTTTGTTTGTTTGTTTTTTGCTGGAAGCCATCAAAGAACGTTGCAAATTGCAGTTACGTGACCATGGGACACGGCAACTGGTTGTAAAGTTAAGATAGGTGACAAGCCCCAAAATTTGGTCATGTGACCATGGGGGCAATGACATTTTACAATGACCAGAAATGCTTTACTACCTATAACACATCCATTCAGAGACCTTTGTAACTCCAAAGGGCATAAAAGGATTGGCTGTAAGTTGAGGACTATCTGTGCTTATCTTGCAACACAGTACAGGTAGTCCTCAACCTGTGATCACAATTGAGCCTGAAATTGCCATCACTGAACAAGGTAGTTAATTGAGTTTTGCCCCATTTTCTGACATTTTTCCATAGTGGTTAAGCAGCTGTTAAGTGAATTGTGGCTGTTAAATGAATCTGGCTTCCCCATTGACTGGGAAGGTTACAGATGGTGATCACACAACCTTGGGATAGTCCAACTGTCATAAATACATGCCAAGTGCCCAAACTTTGATCATGTGGCTGTGGTGGTGCTGCAGTGGTTGTAAGTGTGAAAAATGGTAATAAGTCTCTTTTTACAATGCCTTTGTAACTTTGAACAGTCACTAAATAAATGGTTGTAAGTCAAAGACTACCTATAACATTAATACTCATCCATGGGTTGTCCTTCATCTGCAGGAACACATGTAATCATTAATGTATGTCAGTGAAGGCCACAGTATCCAAAGCAACCTGACATGACACAACATTTACAGAAACAAATTCCTTGCCACCATATTCAAGCAACTTGTAGTTTGGCCATTACGGTAGTATGTTTTCTGTGAGGCGCTTCCTGAGAGAGAGATTTCAGCCCGCAGCTAGTACAGAACACCAGAGCTAGGCTTCTCATAAAACCTTTGCTAAAGGCTATTAAGACATCTCCCAGGTGATGTTGATTGATAAGTTTGTAAGTTGCAAGTTTTTTGAGGAACTGCTTATTTTCTTTCATATTTATGCGATCATGATAGTCTGCTGAGAGTGCCTTGTTCAATATATTAAGACTATCTGATGTTATCTGGCTATGAAGCCCAGCCCCACAGTCTCTTGTGAAAGCATCCACCAAATGAACAACCTTCTGATGGAAATTAAGCCAGCTTTCACTGTGGAAGCTTTTCATCAACAATTAGAACTTACTTGTTTGCTCTTGTTTTCTCTTGGTTTTGTTTGACATTTTTAAATTATTGATCTTGATTACATAGTCTGTGACTGCTATTCTAATGACTTTACCACTTCTATAATTATTGTACTCAAAAACATGAAGAATATACAGAATATAAAATGCTGTAGGAATACTGTAAAATAAAATTAGTTAAGAAAATAAAGAAACAGCAATTAACATAAGTTTGCAGATTACATAAATCAAAATGACATAAAAGCTTTGCTAGGGTTAGCGCCACAGGGAATTCACCTTGCTGGAATTTAACCAAATATTTCTCAACTTTCTTACTATACTGAATGAGATGGGAATTAATGACTATACTTGTATATTGGTGCATTCTTAGAAATCTTATTTGCATTTAATATTCAGGAGAAAGTGTTTTCTCAACCTTGGATAGATCTACAATATAGAAACTTTGGAGACCATCCACCTTTATTCCTTTAAAGCATTTCTATTCTTCCAGCTGTATGAAGGAGCTTAAAAAGGCAAGCATAAATATATAAATATGTCCTACCAGCTTCAAAATGCAGGCACATATTTTTACAGGTGACCAGGGTGGACTGGAGATGGGACTTCTTGTTCCAGTAGTTAGCAAATTCTATCACAGCTGCTGCACCTGTGGAACCAATATGGATATGTCAGCATTGTGTCAGGGCAGGAAGTGGGATCTGCAAGCTACTATGGCAGGGCTGTCAAACTCCCAGCCTGTGGGCTGGATGTGTTACGTGCTGGCCACGCCCATGCCCAGTTTAACTAAGGGGAAAAAAAGTCCCAATACGTCACTTTACGATGGAAGTTTGACATCCCTGTACTATGGTCTATTGTTATTACCAAAATTAAAGCCCAGAAACTACTCACGAAGCTTAGAGAAATTCTCATTGTGGTTGGTGGTTAAAAAAAATACTCCTTAGGGAGTTTTTTTAAAAAAGAAAAGACTTCAAACATGGTTATTCTTCTTCTTCTCTTACACCAAAGGATTGCCTTGTCAGTAGGTCAGTATGTAGTCCTCATTTGTCTAGAAAAATACATTTTTCATGTAGGAAGTAATTGAGTATCTCATTCGAGAGCTCGTTGTAGAGCAGTGTTAGTCAATCTTGGCAACTTCTGGATGTGTGGGCTTCATCTTACAGACTTCTCAACAGTGCCAACAGGTTTATGGTGTGCACCTTTCCAATTGGAAAGATGGCAATAATTGATTTAGTGTATTGTTTTGGAATGGTGATTTTATATAAAGAATAATAATTGAGGATTTTTTCTAATGTTTTACACCATATTTATCACAGTAAACCCAATAGAAGAAATCACCAATATAAGTATTGCCATAGCAAACTACATTGCTAGTTCTTGTCTGGAATTAGAAGCAGGCAATAGTAAAAAGTTAAGATTAAGTGAAAGATAGTTGGCTCAATAATGTATTTAGAAATATATATTGGATTAAGCTTTTTGGTTGTTAAATAATTTGATGGTTGCCCTGAGAATGTTGTGGTTAAAGCTTTTCTGCTAGTTTTACTGGTAATAACATGGGTGTTTCCCACAGCAGTTGTAGCAACTTAGATTCCCTTTTATTCTTAAACTATTAAAGAGAAATGAAATTCTTTGAGAATGGAAGGCGAATAAACACCAGCACATGAAAAGTGACCACTTGCTCTGTTTTCCACCATGGCAGGTAACCTTTTTAATTCTACAGTAGGGCTGCCCAGTAGACAATTAATAATCCTTTATTTTGACAGTCAGTGTTTCTCTTGTCACAGTAAACGACTCATCCTCTGATTATTGAGTGATTATGAAGATTATGAATTATCCTCTTGATATTCAGGACTAGCCATTTATTCTAAAGACAGGCAAGGATTTGTGGGCAGAGGCATTCTGCACCAAAAGTCCTTATTCTTCACTGCCCTCCTCCCCAAGCCTGCTGTGGTGGGTTTTAACCTGAGAAAGAAAGTCAGACACCTTTGTGGCCTACATCACTGCATTCAGATGACTGGGATTGTCCCCCCTTGAAAGCCAGCATTTTTTTTCTTAACCACATTCTTGCAATGCGATCTGGAGCTTAGTTTCACAAAGAATTAGAATTTTTAACAGTTGGTGCATTACATTCTCAATAAAAATAGGATTTATAACAAACTAAGAAGCTGTAATGTCAGTGGATGTTCATTTGACAGAGGATTAAATAGTTGTTCGTCTTTCAGCTCTTTGTAGAATTAAGGTCAATATAACTTGTTTTAAAACTTTAATTATTGGTAAACAGTTTTTATACTATAAATATATAAATATATATTTATATGCTTTTCCCAGTGACTGCCAATGAACAAATACATATATATATATATATATGAGGTTTGCAGCTTTTTTTTCTCTGTTTTTAAAAAGCTGAATTGAACAGTTGCTATTTTACTCATATGCTCCTCCCTCCTGTTTTTATTGTTAACAGCAATTAATGATGAGTTGAAGAATGCCCTAAAGAGTTTTTCCCCCCTCAATCCTATTTTTGCTTTGGATTACAGCTTCCATCAGCCCCCTCCAATCCAGTTAATGGAAATTGAGACAAATATGTTGTACGTGAGCACTAGATGGGGAAAACTGATACTGAATCTGTCCAGCTTTTGTATGAAATCAGTTAAGAGATCCTGCTGGCATTGGCTTTATCTCTCAAGAGGCAGGTTTTTCACAGGGCCCATGACACCCTATTTATCATTGACGGAATCATTGTCTTTTTTCCAATATGGGAGAATACTGCCGTTTCAGGTCATACTGAAGATTATCTTCAATCCACCACCAACAATTTCTGTCAATCTTACGTTTGTTTCAGTGTAGAATTCATATTTAAATGGAAGTTTTATATAGCAGCTGGATTGGCCTCTGTTTCTGCCATTAACCAACAGAAGTGGAATGCAGAAAGAGAGGATTCAGGCCCAAGAGCTTGGATTTAAGTTCGCATGTCACACATACCTCTTGATGTATCTTTTTTAAAAATTCTAAAATAAATGTCCTCTTGTGTTTCTGCCATCAAACAGGGAACATTTTATATATTCTATATGTGGAAACAATAGTTTTGTACAAATTTCCCATTACCCTTCCCCAATTTGTGCTCTTCCTAGACAAGTTTGTACCTTTTTTGATGTCTCTGTGTTTTTTATACCAGTTCTCCGGTCCCCTTTTTTATGTTTTTTCTGCATAATCTAATTTTATTTTGTAATGTGTTATTCTTAAATAAACTCAGCCATTTAAAAAGGTAAAGAATCAAAGTCTGTTCTTCTATTACCTGCAGTGCAAATCAGTTTGTATTCTTATTTCATAGAATATAGTATATTTAATAGAATATAGCCATAGTCCTGGCATATATGCTTCACTGATTGGAAAGGAGTATCTTTTTGGAGAATTATACTAAGTGTTTATTCTACAGTATAAATAGAATTAAACTTACCCACAATAAAACTTACAGTTACCTACCTATTAACATGAAATAGCTATTCAGCTTTTACAAATGTGTTTTTCCCCTAAAAGAGCCAAATCCTTGATTAGACCATGCTTAAAACTCTTAATCCAACAAAGTGGCTGGAAATTTGTTTCATATGATTCACTGAATAAGATTTTGTCTCAGCTCCAAATACTTTTTTGGAGATTAAGGAGCGATAAGACTTGATGTTCAGATAATCCTTGATTTACAATTATTTGTTTAGTGACTGTTCGAAGTAACAATGGCGGTGCAAAAAGTGACATTGACTGGTTCTCACATTTATGACTGGTCCTCACACTTGCAGCATCCCTACAGGTGTGATCAAAATTCAGGCACTTGACAGCTGTAAAACTGATTACCGGTAGTTTACAAAGGGATATATCTGTTGTTGTAGATAGGGGGCAGTAGCCTCCCATATTCAAAGAAAACCGTGTGGTTTGTCATTTACATTTCATAGTGTTCATATATAAATATATACAGCTTATTAAAAGTATCAATTCACACCTCTTAGTTCTTTGGCTAGTATTTGAAACTTTCTCGATTCTGGATTTTGTGAAACAGCTGGCAGCAAAGTTTTAAATTAAAAAGCAGTGCAGCCAATCTGATATTTACTGATTGCAGCAATGACTGCCCTCATCTTTTCTACATTCAATTTGTTTAGTGCAATTCCTAGCTTTATCCATTCATGATTCACTCTGCCCTCCAAAAAGGGTAATTGGCTTCTGTACCAAACAAGATGGTTGATGATTTCATGGTTAGAGTAGACGGACATTTTGTAAAGCTGGCACAAAGCCTGTGATATAAAACTCAGGATACTTGCGAAAAATTATTTATGTAGTCTACTTAGCTGATGGATATTTGAACATAATTCACCTAAATCTGCCATGTTGAAGTGACAATATGTCTTTGCAGGATCTTAGAAAGCTAAGCAGGACAGACCCTGGTTAGTGTTTGGGTGGAAGACTACTAGGAAATTCACGAATAGTAAATTCACATATTGCTCTACTCAATTTGATTAATCTTCACAAAAATATTAAATGTGAGCCCTGGTCTCCCACAGTAGTCTAAACTAGTCATTGATACTAAGGTAGACTACTGTGGGAGACCAGGACTCACGTTTAATGACTACTAAATTAATCCATTAATCTCATTATTCCTTGAAAGTTTATCTCTGTGCTTTTTGGGGTTTACAGGTAGTCTTAGACTTACAATCACAACTGACAACTGTCAGGTTCCAACACCCCAACAAAAGAAAACTGAGGCTAGAAGTTCCTCAAAGTTCCATTTTATTAGAAATGTCGTATTGGCACACATCTGGGAAAACCTGACCTGAATCTGAAAGCTTCCAGATTTTCCCCACCCAAATGAAAGTCCAAATCACCCCAGCACTCACATGTCCATCACATGGTCCAATCAATGCAAGGTCCCAACTGGAGATGCCTCCCAATCACACCATTACAGGTGCAGGGCAGGATGTCCTTGACTCTCAGAGAAAAGAATGTTATTATGGCTAGCTATCTCTCCAACTCCATACAATCCCCCAGTGGTGAAATCTAAAATTTTTTACTACTGATTCTGTGGGTGTGGCTTGGGCGTGGTGTGGCTTGGTAGGCGTGGCAGGGGAAGGATACTGCAAAATCCCCATTCCCTCCCACTCCTGGGGTAAGGATATTGCAAAATCTCCATTCCCACCCGACTGGGACCAGCCAGAAGTGGCTTTTGCTGGTTCGCTGAACTACTCAAAATTTCCACCACCGGTTCTCCAGAACCTGTCAGAACCTGATGGATTCCACCCCTGCCATCCCCCCTCTCAGTTTCCCACATCACTAAATATGGCAGCCCTGAAGAGCCAAAGTAAAAGATGGCTTCCAGGGCTGACACTAATCTATTAATCTCATTATTTCTTGAAAGTTTATCTCTGTGCCTTTTGGAGCTTGCAGGTAGTCTTAGACCTAGGATCACAACTGAGCCCAAAATTTCTGCTGCTAAGTGAGACATTTTTTCAGTGAGTTTTGCCCCAATTTATGACCTTTCTTGCCATAGTTGTTAAGTGAACAAACTGTTGTAAGTCGAGGACTCCCTGTACTTCTCCACAAAATGAATCCTGTTGAATTGCATGGTCAAATTATAAGATTATCAGGGGATGAGAGAATCTGAAAGATGACAAAATGGGGGTCCTGAGAAGAAGCATACAGGTAGTCCTCAACTTATGACCACAATTGAGCTCAAAATTTCTGACATTTCTTAAGTAAGTTTTGCCCCACTATATGACTTCTTGCTACAGTTGTTAAGTGAATCACTGCAGCCGATAAATTAGCAACCCAGTGGTTAAGTGAATTTGGCTTCCCCATTGACTTTGCTCATCAGAAGGTCGCAATAGGTGATCACATGACTTTGGGACACAGCAACGGTCACAAGCATGAACCAGCGGCCAAGCATCTGAATTTTGATCACACGATCATGGGGATGCGAAAAAGGTGGTAACCGTGAAAAATTCTCGGCTAGCTCAGCCACAGTTGTGTCAGACATCGTGAGAAAAAACAAGCCAACTTGGTTTTTTTTCCGATAGAGACTTCGTTTATTGGGTCTGCTACAAACCGGGTCTCAGTAAAAGTCGAGGTCTCTCTGTATAAAGCCGGTGCTGAGAGCTTCTGCCTCTCAGCCCCTTTAAACATCCCGCGCTGCTCATGCCCCGCCCCATGGCTGAACTGCTCCGTTGATTGGATGCCCGGCCGCTCTCTCCCTCCTCATCTGACAGCCTCAGTTGCCACATCATCTGCTAAATCCCGGAACTCAAGCAGCTCTTCCTAACACCCAGCCCTCATCTCTCTCTATCCCGGCCACCAGTGTGCTGATTCCATTCTCATGCTTGCCAAACGCAAATCCCTGCAGCCCTCAAACAAGTCCTTGATATGTCATCCCTTTGGATCTTTGATTAGGGGCTGCTCCCATGATCCGTATCCCTGTAGCGTCATGTGTCGAGCTGGAGCTGGGCTCGACAAAAATAGTCACGAGTCACTTTTTTTCCGTGCCGTCATAATTTTGAACGGTCACTAAAGGAACTGCTGTAAGTTGAGGACTACCTGTACTGAAGGCGTTTGCGGAGATGTCAAAAATATGGGCCATCTACAGACGAAGACAATCGTGTTTCACGGAGTCTGAAGCTAAGAGTGAAAACATCTGAAATTATGCTTCCTGCCCGGCCCCCTTTCTTTCTCTCTTATTCAGATATTGCCCACTGGCTTAGGGATTTTCAGGTCATGTTGACGCTCCTCACAGCTTTCTCTTTGCAGACATGAGCAACGCTTTCCCCAACATTTCCAAATACCCAGTCATTACCAACTTTAATCTCTCCACACATACACACATGAACAAGGATCTTCTGTAAACGTTGCTGGAGCTGAACGGACAATATTTCATTTATACCTTCCTCCTTCCTCCACGTTTCCTTGCAAATAAAAAGTTGACTTTGTATATAATATACAAATGGATGAAGACTATTGCTTAACACTGTGTAAGCCGCCCTGAGTCTTCAAAGAATTGAAATAAAAAATAAAAAATAAAAAAAGAAGACAGGAGCTCTTTATCCTAAGCTTAAAGAAATGCATACCGGTAGCGTTTGATTTACGACCGATCAGTTAGTGACCATTTGAAGTTATGATGATACTGAAAATAGTATGGTATGACCATTTTTCCCACTTACGACCGTTGCAGCATCCCCGTGGTCATGTGATCAAAATTCAGACATGTGACAACTGCCTCATAACGGTTGCAGTGGTCCCATGGTCATGTGATCACCTCTTGGGACCTTCTGACAAGCAGTCAATGGGGAAGCCAGATTCATATAACGACCATGTTACCAACAACAGCAGATATTCACTTAACAACTGTGGCAAGAAATGTTATAAAATCGGGCAAAACTCAATAGCTGCCTCACTTAGCGACAGAAATTTCGGGCTCAATCGCGCTTGTAAGTTGAGGACTATCCGCAGTACAGATTTCCTGCAGTGGTCACAATCTGGATCGCTTAAAGCTTCATTTGGCTTGCTTATCAACCAACATGAATGAGATGGGAATCCCTTTTCCTCAGTTCCCCTTTAGAACTAATGAGACAAATAGATCTCATATGAATCATCTACATCAGGGGTGTCAAACTCACGACAACGTGTTGTCACGTGACATATCGCAACTTCCCCCCCTTCACTAAACCAGGGGTGGACGTGGCCAGTGAGTGACGCATCTGGCCGCGAGTTTGACACTCCTGATCTCCAGAACCCTACAGTTCTGTTATAGTGATATAGGTGGTCTTCGTTTACTGATGGCTTCAAAGTTACAACAGCACTGAAAAGGGGAATTGGAACCAGTCCTCAAGGTTGTGTCCATCACGGCAGTCATCTGCAGTCGCATGGTAGCAATTTGGGTGCTTAACAGCCAGGTATGACAGTTGTCATATCCCACAATCATGTGATCACATTTGTGAGCTTTAAAGCCAGCTTCTAACAAATAAAGTCAAAGCGGTAGGAAATCACAAATTGCAGTCATGTGACATCACTTCATGACCTGTGGTGATTTGCTATTGACTGCAGCCAGAAACCGAGCCCAATTATGTGATATCCCAAAGGTGGTGTTTTTTTTTCAAGAGGCAACTGGACTGTCTGGTTTTTTCTCTGAAGATGTTTCGCTTCTCATCCAAGAAGCTTCTTCAGCTCTGACTGGATGGTGGGGAATGGAAGGATTTATACTCCTTGTAGACAGCTGGTCATTTGCATCCTTTTTAGAGAGTCGTTGAGGCTACTTGGAGGTTTATCTGTGTCCTCAGGGTCATCTGAGTCATTGAGAAGTTGGAGCTGTGCTTTCTGCAGAATGTTTTTCTGCGCTGTGTCCCTTCACTGTTGAAGACAGGCACAAGCTGTTGGGGATGTGTTGTCTGCATCTCAGACTGAAGCTCAAATGGTTCCTGTGGTGGATGAGAAGCAAAACGTCTTCAAAGAAAGAACAAGAAAGGCCAGTGGTCTCTTGGGAAAAAAAAGCACCTTTGGGACAACCATGACCTGGATGACTGAGAATCTCCATAGACAATCATGTGACATTTCATTTTATGACCATGTACCTTGGTGACAGAGTTGTCAGTCCCTGTTGTGGTCCGCCAACAGCCTGCCGAGCTGGCAGTGGAGTCAGACAGTGAGGAGGCTGGGGAAGACAAAGGGTCAGTCCTGGAGTCAGGGGAAGACCCAGACAAGGGCTCTGTTCTGTCCGCCCCCCCCTCAGTCTGGGAGACATGTGAACTGACTCAATTAGCCAGCACTTTAGTCCACGACAGCTATCAGCTCTGGCAGCAGACCAGCGAACATCTGCCAAGGTTTTCTTTCCCTGATGCTGGCGTCACAGAAGCTCATTACCAGAGCAACCAGAAAGTCAGGAACAAACAGCAATCCAGGCCAAATGCTCAATCAAATAGTTCAGCTCAAGTTTTCTCCAGTCAGTTTGTTTTGTCCGTCATGAAGTAGTAGAGCAGCCCCTCCTGCTTTTATACCCTGTGGGGTGTGGCTCCGTCACTCAGCACTCTCTAGGCCTGCCCCACCCCTTCTTTTGTAGTTCCCGCCTCTCTTGTCTACGAAACCTGAGATCTAACCAGGACTGATTGTCCACAGCTGGGTCTGGAAGCATTGCCTGGGCAGGGGCAGATACAGGAGACAGAGGCCTCGTCACCTCCTCCACCTGGCCTGCCTCTGGCTCCTGGAGCTGAGCCAGAAAGGCCAGCCCTGCAGAGGGGAGCCCCGACGGCCCTTCCCCCTCACTCTCTGAATAACTTTCTGGGAGGGGGCCAGGCCTGGGGGGGAGGGGCTGGAGCCACAACAGGCTCTGTGTCAGAGACAGAGATGGGGCCAGGGCCATCAAGGAGCAATGTGTGGACTCTGGAGCCTCCAGAGCAGTGATGGGTTTCAATTTTTTTTACTACCGGTTCTGTGGGTGTGGCTTGATGGGCATGGCATGGCATGGCTTGGTGGGCATGGCAGAGGATGGATACTGTAAAATCTCCATTCTAACCCCACTCAAAGGGAAGGTTACTGCAAAATCCCCATTTCCTCCCAATCAGCTGGGACCTGGGAATGCACGCATACAAAGAGTTGCCAGAAGGCAAGAGCAGCTGAAGCAAAAAGGACAACTCGGGAATAAGGCCAGGAGATGATTGGCCCTTCCCATAAGACTTAGAGCAGCAAGGGCTGTTGGGTTTTTTGTAGGAAAGCAACGTTGCTACAATTGTTTCTTGTCACTGTCTCCTGTTTCTGAACTTCCTGGGGTTCTTGCCAGTGGTGGGATTCAAATAATTTAACAACCAGTTCCCTGCCATAATGATTTCTACCAACAACCAGTTCACCAAATTGCTCAGAAAGTTAACAACCGGTTCTCCCGAAGTGGTGCGAATTGGCTGAATCCCACCACTGGTTCTTGCCAAGAAAAGTCTTTGGCAGGGTGCCTGTTAAATTCGGGCAATAACGAGACAGGAGACCAGGATAGTGACAACAGCTCTTTACTATATGGTGAACCCAGCAGCTCGGGCTGGGAAAACCCTCTCTTTATATACAGTTTAGCCAGAGGCTTTATCCAATCAGCAACGTGCTTTTTCCCGCTCAGTTTTCCCTCCAAAACTCTTAAAGATACATTACACTCCTTCCCTCCCAGAGAACACTTTACCAATATTTACATAGAATTAACATCTTATTTTTCTATGTAATCACGCAAGTAGACTGGGCGTCTCCTGACTCTTTCGGACCTGCGCAATTCATTTTCTGGGAGTGAGTCGAGCTGACCGGAGGGACTGTTTGTTCCTCTCAGCTCCTCCTCTAGGCCATCCGGCCCTGGATTATTTGCAGAGTCGTCCCTGCTGTCTTCAGGAGGAACCGGTTGGCGTCGCTGGACCTCCTGGAACTCAGATAAGTCCCGCGTTTGCCCCGGGTTTGAGTCAGCTGTGGATTCAAACATTGGATAGTCAGGGCCTGTTTCGTCTGATTCTGATTTACCGGTTATGCGTTTCCTTATTTGGTCTATGTGGCGCTTCCATACCCGGCCATCCTCTATCTCTACTAGATATGATTTTGGTCCTGTTATCTCTAGGATTTTTCCTGCTAACCAGGTCGGGCCCTCGCTGTAGTTGTGTGCCCACACTAGGTCGCCTACTGCCATCCCTCTTGTTTTACCGTGTGCCCCTTTGTAACCGTCTGGTGTGTAGTTTGGGTTTAAACGGTCGAGTGGGCACCTAAGTTTCCGACCCATTAATAGCTCTGCCGGGCTGCGGCCAGTTGTTACACAGGGGGTTCTGTGTTGGACTGCCAGGAATGTATCGATTTTTGTTTGCCAATCGCCTGGCCTGATTCTGGACAATGCTTCTTTTGCGCTCCGAACGAAACGTTCTGCAAGGCCGTTCGTCGCAGGGTGGAAAGGCGCCGAGAGGACATGCCGGATGCCCTCCTCTGCCAAGTACCCCTCAAACTGGGTTGCCGTGAATTGCGGGCCGTTATCGGAGACTAAAGTGTCGGGCAACCCGTGGGTTACAAATAGGTGCCGTAGGACTGAAATCACGGCCTCGGCTGTCATGGATCTCATGAGAATGATTTCCAGCCATTTGGAGTAGGCATCGACTACTACCAGAAAGGTTTGGCCGTGGAAGGGGCCGGCAAAATCGATATGGATCCTAGACCAAGGGCCCTGGGGTCTCTCCCATTCCCGAATCGGGGCCGTTGGGGGTAGCGGTCTGGACTCCTGGCAGGCCTGGCATTTCCCTACCCTTTCAGCAATTTCCGTGTCCATTAAGGGCCACCACACATAGCTTCTCGCTAGACCCTTCATTCTCACGATCCCTGGGTGGCCTTCGTGAAGGAGCTCCAATACCTTTTCCCTCAATTTCTCCGGGATCACCACTCGATCCCCCCATAGCAGGCACCCCCCTTGAGCTGAGAGTTCCCCGCGTTTTTTTACAAATTCTTTAAAACGCTCGCGCAGCGGCCAACCTCTTTGTACCCAACCAATTACAGTCCTTATTGTAATGTCCTTGTACGAAGCCCGAGCCACCTCTTTGGATGTGACTGGGCCAGAGTCCAAAGAGTCAATTAGCAGAACTGGTGTCCCGGAGTGGGGTCTTGATAGTCTCTGGTAACGGGCATCTGCTCAGGCGTCTGCATGCCCTAATTCCTTCCTGGCCGGTGTAGTAATTTGTAAGAATACGCGCTAGGAAGATAGTCCATCTGATCAGTCTGGGCGAAAGTGCCACGGGCGTTGGGCGGTCACCTGCCAACAGGCCTAGCAAAGGTCTATGGTCCGTGATGATTTCGAAATCACGACCAAATACATATTCATGGAATTTCTTTACTCCGGAGACTATAGCCAAGGCTTCCTTATCTAGCTGGCTATAATTCCTTTCAGCTGATGACATTGTTCGGGAGTAATATGCAATAGGGGCTTCTGTGCCATTTGGCAACCTGTGGCTGAGCACAGCCCCCACCCCATAGGGAGATGCATCGCAGCTTAACACTAATGGCAGCGTGCCATTGTATTGGATAAGGAGGCTATCACTCGATAGGAGATTCTTTACCCCTTCGAATGCCCTAGCTTCCGCCTTTCCCCAAGACCATGCAGCCGTCTTTGCTAGTAATTTATGAAGCGGCTCGGCTACTGTTGCCTTATTTCTTAAAAATACCGCGTAGAAATTGACCAGACCTAAGAATGCCTGCAACTCCGTTTTGTTCTTTGGAACCGGGGCCTTCCTGATGGCCTGTACCTTGCTTTCAGTGGGTGAATCCTTCCTGTCTATCCGTAGCCCAGGAATTCCACAGATTCAACCCCGATCTGGCATTTGTTCAGTTTAACTGTGAGACCGGCAGACCGGAAAATGCCCAAAACTTTTCGCAGCCTTACCCTAATTCCTCTAGATTCTCAGCGGATACCAGTACATCGTCAAAGTATGGTACCACCCTGGTAGTCCCTGCAATAGCCGCTCCATTAGGTTCTGAAATAACCCTGGAGCCACACTAACCCCAAACTGTAACCGGGTACACTTAAAAGCCCTCTGTGAGTCACAATTGTCTGCGCTCGCTGTGCTGCTATCTACAGGCAGCTGTTGATAGGCTTGGGCCAAGTCTAGCTTGGCAAAACCTGCCCTTGCCCCATTGAGTGCAGTAAGTGCTGTACCACAGGGACGGGTAAGCACTCTTTGCAACGCTTTGTTAAGCGTTGCCTTATAGTCAGCGCAAATCCGGACCGACCCGTCCGGTTTGACTGGGGTGACTATAGGGTCTCCCACTTAGCATGGTCAACTGGCACTAGAATTCCCTGGTTTACTAGCTTGTCCAGTTCGGTCAATCCTGGGCTTTAGGCTAACGGGACCCTCCTAGCCTTTAAGCGAATAGGGCAACTTGTGGGTCTAAGTTAAAAGAAATAGGGGTCCCGTGTACTTGCCCAGGCAGTCTCTGAAAACGCCCCAAATTCCTTCATGAGTACGTCTTTAAGGTCGACTTCGTTTCTGAAGATTCCAGTCACTCCCATGCCCAATGCTCGGAACCAATCCAGTCCCAACAAGCTTGGTAGGGTCCCATCAACGATGGTGATGGGCAGAGTTTTCTTGTATTGTCCATACTCGACGTGGACGGACGTTACCCCTCGAACAGGGATGCGATTCCCTTGGTAGTCTTGTACCTTTAGTTTCTGTGGTTGCAGCTTGCGCTTTGCGATGGCGGGTAAGGCTTTCACGAGAGTGTCCCAGGACATGATCGTGATCGATGAGCCGGTGTCCACCTCCAATCGGCACGGCACCCCCTCAATCTTTGTTTCCGTAAAGATTTTTTTTCTAGGCGTGTTGATGCGTGACCCACTCTCACGGTAGTCTGATTCAACTTCGCGCCTTTTTTGAGTTGACCAATCACGGGCCGCGCTGCCCCGCGCTCTGGTTGGTCAGTTTGAATTTTTGGCGGGAAGGTTGGGGTGCTCGACAGGCCTGTGCTATGTGCCCCTTCCTTTCGCACCGCCGACAAGTCGCATCCTTAAATTTGCATTGTTGTCGTTGGTGTTGCCCTCCACAACTCGCGCAGTCACCCCGGTCTTCTTTCTCCGGCCTCCCGGTGTGGAAGACTCCTTCCTCCTCCTCACCGTCCGACTCGGCCTGGACCTCTTCATTGTGGACCGGGGTTGATTTCGCACCAGCCGTTGGTGCGACCTGCTTTTGTAGGGTTTCCGCCGCTTGGGTAGACATCTCATGAGCCCTGGCTTCATCCAAGGCGTTTGCCAGCGTCAAGTTGCTTTTGGACAGCAGCCGCCGCAAACGGATGTCCCTGACCCCACGAATGAGTTGCTCCAGTAATGCCTCTTCCAAGTCTCGGTACTCGCAATGGTTCGTGGCTTTCCTCAGGGCTGCCATGTATACGCTGATGGACTCGCCCTCTTGCTGCCTACGCTCCCTGAATTCGTACCGTTGCACATACTTGGACGGCGTTGGTGCATAATGGGCTTTCAATACGGTCTGTAGAGTCTGCCACGGCACCGATTGTACCGGCGTTGGCTCCGCCAACGATTCTGCGGTGTCGAAAACCTCTGGACCGCAGTGGCTCAGGAAATACGCTCGCTTCCTGTTGTCTGAGACTCCTTGGAGTTCGTTCGCCTCGAGGAAACACTCGAAACGAGCCATGTATGACCCCCATTTTTCCTTAGCTGGGTCGAATGGCGCTGGCGGTGTGTAGCTGGACATCACTGCTTTCCGCCCCTTGTTTGCTGGGTTCGCATCTTCCTGGTGAATTCAGCTTTTTTCCTGGCGCTCCTAGCCTCGAGATCCCACCTTCGTCGCCAGTGTTAAATTCGGGCAATAACGAGACAGGAGACCAGGATAGTGACAACAGCTCTTTACTATATGGTGAACCCAGCAGCTCGGGCTGGGAAAACCCTCTCTTTATATACAGTTTAGCCAGAGGCTTTATCCAATCAGCAACGTGCTTTTTCCCGCTCAGTTTTCCCTCCAAAACTCTTAAAGATACATTACAGTGCCAAAGAAGACAAAGGTTTGTGATAAGGCCGAAGGACTTTTTCTGAAGGACTTTGTTTTGGAATTAATTTGGACTAAGCTGAGAATGAAGTAATTCTCAACTGTTCTAATAAAATATGTTTGTTTAGGATTGATTGTGTCTGGTAATAACTACTTGGGTCTAGGTCACAAGAGTCCCAATATCTTGGATCCAAGTTGTTTGTGGCCCTTTTGTGTCACAGCAAAAACCAGTTTGATAATTGAATATGCACACATTAGACCAAAAGATATGGAGAGACCCATGTTGAAAAAGGCTAGATTAGAATGCACACGGCATATACTCAATAAATTCTGCTCAGTTTTTATATTTTATTGTATGTTGCATACACATACACCAGTGGTGAAATCCAATTTTTTTTACTATTGGTTCTGTGGGCGTGGCTTGGTGGCCATGTCAGGGGAAGGATACTGCAAAATCTCCATTCCCACCCCACTCTGGGGCCAGCCAGAGGTGGCATTTTCCGGTTCTCCGAACTACTCAAAATTTCTGCTACCGGTTCTCCAGAACCTGTCAGAACCTGCTGGATTTCACTCCGATATACACCCCACCCCCCCACACACAGAGCAGTTCTAGCTTAACAACTACTTGACTCCAGTAAAAAAAAAAAGGACATTCAGTTATTAAGAATATTGGAGTGCCATCCTCTGGATTGAAAAAGAATAAAATATTTTGGATGTCTGTCACTGAATGGTGTGTGTGTGGGAGGGGGGGGGCAAACTTCTCCTCCTGAGAAGAACATTTGGGATTTATTGACTTTTTTTTTAACCAGTGTGATTTTAAGAGTGAACTGGGCACGTGCCTTTTTGTTTTGTTTTGTTTTTGTTAGCACTATTCTGATCTTACTGTTGGAATTTTTATGTGCTTTAAAGGATACCTCATCTTTGAACTGGATTGTGGAATATGTGGCACAGCTCCTCCGTCTCCCTCCCTCCCTGAACCTGTGGGACGGGCACTTGCTCAGCCGTGGCTTTCCAAAGCTGAAAGGACAGTGGGCTCTTTGTCTAAGGAGAGGTCTGCTTCTTAGCAGCCCCACACCACTGTCTTTGTCAAGGGATACTCAGACGAGAGCCACACGAGCAGGGTTTTCTGTCCCCCTGGGAAGGAATTTGCCTATGCAGCCCAGAGAATGCCAGGAATGCTGGTTTGCGCACACACTAAGCCTTGTCCTTATAAGGCTCAAGGGGTCGTCCAGGCTCCTGAGACAAAATGCCTCAGGTTTTTCAAGGATCATTGTCCCAATTCCATGTAAGGGAAAGACAAAAGCCATCCATTCTAGAGATCAGACTTCTGCCTTCCTTTCAATACCTGCTCCAAAAACAGCACTCCTAACACTGTGATGGGAATTTGTATCAGGGCCTGCTGAGAACCAACTAGCCACCTCCAGCTCCAGGTCAGCCCAGATTGTACTGCTGAAATTTGAGATTTGCTATATGATGTTTTCAAATAGCAGCCGGGCTAAACATTCAAGCCAGGAGTGCTATTCAGCAATTTCTGACAGGTTCTGGAGAACCAGGAGCGGAAATCTTGAGTAGTTCACAGAACTGGCAAATACCACCTCTGGCTGGCCCCAGAGTGGGGTGGGAATGGGGATTTCGCAGTATCCTTCCCAGTGGTGGGTTGCTACCAGTTCGCCCTGGTTCTTCCCTGGAGTGGGGTCAGAATGGAGATTTTGCAGTATCCTTCCCAGTGGTGGGTTGCTACCAGTTCACCCTAGTTCGGGCGAACCGGTGGCAGCGGTGGCAGGAGGCTCCGCCCACCCACCTGGGTGTTACCAAATACGCTCTGCACATAAGCTTCTGTGGATGCGCAGAAGTGGCGCGCGTGCGAACTCGTAGCAAAAGTAAGAGAAACCCACCACTGATCCTTCCCCTGCCATGCCCACCAAGCCACACCACAGCCACCATACCACGCCCACAGAACCGGTAGTAAAAATATTTGAATTTCACCCCTGATTCAAGCATGTTTTTTTTTATAGGCTCACAAGTGGATGGTTTTATTAACACTGGACTGGAAGCCTGTATTGCAGACTGTGCTAAACTACAACCGCCTGCATTCCTTAACAGATTTCTTCCTCCCATAGGTAGTTCATGAAGGAGTCAGCTGATGACTGTAGACAAAAAAAAATACGATGTGAATGTGGGCAGGCTACAATTCTTTTCTTGCTGATCAATTGCAGTACAATATGCAAAGGGGGAAAACAGGTTTTCTGAGGGAGGGGGAACCCCTGAGGCTCAGCACTTCTTTTTGAAATTTATTTATTTATTGTCTTAAAATACTTCCTCTTCTGGAAGATGCAGCTGTGTGATCCCAGCTGATAAACCTACAGTAGCTGCTTTAAGGAGTTATTTGAATTTGAGGCTGGTGCTGTTTGCTACCCTGCTTACTCTACAGCAAGGGTCCCAATTCAAACCCCCAGTCCAGAGGTGGGTTTCAGCAGGTTCTGACCAGTTCTGGAGAACCGGTAGCAGAAATTTTGAGTAGTTCAGAGAACTGGTAGTAATAATTCTGACTGGCCCCGCCCCCGTCTATTCTCTGCCTCCCAGGTCCCAGCTGATTGGGAGGAAATGGGGATTTTGTAGTATCTTTCCCAGTGGTGGGTTGCTACCAGTTCGCCCTGGTTCTTCCCTGGAGTGGGGTCAGAATGGAGATTTTGCAGTATCCTTCCCAGTGGTGGGTTGCTACCAGTTCACCCTAGTTCGGGCGAACCGGTGGCAGCGGTGGCAGGAGGCTCCGCCCACCCACCTGGGTGTTACCAAATACGCTCTGCACATAAGCTTCTGTGGATGCGCAGAAGTGGCGCGCGTGCGAACTCGTAGCAAAAGTAAGAGAAACCCACCACTGATCCTTCCCCTGCCATGCCCACCAAGCCACACCACAGCCACCATACCACGCCCACAGAACCGGTAGTAAAAATATTTGAATTTCACCCCTGATTCAAGCATGTTTTTTTTTATAGGCTCACAAGTGGATGGTTTTATTAACACTGGACTGGAAGCCTGTATTGCAGACTGTGCTAAACTACAACCGCCTGCATTCCTTAACAGATTTCTTCCTCCCATAGGTAGTTCATGAAGGAGTCAGCTGATGACTGTAGACAAAAAAAAATACGATGTGAATGTGGGCGGGCTACAATTCTTTCCTTGCTGATCAATTGCAGTACAATATGCAAAGGGGGAAAACAGGTTTTCTGAGGGAGGGGGAACCCCTGAGGCCCAGCACTTCTTTTTGAAATTTATTTATTTATTGTCTTAAAATACTTCCTCTTCTGGAAGATGCAGCTGTGTGATCCCAGCTGATAAACCTATAGTAGCTGCTTTAAGAAGTTATTTGAATTTGAGGCTGGTGCTGTTTGCTACCCTGCTTACTCTACAGCAAGGGTCCCAATTCAAACCCCCAGTCCAGAAGTGGGTGTCAGCAGGTTCTGACCAGTTCTGGAGAACCGGTAGCAGAAATTTTGAGTAGTTCAGAGAACTGGTAGTAAAAATTCTGACTGGCCCCGCCCCCGTCTATTCTCTGCCTCCTGAGTCCCAGCTGATTGGGAGGAAATGGGGATTTTGTAGTATCTTTCCCCTGGAGTGGAGTGGGAATGGAGATTTTACAGTATCCTTCCCCTGCCATGCCCACCAAGCCATGCCCACCAAGCCACACACACAGAACCAGTAGTAATAATTTTTGAAACCCACCACTGCCCCAGTCCATGGATCGGCATCCGGCATAGCATACCAGAAACTGAACCGTGCAAACAAGCAAAGCCCCATCCACAGGATGCAGGCAGATAGCGAAACCACGCCCCCTTTCATCCGCGGAAAGTCCTCTCGCCACGGAACTGGTCCCTAATCCCCAAAAGATTGGGGGGCCACTGCTTAAGAGCACTGTTTTGCCTTCAGATCTGAAGCAATGCACCATCCAAATGTATTAAAACGTCACTTCAAGTTAATTTTTTATATTTGATTCTTGTCTGCAATAAATTTAGTGGCTGTTGAGGGACGAAAAAAAGTCTTCAAAATGATTAAAGAATTCTTAGAGACATAGCGTTAACAGTTAGTGGCATGCTGTATCACAGTTATAAAGTGGGCTTTCAAATTAAGTTCCTTCAAAGAATTTCTAGGCAATTTTACTGATTTTGAGAGGCTTTGCAATTTTGCTAAATCAAATGTTTTGGTCACCAGCTGCTTAGGACAAAAAAAAAAAAAGCTTCAGCTGAGATTAAAAAGTTATGAAATGTGAAAAAAGGAAAAAAAAACCTAAGGGGAAAACCATGAAAACCAATTAAGAGTTAAATGTTCGCACCCTGCATTGGAATTTATAAATCAAAAATAATCCCAATGATTTTGCTTTAAAATGATGTAGCAAAAGTTGCAATCATAGAACAAAGTCAAAAAATCGTAGCATTTTGGAGGGACCTGCTTGTCATTTCCCATACAATGTTTGTTTCAAATGGGAAGATTGTTTTTTCCTCTTTTCATCACAGCTGAGTCAGAAATAAATCAGGTCAGCTGCTGAATCTATCTATCTATCTATCTATCTATCTATCTATCTATCTATCTATCTATCTATCTATCTACCTACCTACCTACCTACCTACCTACCTACCTACCTACCGGTATCTATCTATCTATCTATCTATCTATCTATCTATCTATCTATCTATCTATCTATCTATCTATCTATCTATTCTATCATCCTCTATCTATCTGCCCTCTTTCCTTATTCCTTAGTAACAGCCATCTTCTCTCATGCAGACTCGGTCCTTGTGTCATCCAACCTCATTTACTTACTTATTCCCAGTAAGCCCAGTCACCACTGAAGCCACAGGACTTTGTGTGAATATGACCTGGCTCACAGATTGCAGCTTGCATTTTTCAGCATTCCTTGTGCCTGGTTAGAAGGCTGCTTTGTGTGAGGTCATCAGGCCCAGAAGGAGGACTGTCAAGAGACCCCCAACCAGGGTGGGGTGGTAGGGAAATTAGGAACATTTATTTGGATATTTTCCTTGAAAATATGTATCCTTCGGGAATGGGGCTTTGAAAAAAGTTTAGAGTGTACCAGAGACTTGAGCAAGCCCAGCAGTCGACATATTAAAAGCCTGCCTTGAAAGCAGTTATCAAACAAGGCAATTAATGTTTCAGTTTTATAGTGTTATTCAAAAATGTAATTGCCAAAAGCAAAATAGCCATTGTGATTTAAAATATTTCTGTTTTGAAATGGAAAATAAACTTCTCAATTGACACTATTTTCTTGCTTAAATGTGCACACTCAAAAAGGGCCTATCAAACTGGATGGAATATAAACAGATCTATCAACAGCACAAGCAGATTTTATATATGTTTAATCAAAATGCACATATTCCTCCACTTCAGTGGTGGGTTGCCCCCGGTTTGGACCGGTTCGCAAGAAGTGGTAGTAAAACCGGTGGGAGGCTCCATCCACTGACCCAAACATCATCGAAACTCTTCTGCGCATGAGCGAGCGAACCGAGCACACGTGCGAGGCCCTGTTGCGAACCGGTAGTAAAAGTAAGTAGAACCCACCCCTGCTCCACTTCCCCCTGGGAAGTATGCATTTATCATAGTAAATATGCTTTGTTGATTTGCTTTTAGTTGTCTCGTTAAATTTGAATTAAACTTAAGCAAATTTGGATTTTGTCTCTGTCCTTAATTAATTCTTTGTCAATTTTCACATTTTAGAGTGCAGACACCCCAAAATAAACAGGCTCTTTGGAGCCCAAATATGGTGTGTCTCTAATTTATGTTATCATTCCTGTAGTTCACAAGGGGCCCTTACACCAAATTGTCAATTTGTGCAAAATTTGTTCGACATATTATTATACTTATCAGTCCTTAAGCTGGCTTATTGACAGCTTCAGAGGCTTCTCATGTTTCTGTCATCAGTTGGCAATAAAAGCTGAAATTCCTCCTTATAGAACAGTCATTTCCAAACTACGATTAGGTGAATGGAGGCCTTGAGGAAAATGATTGGACATTTCTTATTACTCTATGTAACTTAGAGGGGATATAGACCTGGGCCACCTGGTTCTGCATTTTCCCTGTACTGTGACACCAAAGAAAGAAATGTTGCCATTCTCTGATGCCCAACTCTCGGCAGAAAATTCTGTAAGCATCTAGGACCATGATGGCAAACCTATGGCACATGTGCCCAAAGTGGCACGCAAAGCCCAATCGCCTGGCACGTGCGGCCTTGGCTGTTTATCTTCCGGGATCTTGGCGCTCATGTGCGCATGATGTTCAGATGTCCTTCGTGTGCACGGCAGTGCCGAAAACCAATGTGCACATGCGTGCCAGCCAGCTGATGGTCGGGTGTGCATGCATACCAGAACCCGGAGGTTCAGCTTTTCCAGAGCACATGCAGCAGTGCTGAAAACCACCATAAGCATGTGTGCCAGCCTGCTGATCATCAGGTGTGCATGTACGCTAGAAGCTGGAAGTTCGGCTTTTCCGGAGCACGGCCCCAATGAGCATGTGTGCGTGTGTGTGACATTTCTGCATGATTATGTTGCCAAAAAGGTTCGCCATCATTGATCTAGGATGTCTGAACCAGTGGTGGGTTTCAAAATTTCTTACTACCGGTTTGGTGGGCGTGGCTTGGTGGGCATGGCAGGGGAAGGATACTGTAAAATCTCCATTCCCTCCGCACTCCGGGGGGAAGGTTACTGCAAAATCCCCATTTCCTCCCGATCAGCTGGGACCTGGGAGGCAGCGAATAGATTTGGGGGGGCAGTCAGAATTTTTACTACCGGTTCTCTGAACTACTCAAAATTTCCGCTACCGGTTCTCCAGAACTGGTCAGAACCTGCTGAAACCCACCTCTGGTTTGAATCTAAAACCTATCTTTTAATTTGGAGCCCAGTGTAATTTTCTTCCTCTCAGGTGATAGCAATCAGGGTCAGCTTTGCATCAACCAGGGCGTAAGCTGGTAGCAATGGATGTCTTGTTGGATTGCCAGAGGAAGCTGAATTCCCATTACCACACAAACCAGCTATTTGCATGCCTGAGTGAAGTGCCAACCCTTCTGACATTGTTCCATCATGAATGAGGTAGGGTTACCTCTTTAAATATTATTCTGTTTGAGCTTCCTACCTTTTGGTGTACACCCAGCAGTTTTCTCTCTTGACTCTCTATTTATGGCCTAGTAATATTAACCATAGTTTGTTGGCCTCTATTTGTAATGTGTATCCTCCTTTTAGCAGCATAGACGGACATTATATGAAACCTTTCATAGATTCCCAGTTATGATTCCTACGTGTTTACCTTCAACTCTTGGAACTCATATGTTTTTGTTCTTACAACTAGCAGAAGATGATGGTGGTTGGAGAAATTTTGGTTCCTCATATTCAAATATTATAATGCTGCTTGTTTCTCTGTGGAGTGAGAAGGGACATAAGAATCCATGCTTGGGCCAGATGTGTTGGTGTTTTCTTAATTCAATTATGCCCGGGGGCCCCACTATAAATATCAGTTCCTCATTGGAGACTGACACATTGAAAATGTGGGTAGCCTAGTTGCTGGGTAATTACAATGAGTTCTTTCTTGGTTGGTGTTGATAGTGACCATTTGTGGATGGCTTTATTATAAAGTTTAGCCACTAAGTGGCAGCAGTCTTTAGTTATATTAAGTAGCAGCAGTCCTCTGTTTCTTCTTAAAGGTTGATAGGTATCAGTGGTGGGTTGCCCCTGGTTCGGACCGGTTCTATAGAACTGGTAGTAAAACCATTGGGAGGCTCCGCCCACTGACCCAAACGTCATCAAAACTCTTCTGCGCACGTGCAGAAGAGCGCATGTGGGCAAGATGTGAACCGGTAGTAAAGGTAAGTAGAACCCACTCCTGATAGGTACGTTCTGGTCTCACAACCCTTCTCCATGATACCATGATTTGGTTTATGGCATCGATGCTCATGTTAGCTGTAAGCGCAAAACCTAAGGCCCTCAATATATTGCTGAACTACAATTCCCAGTGGCACTAATGACTTCAGATAATGTTGGTGATGGTATTTACAAAAAGATGACTAGCTGATTCTACCCTTGGCCTAGATCGAATCCCCATAGCTTTGCATCTTCAGAAAATTTGTGAACAACCTGAGCAAATGCTAGACAACCTGTGCCCCACTGGTCCATCGTAGATATTTCCTATTCCAAGATAGTTCCTTACCTCTGCAGAGAAACAGAGTGACCATGGTTGGGCAAAAAAACCCAGTCTGAATGAGAGTGACTTCTGACTTCCTGCGGGCTTCCCCATTGAGTTTCTTAATGGGAAGCTAACAGAGAACATCAGAAATCTTCCTTCTTTTTCTCTTTCCTTCCTTCCTTCCTTCCTTCCTTCCTTCCTTCCTTCCTTCCTTCCTTCCTTCCTTCCTTCCTTCCTTCCTTCCTTCCTTCCTTCCTTCCTTCCTTCCTGATGCAAAGATGAAGGAGCTATGTTGTCTGTCCATTCTGGCTTTTGGATTCTCCCTATCAGTGGTGGTATTCAGTCAGTTCAGACCGGTTTGGGCGAACCAGTAGCGGTGACTGCAGGTGGGCCTGCCCACCCGCCCAGGCGTAATACCATCCTATTTAGCTATATTTTCAAAGCCAGGCGCATGCGTGGAAGGCATGTGTGTGAGCAAAGCACAAGTGCAGAAGGCCAGATGTATACACGGAAGGCGCGTGTGTGAGCAAAGCGCATGCGCGGAAGGCCGGGTGCATGCTCAGAAGGAAAGGAAAGCGAGCATGCACGTGCGTGGCAAACTGGTGATAAGAATATGTGAAACCCATCTCTGCTCTCTACCTTTCCAGGGCAAAAAAGAGAAAGGAATATTTCTTTACTTTTTCCTCCTCTTCTTCCTTCCCCCCCCCCTAAACATAGAAAATAAGGATAGCCATGCTGAGCCATCTGAGAAAAACCCCAAAACTTATCACAGTGATACAAAATAATCTGAACTGCTTTAATTCTCCAGAAATCTTCATCAGTTAGGAGTTAAATTTTTTTAAAATTTGAATTTATATCCCACCCTTCTCCGAAGACTCAGGGCGGCTTACATTGTGTAAGGCAATAGTCTCATCTATTTGTATATTATATACAAAGTCAACTTGTATTGCCCCCCCAACAATCTGGGTCCTCATTTTACCTACCTTATAAAGGATGGAAGGCTGAGTCAACCTTGGGCCTGGTGGGATTTGAACCTGCAGTAATTGTAATTGCAGGCAGCTGTGTTAATAGACTGCATTAGCCTGTTGAGCCACAAGAGGCCCCACCCCTGCTAAATAAAGAATTAGGGGTGGGGAAGTCATGAAAAAAATTTGGACCTTATCATTTTACAGCCGGGAATAAACCTGGAATATGGATTTTCATAGTATTTGATATTTGGTTTTTCCATCTTATTTAGCAAGTCTCCTACTTCACAACTGAGGAAGAGCTTTGGAGAGTCTTACTTTCCCTCCAAGAAAGGATTCAAAGTAAGGAAGGATTGAAGAAAGATTCAAAAGCTCTGGTTTCTAGGACACCACTCCAGAGATTATAGTATAAAGCAGGGGTCTCCCACCTTGGTAACTTTAAGACTTGTGGACTTTAACTCTCAGAATTCCTCAGCCAGCTTTGCTGGGTATTGAAGTCCACAAGTCTTAAAGTTGCCAAGTTTGGACACCCCTGGTATAAGACTACAGTAGTAGCCAAAATTGTAGAAACCTTTTGGGAAAAGTGTATTTTCTAAAACCAGCTAATAACACCACTTTTTTTGGTGGGGGGAGTAGTACCATAAAATTATGGAAAGATAATTTAATCAAGAATGTAATGCAATAACTTTTATGAAGGATTTGCTATTAGAATAGAAGTTACAGTATAAAGAAAAAAAGTGAAACACGTAGAAAAAATGAGATATACAAAAATTATCACCATGTCAGTTAATACTTAGTTGGGTAACCTTTAACATGAATTACCGCCTTGGTTCATAGAGTGAACCAAGTCTTTTAGTTCTGCAGCTGTTCTAATGTGAAACCAAGATTGAATGATTGCTTCTATTAACTGGGTTTTATTGCTGAGTCACTTCTGACTAACAAGTTTCTTTAGTTGGCTCCATAGATTTTCAATTGGCTTAAGGTCTGGGTTATTCCCAGGCCATTCCAGCAGTGGAATATGATTATCTTGAAATTCCCCCCCCAAAAAAAGGTGGTGTTATTAGCCATCAAACCACAAAAATACACTTTAGCCCCTACTGTACAGCCTTAAATTAATGCTTGCATTTAAAACAAATTAAAAAGTGTAATCTATTTAATCCAATTTTCTTATTTTTTTTAAAAAAAATGGAGTCCATGAATTCTGAAATCTCTGATGATGCTTGGAAAGGTTGCTACAAATAATACTTTCTGGTCTTTCTGTGAAATTAGAATAGAATAGAATAGAATAGAATAGAATTTTTTATTGGCCAAGTGTGATTGGACAAACAAGGAATTTGTCTTGGTGCATATGCTCTCAGTGTACATAAAAGAAAAGATACGTTCATCAAGGTACAACATTTACAACACAATTGATGGTCAATATATCAATATAAATCATAAGGACTGCCAGCAACAATAGAATAGAATAGAATAGAATAGAATAGAATAGAATAGAATAGAATTTATTGGCCAAGTGTGATTGGACACACAAGGAATTTGTCTTGGTGCATATGCTCTCAGTGTACATAAAAGAAAAGATACGTTCATCAAGGTACGACATTTACAACACAATTGATGGTCAATATATCAATATAAATCATAAGGATTGCCAGCAACAAGTTATAGTCATACAGTCATAAGTGGAAAGAGATTGGTGATGGGAACTATGAAACGATTAATAGTAGTGCAGATTCAGTAAATAGTCTGACAGTGTTGAGGGAATTATTTGTTTAGCAGAGTGATGGCCTTCGGGAAAAAACTGTTCTTGTGTCTAGTTGTTCTGGTGTGCAGTGCTCTATAGCATCGTTTTGAGGGTAGGAGTTGAAACAGTTTATGTCCAGGATGTGAGGGATCTGTAAATATTTTCACGGCCCTCTTCTTGATTCGTGCAGTATACAGGTCCTCAATGGAAGGCAGGTTGGTAGCAATTATTTTTTCTGCAGTTCTAATTATCCTCTGAAGTCTGTGTTTTTCTTGTTGGGTTGCAGAACCGAACCAGACAGTTATAGAGGTGCAAATGACAGACTCAATAATTCCTCTGTAGAATTGGATCAGCAGCTCCTTGGGCAGTTTGAGCTTACTGAGTTGGCGCAGAAAGAACATTCTTTGTTGTCCTTTTTTAATGATGTTTTTGATGTTAGCTGTCCATTTGAGATCTTGCGATATGATAGAACCCAGAAATTTGAAGGTTTCTACTGTTGATACTGTGTTGTCAAGTATTGTGAGAGGTGGAAGTATGGAAGGGTTTCTCCTAAAGTCTACCACCATTTCTACGGTTTTGAGTGTGTTCAGTTCCAGATTGTTTTGGTTGCACTACAAGGCTAGTCGTTCGACCTCTCGTCTATATGCGGATTCGTCATTGTCTCGAATGAGACCAATCACTGTTGTGTCATCTGCGAACTTCAGTAGCTTAAACTGGAAGGACTGGATTGCTAATTTCCCTTGACATTTATCTTCCATTTCTTATAAGAAGGTTATAAAATAGAAGCACCAACTTGTTAAGGATTGCGGCCATATCATAGGGACAAATGCCAAAAAGCTAGTATTTTCCATTAACTAAGTGTTGTACTTGCCGTATTTGGGCTGCAAAAATCTTAATGGCCTTTGGAGGGCAGTAAAGAGATATGGAAAATTCTAACTCTGGTCTTACCAAACCCGCTTAGTTGCCCTGTCTCCAGAATGGGACAGCAGTAATTTTTCTTTGCCGCTACTTAGTAGTCCCACTAAGTTTTGCGATCCAGATATGGCAAATCTATACAAAGCAGATATCCACATAACTAAAATTCCCATTTCTGAGTACCTAAAGACATATCCAGTAAAAATAACAACCCTTCAGGCCCTTCAGGTGTGGTCTTCTCTGTCTGGTTGGTTAGGGGAGCATCAAGGCAGATTAAGTTCAAATCTGTATTTATGAATCAACCTACAGATGTGCCATGACAGATAATTTGACGGCAGCAGCTCCTAGGCCAAGAATTTAGTCGATCTTGCCTCTCACGTATAACATAACTCCTCTGTATACAGGCATCAATGTATAGGCATGAATGGGTACTCTGTTTCTTGCCCCCATTCATTTATTTTACCTCCAAGGTGGCTTTGCTTCGTTCCTCAGCAGAAATCCAGGCAAAATGCTTTCTATTTATATTTCCTTGCAGACATAGACTTCCTTGTCTCCTAGATTTGTCTTTGATAGTATTGCATACAACACGGTTCTGCTACCACACCAGCCCAAACAGATTTAAAAGGGATTTAACAGCAGTGTAGCATTGGCCAAAGCAGGTCCCAAATTCTTCCCCCGATGCTAAATAAAGCCAAAAGCATGAATGAAATAAATACATTAAGTGGAAACCAAGCTCATCGCCTCTGCAGCTTTGTTTTCTGTGTCAGGAAGGCAGATAACTACAAGTCTCGGGCCTTTATTGTAAAATGTTCTAAAAATGCAAAATCTGCAAAAATTAACAATGTTTTTGGGTGTTCAAGCCTGAAGTATTCATAGTATTAGTAGGCAAATCATATATGACCTGCAAAAATCCAGACAAG
Source organism: Ahaetulla prasina (assembly GCF_028640845.1). NCBI lineage: Eukaryota > Metazoa > Chordata > Lepidosauria > Squamata > Colubridae > Ahaetulla > Ahaetulla prasina. Next base: position 165,158,292 of record NC_080540.1, read on the forward strand.
TTAATTCTATTTTATTGTTGTTGTTGTTAGTTGCAAAATCGTGTCCGACCCATTGCAACCCCATGGACAATGTTCCTCCAGGCCTTCCTATCCTCTACCATCCTCTGGAGTCCATTTAAGCTTCAGTGCTTCAGTGACTCCATCCAGCCACCTCATTCTCTGTCGTCCCGTTCTTCTTTTGCCCTCAATCTTTCCCAGCATTAGGCTCTTCTCCTGTGAGTCCTTCCTTCTCATTAGGGGGCCAAAGTATTGGAGTTTCATCTTCAGGATCTGGCCTTCTAAAGAGCAGTCAGAGTTGATCTCCTCTAGGACTGACCGGTTTTATCGCCTTGCAGTCCAAGGGACTCGCAGGAGTCTTCTCCAGCACCAGAGGTCAAAGGCCTCAATTCTTGGCACTCAGCCTTTCTTATGGTCCAACTTTTACAGCCATACATTGCAACTGGGAAAACCATACCCTTGACTATACACACTTTTGTTGGCAGGGGTGATGTCTCTGCTTTTTAGTACGCTGTCTAGATTTGCCATAGCTTTCCTCCCCAGGAGCAAGTGTCTTTTAATTTTTTGGCTGCAGTCCCTATCTGCGGTGATCTTGGAGCCCAGGAAATATTTTACTGTACGTTAACATAATCTTGCGAGTCTGAAAGTACAAATTTCCTGTCATCTCCTTTATAGACTGAGAGAGGGGTTAGAGAGGGTCCTTTCTGAGCCTTTTCATCTGCCCATTATACAGTTGCAGGCTAGGCTCTCTCTGATCTAACCGTTTCCTAGGCAGCATTCCTTCATCCGTCTCCCAAAGTCTTTTTCACATTCCATTACACTTGCTCAGAGTTTAAGATGTCTATAGTGATTCTCAGTCATCCAGGTCATGGTTGTCCCATAGGTGCTTTTTGAAGAGGCAACTGGACTTTCTGGTTTTTCTTGGAAAATGTTTCACTTTTCATTCAAGAAACGTCTTGGATGAGAAGTGAAATGTCTTGAAAGAAAAGTCCAGAAAGTCCAGTTGCTTCTTGAAAAAGACCATTAGGACATATTTGGGACACTGTTAAGATCTGCTTTCCAAACCTTCGATTTCTTCACCACCAAGGGAAGCTCTGTTAGTGGGAAAAGTAAAGTATCACTATCAGATCTGAGCTCCAAAAATTCTGTACAACAGTTGTGGCCCGCCAGCAGCCAGCAGAGTTGGCAGCAGAATCGGACAATGAGAAAGTTGGGGAGGAACTTGGGTCAGTCCTGGGGACTGGGGAAAGCTCGGACGAGGGCTCTGCATCGGAGGCAGAGAGGGAGTTAGACAGCAGCGAGGCAGAGGAACACCTGGAGCCTGTTCCCAGTGTGCGCATGCACAGAGCTGCCAGAAGACAAGAACAACTAAGAAACCAGGGTAGAGTCGGGGGTAAGGCCACACCTTGGCGATGATTGGCCCCTCTCATAGGCCATAAAAGAGGAGCGAACGGGATGTGGGCTTTTGCAGGAAGCAATTAGTTCATCTCGTTTCAAGATTGGAAAAGTTCTGTTTGTGACTCTAATAGACCCGGTGCCAAGTTTGGCTTTGCTCTGCATTTGGAAATTGGTTCTCTGGCAGCGTTCCAAGTAAGATAAGGTGAGAGTTGATAAACATTCCTCTGAAAGACTGTTTGCCAAAGCCTTGTTGACTGTGAATGAACGGAATTCACAGTCGTGTTAATAAAAGAGGTTTTACCAGGATTAAGGCTTTGCTTCATGTTTTCTAAGGAAGCCTAGGTCAGAACAACAACCTTTTGTTATCCCCGCTGAGTGATCACATGAATTTTCACAGCCCAGCTATGGTCGCTTTATGACAGGGTTTTCTTCCAGGTTATGAAACCTTGGGCAACTCACAGCAATCAAACAAATTACAGTGAAAGCTCTGCTGCTGAAAATGAATGCTTATGTTACCTCCTATCTTCCAGCTTTCATATATATATATATATATATATATATATATATATATATATATATATATATATATATATATATATATATATATATATATATATATATATATATATATATAGGTCTTTGGTTGTATATACAAACACCCGTGAAAACCTCAGAAAACAAATATATATATATATATATATATATATATATATATATATATATATATATATACATACCTGTCCTCTAGATCTCTTAGTAATCTTTCCATGGAGGGAAGCATAACGATATTGAGCGTCAGTATTTTTTGGTGCATTCCTGCAATCTGAAGGGAAGGTTTGTCTGTTTATAATATGACTGCTCTGATGGATGTCTGTCAGTCGCCAAACACATTTCTGCCAGAATGGAAATATGAAGCTCCTTCCAGACACAATAACTCATCTCCCTACTTATGCCTTCCTTTCTTTCCTTTCCTTTCCTTTCCTTTCTTTTCCTTCCCTTCCTTTTCCCTTCCTTCCTTCCTTCCTTCCTTCCTTCCTTCCTTCCTTCCTTCCTTCCTTCCTTTCCCTCCTTCCTTTCCTTTCCTTTCCTTTCCTTTCCTTCCTGCCCTCCTTCCTTCCTTCCTTCCTTCCTTCCTTCCTTTCCTTTTCTTCCTTCCTTTCCTTCCTTCCTTAGCTCCTTCCTTTCCTTTCCTTTCCTTTCCTTTCCTTTCCTCCCTCCCTCTCTCCCTCCCTTCTTTTCTTCTGCCCTGGGTGGGGTAAGGGCCAGTGGTGGGATTCAGCCAGTTCGCACCACTTTGGGAGAACTGGTTGTTAACTTTCTGAGCAGTTTGGTAAACTGGTTGTTGGAAGAAATCATTAGGGCAGAGAACCGGTTGTTAAATTACTTGAATCCCACCACTGGTAAGGGCTGAATTTGAAACAAAGCATTAAGAATTGAGCTATGAGCAAATACAGCCTTCTGTTTTCAAGGAAGTTGGAACGCCATTAGTTCAACTACATAAATTACAAGAGGATCTGAAGGAATTTCTGAAGGCTCAAATTTTTGTTTGGGATAAAAAAATTAAGGAAATTGAGGAGAAAATATTGAAAATTAAAGACTTTGTTGCAGCTGAGGATGAAGAGATAAGAGAAGAAGTGGTGGCAGCATTTAAGACTCTGGTTGAATACACAAAACAATTGGATGAAAAAGTGGAAGAGATGGATCAAGTTAATTTGAACTTAAAAAGCAAAATAGAGGAGTTTCAGACCAAGGCGGAGAATATAAAGCAGTTGGATAATAGAGTTGAAGAAATTAATCAAATTAACTTGGACTTAAAAAATAAAATAGAGGTGCTGCAGATCAAGGCGGAGAGAGCAGAAGAAGAGCGGGTTGTATTGCAATACAGAGTTATGGAATTTGCATTGAGACTAAGAGGTTTGAAAGAAAATAAACGAGAGGACTTAAAAAAGATTTTTGCAGAGGCTTTTGCACAGCTGATTGGACAGAAACCAGTGGACTTTGAAATCCAAATTGAAAAAATCTACCGTGTTAATTCATGGGTTGCAAAGCAGAGACATTTGCCAAGAGATGTAGTAATTTATTTTACATCTAGGAAGATTAAGGAATGAAATTTCACAAGTTTCTTATAAAAATAAATTTCAAATATTGGGACAAGAGGTATTGGTATTGAAAGAGATTCCTCCTAAAATGTTAAGAAATAGAAAAGAATATGCTTTTTTGGTGGATCAGTTTAGAAATCTCCAGATACAGTACAGATGGAATGTGCCAGCTGGGTTAACAATAAACTATAAGGGAGGGAAATATTGTCTTAATACAGTTTTTAAAGCAAGAGATTTTTATACTAAAGTATTGAAGGTTGGAAGTTTGCCATTGTTAGAAGTTAAGATGAAAGGAGAGATGGGAATGGTTAAAAAAGGGGAAAAGGAAGCAAAGCAAATATAACCTAAAACTGGGGTTGTAAATTTGGGAGAAGAAACACAGAAAGTCGTAGGGAAGGATCAAAGTATGATTGTAACTATTAAATGTAAAGAGCAAGGAGTAAGGAAGTAATATTTTTAAATGAAAGGACTTTCCTTTCATGTGATAGGATAAATTATAATTTATTTATTTATTGATCAAATTTATATACCGCCCTATCTCCCGAAGGACTCAGCGATATTTCTGAACATAAAAAGTAGAAAGGAGTTATGGATTGTATGATAAATGGGGTGTAAATTGTTTAGAAATTTATGGTATGGGAAATATGGGGAAGAATATGAGGTAAATCTTAAATTTATATAAGGAAAGATGTTTATTATTATATATGATGGATATATAAATATGATGGATTATAAGGTATACTGAGGAATAATTTTTGATATTACAACATTGGAAGATGGGATACTGTTTGTTACAGAAGATTAGACTTTAAACTTAATGGACTTAGATGAGAAAGTAGAATTTGAAAGATTATTTTTGAAAGATATATATAATGGAGATTGAAATAACAAAATACTCAATAGCTTTTAAATGAATAGAAGGTAATTGTATTAGTATTAATATTTTCCTTTTTCTTCTTTTTTTATGGAAAAGGGGAGTTGAGGTTCAAGAAGAGGGATGGGAGTCTATGCTAATTAGTATATTTTAGTTTATGATTGTTAGATAGGATACCTTGTATTTGCTCTGGGAAGTCAGGGGGGGGAGGGGAGAGGGGAAGGAGGGAGGGGAAGGGTTAGGGTTGGGGGGAGGGGGGGATGTATGGGGCAAAAAATCTTGTAAAACTTTTTCAATTAAAAAAAAAAAAGAATTGAGCTATGAGCTTGATGTGGGAAATCATTTTTGAAAATAAAGATTGGCACTTTGCAGCATACCAGCCTTAAAACTTTAATTTTTTAAAAGAAAATAAAGAGTAGCATGGAGAGTGGGAAATTCCAATCCAGTTGTTTTTGGCACATTTATTTATTTATTTATCAATTTCATAACCTAGTTTTCATTCAGGAGTTCAAAACAATTTACCATATATACATTTCCCTCATTGTGTCTTTCTCACAGCAAACCTATAGGCTCGGCTGTGAGAGAATTATTAGTTATTAAATATATATATCATCCATCTCACTATCAAAATGACTTTGGGCAGGTTATCACACAATAAAGGCAAGAATATATAAATATTATAAATCTTAAAAATTTAAAGTCAACAAGGATTGGATAAAAATGATCCAATTAAAAAGAATGGCACAAAGACTCCCCTCACAGTAGGATTCATGGAAAATACAGGTAGTTCTTGACTTACAATAGTTCACTTAGTGACTGTTCAAAGTTTCAATGGTACTGAAAAATGTGACAAATAGAATAGAATAGAATAGAATAGAATAGAATAGAATAGAATAGAATAGAATAGAATAGAATAGAATAGAATAGAATTCTTTATTGGACACACAAGGAATTCATTTTGCATAGTATGATTGTAACCATCGCACACTCCGGCCCCTCAGACTTCTCCCGTTCCCCGAATGGCCAGAATCCTCAGGGCTTGGACCTTCGGCTGATGCTATGTAATGCACGGTCCATGGTGAATAAAGCCCCCCTGATTTATGATCTTATACGGGGGGGGGGCACGGACCTTATGGGCATTTCGGAGACTTGGTTGGGCACGGAAGGGGGGGTCCCCCTTGTAGAAATGTGCCCACCAGGTTTCCGAGCATTCCATCAGCTGAGGGCCCAAGGTAGGGGTGAGGGAGTGGCGGTCGTTATTAAGGAGAGTCTAGAGCCGAGGGAGGCCACTGTACCTCAGATAGCCGGTTGTGAATCCCTCTATGTGAAGTGGGGGCATAGGATGCAGGTGGGCTTGCTGATCACGTACCTGGCTCCTTGCTGCATGACAACAGCCCTGCCCGAGCTGTTAGAGGTAATAGCCGGGATGGCAGTTGATACCCCTAGACTTTTGGTCATGGGGGATTTCAACTTGCCATCGACCGGTGTTGCATCGACGACAGCTCAGGAGTTCATGGCCTCCATGACGGCCATGGACCTGACCCAATTAGTTAACAGCCCCACTCACACCGGGGAGGCACACTGGATCTAATTTTTGTCTCTGGATAGTGGCTGAATGAACTGGAATTAGGAGACTTAATTATTGAACTTTTGTCATGATCAGATCATTCGCTTCTTCGTCTGGACTTTCGGATCGCCACTCAACACCGCAGGAAGACGGGGCCAATGCGTTGGTTCTGTCCCAGGCGCCTGATGGAGCTTGGGCCGTTCCCTGAGGATCTAGCCCATGGCTTGGCCGAAGAGCTAGTCGCGGCCTGGGAACGGGCCGTGGCTGGAGCTTTGGACCGTGTCGTGCCTTTGTAGCCTCTGACCCGGTGTAGATCTCAACCGGCTCCTTGGTTTTCTGAGGAGCTGAGGGAGATGAAGCACCGGAAAAGACGCCTAGAGAGTGTTTGGAGGTCCAGCCGTTTGGAAGCTGACCGAACACTAGTTATGTCATACATTCAGACCTACCTAGTGGCATTGAGGGAGGCCAAGCGTGCTTACGTTTCCTCCCTTGTTGCATTGGGAGATAACCGCCCAGCTGTCCTGTTTAGGGTGACCCGTTCCCTCCTGCATCAGGAGGTGCGGGATGATCCCTTACAAGGGTGTGCCAAGGATTTTAGTAAGTATCTGCACGATAAAATCGCTCAGCTTTGGGACGGATTGGACCAAAATTGGGTAGATTCAGGTGAGATGACGGAGACAAGTCTTGTTGAGACCATCTGGGATGAGTTTGATACTGTGGCTCCCAAGGACATGGACAGGTTGCTGGGAAGGCTGAATGCCACCACATGTTTACTGGACCCGTGCCCCTCCTGGTTGGTGCTGGCCACACAGGAGGTGACACGAGGCTGGCTCCAGGGGATTATTAATGCTTCTTTGATGGAGGTTGTTGTTCCTACCACCTTGAAAGAGGCGGTGGTGCGGTCCCTCCTCAAGAAGCCCTCCCTGGACCCAGCTGTTTTGGGAAATTACAGTCCCGTCTCCAACCTTTGCTTTGTGGCGAAGGTTGTTGAGAGTGTGGTGGCACATCAGTTACCCCAGTACCTGGATGAATCTGTCTATCTGGACCCGTTCCAGTCCGGCTTTCGGCCTGGGTACAGCACAGAGACAGCTTTGGTCGCGTTGGTTGATGATCTCTGGAGGGCTCGGGACAGGGGTTATTCCTCTGCTCTGGTCCTTTTAGATCTCTCAGCGGCTTTTGATACCATTGACCATGGTATCCTGCTGCGTCGGCTGGGGAGTTTAGGAGTGGGAGGGACCGTTTTTCAGTGGTTCTCCTCCTATCTCTCTGACCGGTCGCAGACGGTGTTGGCAGGGGGGCTGAGATCGACCGCGAGGCGCCTCATGTGTGGGGTGCCGCAGGGGTCGGTTCTCTCGCCTCTGCTGTTCAACATCTATATGAAGCCACTGGGTGAGATCATCAGTGGTTTTGGGGTGAGGTACCAGCTGTACGCTGATGACACTCAGCTGTACATTTCCACCCCTAACCACCCCAACAAAGCTGTCAAAGTGTTGTCCCAGTGTCTGGAGGCCGTGCGGGTCTGGGTGGGGAGAAACAGGCTCAAACTCAACCCCTCCAAGACGGAGTGGCTGTGGATGCTGGCATCCCGATACAGTCAGCTGCAGCCGCAGCTGACTGTTGGGGGCGAGTCATTGGCCCCAATGGAAAGGGTGCGCAACTTAGGCATTCTCCTGGATGGGCGGTTGTCCTTCGAAGAACACCTGACGACCGTCTCCAGGAGGGCTTTCTATCAGGTACGCCTGATTCGCCAGTTGCGCCCCTTTTTAGACCAGGATGCCTTATGCACAGTCACTCATGCCCTCGTCACCTCTCGCCTGGATTACTGCAATGCTCTCTACATGGGGCTACCCTTGAAGAGCACCCGGAGGCTCCAGTTGGTCCAGAATGCGGCTGCATGGGTGATAGAGGGAGCCACTCCTGGCTCCCATATAACACCTCTCCTGCGCAAGCTGCACTGGCTGCCTGTGGTCTTCCGGGTGCACTTCAAGGGGTTGGTTACCACCTTTAAAGTGCTCCATGGCTTAGGACCGGGTTATTTACGGGACCGCCTACTGCTACCGTTCGCCTCCCACCGACCCGTGCGCTCCCATAGGGAGGGCCTCCTCTGTGGGGGCTCCCACCCTCTGGAATGAACTTCCCCCAGGACTTCGACAACTTCCTGACCTCCGGACCTTCCGACGCGAGCTGAAGATGTATTTATTCTTCCGCGCAGGACTGGCATAATTATTATAATTATTATAATTATCACTATTATTATTAATTTTAATGGGTTTTTTATGGTTTCAATGTATTTTAATTATGGGCCAAATTTAATAGTTTTTTTAATATTGGTTTTAATTGTATTGTATCTATTTATTGTTGGTTTTATCTGGCTGTAAACCGCCCTGAGTCCTTTGGGAGAAGGGCGGTATAGAAATTAAATTATTATTATTATTAAATTATTATTATAGTTACAACCTTTGCAGCATTCCCATGGTCATGTGATCAAAATCCAGACACTTGGCAACTGGTTCATATTTATGACCGTTGCTGTGTCCCAAGGTCATGTGATTCCCTCTTGCAACCTTCTGACAAAGTCAATGGGGAAGCCATCTCCACTTAGCAACCAGGTTACTAACTTATCAACTGCAGTGATTCACTTAACAACTGTGACAAGAAAAGTCGTATAATGAGTCAAAACCTAAGAAATATCTCACTTAACATCAGAAATTTTGGGTTCAGTTGTGGTTGTAAATCAAGGACCGGCTGTATTCCCTTCCCCCATGAACAACAAAATAAAATAGAACCTACAGAAAATGCCTTATTGCCTTCTGGATAGTTGGATGTTTGCAGCCTAATGAGCCTAATATTGATGCCAATAAGCATTTGGTTAGGGTCTTGGGTTAGCTCAGGGGTGTCAAACCCATGGCCCGTGGGTTAGATGCGTCACATGCTGTCCACGTCTGTTTTAGCGAAGGAGAAAAAAGTCGCAATACGTCATGTGACGACAATGTGATGACATGAGTTTTTCACCCCTGGGTTAGCTGATCAAAACTCCACAGAATTGTTACTCTGAATAACCACTCCAGTAAAAGATGAACACATCCACTTAGGTATGTCTTTTTTAATGGAACAAATTGCATATGCCTATCAAAATAGGACCATAAACTTGCGTCATCTCCTAGTGGATTTAGACAATCATCCGCTGTTAAATATAAATTCATTACATTCTTTTTATCTCAAGTATATTTTTTCCAATAGCACTGATTATTTTGACTGAAAGTTGCATCAGTTTGAATTGTTGATTGGAACCCAGGGTGCCTTACATGAGATTAATCTACAAACTGAAATATGGGAGACAATATCAGTGGATGAGAAGCAAAACTTCTTCAAAGAAAAACCAGAAAGTCCAGTTGCCTCTTGAAAAAAGCATCTTTGGGATATCAGTGATTCCATCACTTGTGTGGTGGGGCAAATTGTTTTGCCCCATCATCTGCCCCAGTGAGTGTTAACGGCTCATAGCTCACTTGGCTTCTGATACTATGATTCACATAGTTTGCCTGAGCTCTGCTACTGTAGAGAATGCTATCTTTATGTCCTTCGAGGACTGGTGTGGCTGTGAATTTGTTAGCTCAGCTATATATTCCAATAGAGACATTGAAAGGAATCTCTTGTATGAGGCAAAGACCTTTTCGCTGCAGAAAATAAGCTTTTAAGAATTCTGGGTTCTATTTATTTATTTGCTTTATTACACTTTTGCAAATATTTTAAGGCAACAGAAGTTGGAGGCATAAAAATCTAGGGATGCCTGAAATCTCATTCTAGCTTTTCCTTCAGTTAGAAGCTCCCTAGAAAACAACTTTTTAAATTTGGACATCAGCAAACCTCTTGCATCATTTCTGCAAAATTGTCACAGTTCTGAAGCTAGAAAGTTGATGGTCCATCTTTCTAACCTACCCTTTTGTCACCAAAATATCAGGGGTGAAATCCATCAGGTTCTGACAAGTTCTGGAGAACCGGTAGCAGAAATTTTGAGTAGTTCAGAGAACCGGCAAATACCACCTTTTGTTGGCCCCAGAGCGGAGTGGGAATGGAGATTGTGCAGTATCCTTCCCCTGCCATGCCCACCAAGCCACGTCCACAGAACCGGTAGTAAAAAAAATTGGATTTCACCACTGCAAAATATGTGTTATACATTTACAGGCAGTCCTTGTTTAGCAACTGCCTCGTTTAGCAATTGTTTACACTTACGATGGTGATGAAAAAGCACTTTATGATCAATTATATTTACTAGTTGAACAGACATTTTACAGGACAAGGGAAAGGAGAAAAGCATATTGTGCAAACTCTCTAACTCATACAAATTATCTAGTTAACCATCCCTGAAGTTCTTAAATTTGCCTGTAAAAAGATCTTGCTTCAGGCCAATCAATTTCTCCCAATGACTCTTTTCATTCCTGAGGCAGAGATAATATCCTAGAAAGGTTTTCCTAAAATAGACTCTCTCTAGGAAATCACGCCAGCTGTCAGGGGCAGTTTAGTACCGGGGGTCTATCTTTCATGATATGAACTCCAGTTTTGCTTCTACCCTGTGCAGTTCCCTCCCTCTAGAGGGAAAAATATGAAGGAGGATTAAAAGAGGATTGTTAGGACCAAAAAAGTGACTATCAATGGCAGATTCAGCCTTCATCCTTGTTGCACAGATTCAGCCATCCTGCTGGCTCGCAAAGATGGGTTTATTGGCAGGGAAAAAGGAAGGGTTGGGTTGTTTGTGTTGTGTAAACACAAGCAGTGGGATTTCCGGGAACTCTGGCCCTTCATGCCAGAGTCTTAATGAGTTCTCTATTTTTTAAAAGTAAAATAAATATCTTGTCTTATGGTAGGAGTTGGATTCTGAGCATGAATGCCGGAATTAGATGTTATTCTTTCAGGGCATGATGTCTATTGCTTTGTTGATATATATTTAAAATATTACTTAATTACTTAAGATTCGTTACTAAAAAATAAAATATGAAAGTTGAATCATGCCTGTAAACATTAGCAGATGTACTTTAGTCAATAGCATTTCTAGGCATTTTACGTAGCACAAGTCTGAGTTTCTTCATGCTGATGGAATCTCGCATGATTAAGTACCTCAGCAATGCTGTCCACTTCCTGATTGGCTCTGAAACTCCTTAGGGCAGTAGTGGCGAACCTATGGCACACAGAGCCCTCTCTGTGGGCACGCATGCTGTTGCCCCAGCTCTGTTTTGGGTCTCTGCTGCCCATGTGCGCACGCCTCCCGCCAGCCAGCTGGTCTTTGGGCCTCTATTGTGTGTGCGTGGGGTGCAGGGCGCACACGCATGTGCCCATGCCTTGCAGTTTGGGAAGGGTGTGGTCGCATGTGCAGGGCATGGATGTATGTGTGGGGTGCGCGTGCAAGTGCCCGCGCCTTGCAGTTTGGGTGCATGTGTGCACTTTGGGCACTCGGTTCCTAAAAGGTTCACCATCAGTGCCTTAGGGTAATACCTATGATAAAGAAGTTTTAAAATGCTGCCGAATACATTACTTGAGTGTCTCACAAACCTAATAATAGCCATGAATAGAATAGAATAGAATTTTTTACTGGCCAAGTGTGATTGGACACACAAGGAATTTGTCTTGGTGCATACGTTCTCAGTGTATATAAAAGAAAAGATACCTTCATCAAGAATTCTAAGGTACAACTCCTAATGATAGTCATAGGGTACAAATTTAACACTTAATGATACAACACTTAATGATAGTCATAGGCTACAAATAAGCAATCAGGAAACAATCAATATCAATATAAATCATAAGGATACAAGCAACAAAGTTACAGTCATAAGCGGAAGGAGATGGGTGATGGGAACAATGAGAAGATTAATAGTAGTGCAGATTTAGTAAATAGTTTGACAGTGTTGAGGGAATTATTTGTTTAGCAGAGTGATGGCGTTCGGGGAAAAACTGTTCTTGTGTCTAGTTGTTCTGGTGCGCAGTGCTCTATAGAGTCGCTTTGAGGATTGGAGTTGAAACAGTTTATGTCCAGGATGTGAGGGATCTGTAAATATTTTCACAGCCCTCTTTTTGATTCGCGCAGTATACAGGTCCTCAATGGAAGGCAGTTTGGTAGCCATTGTTTTTTTCTGCAGTTCTAATTATCCTCTAAAGTCTGTGTCTGTCTTGTTGGGACTCAATAATTCCTCTGTAGAACTGGATCAGCAGCTCCTTGGGCAGTTTGAGTTTTCTGAATTAGCGCAGAAAGAACATTCTTTGTTGTGCTTTTTTGATGATGTTTTTGATGTTAGCTGTCCATTTTATTTATTTATTTATTTATTTATAATTACATTTCTATACCGCACCATCTCCCGGAGGACTCAGGGCGGTTTACAGCCAATGTTAAAATACCCACACCAATACAATGTAAGTATAATAAATAACAATATTTTAAAAACAATTAAAAACAAATATTTACTGGCCAAATCACTAAAACGGTCAAAGACCGATTTAAAACCCATTAAAATTTCGCTAAAATATATCTTAGGCTAGTCCCGCTCGATGAAATAATAAAGTATTCAGTTCACGTTTGAAGGCCCGGAGGTCGGGGAGTTGGCATAACCCCGGAGGTAGCTCGTTCCATAGGGCTGGTGCCGCCACAGAGAAGGCCCTCCCCCTTGGTTGCACCAACCTACATTGTTTGGTCGACGGCACCCTGAGGAGGCCCACTCTGTGGGAGCGCACAGGTCGTTGGGAGGCAATCGGTGGCAGAAGGCGGTCTCGCAAATATCCCGGTCCTAAGCCATGGAGCGCTCTAAAGGTGGTAACCAGCACCTTGAATTGCACCCGGAAGGCTACCGGCAGCCAGTGCAGGCCGCGCAGGATGGGTGTTATATGGGAGCAACGCGGTGCCCCCTCTATCACCCGCGCGGCCGCATTCTGGACTAGCTGGAGCCTCCTGGTGCTCTTCAAGGGGAGCCCCATGTAGAGAGCATTACAATAGTCCAGGCGGGAAGTGACGAGGGCATGAGTGACTGTGCGTAAGGAGTCCCAATCAAGGAAGGGGCGCAACTGGCGAATCAGATGAACCTGATAAAATGTTCCCCTGGCGACGGCCGTCAAGTGTTCTTCTAGAGACAGCCAATTGTCCAGGAGAATGTCTAAGTTGCACACTCTTCCCCTGGGGGTCAGTACTTCCCCCCCAACAGTCAGCGATGGTGTAAGCTGACTGTACCAGGACGCCGGAACCCACAGCCACTCAGTCTTGGAGGGGTTGAGCTGGAGCCTGTTCCTCCCCATCCATTTAAGATCTTGCAATATGGTAGAACCTAGAAATTTGAAGGTTTCTACTGTTGATGTCTAGTATTGTGAGGGGTGGAAGTATGGAAGGGTTTCTCCTAAAGTCTACCACCATTTCTATGGTTTTGAGTGTGTTCAGTTCCAGATTGTTCCAGTTGCACCACGAGGCTAGTCGTTCAACCTCCCGTCTGTATACGGATTCATTGTTGTCTCGAATGAGACCGATCACTGTTGTGTCATCTGCAAACTTCAGTAGTTTAACAGATGGATCATTAGAGATAATGGCCATGGTTGCATGTAAATTGAACTGTGTTGTAGTTTGTCAATTTGTTATGCTATCTGACCCATTCATAGCTTATCTGTAGACCAGGAATGGGGAAACCAATTTTGAAGATATTATGAAACTGAAATTCTTAGCATAAATTAGCATAATCAGTTTGGTTCAGGTTGTTATAAATCATATCTCTCAATATCAGAACAATAGTTCAGAGTATCCCTACACTTGCCTTAAATCAAATAGATATTTGCCTCCAAGCATGGATAGTATCCACCTATGAAAAACTTCTGAATTTTTCTTAGCATGGTGTCAGGGTAAAAGAAAATGAATCAAGAGCTGCTGGTAGTCTCTAGTTTGATTGTTAAATGGATGAAGCCTGGAATAAACTACCTGTCTCTGTGGTCTCTTCCCAAAATCCCAAAAGCTTCAACCAAAAACTATCTACCATTGACCTCACCCCATTTCTAAGAGGTCTGTAAGGAGCGTGCATAAGAGCACAAGCGTGCCTACCGTTCCTGTCCTATTGTTTCCTTTCGTTATATCCAATTAATATAGTTATTACATACTCATATTTATATATATGCTTTTATACTGTATAATTATTTCATGCTTATGCTTATATATACTGTGTGACAAAAAAAAAACCTAAAAAAAAGTGTGATCAAGTCAGTATCAACTCTTAGCAATCACATAGATATTTTCCATGACAATCTATTCCTAACCATGTCCTAGGACTTCAAATAATGGTCTTATCACCATTAAATGAGTCCATCATCTACTATCTGCTGGTTGTCTTCTTCTTTTTTCATCCACATTTTCCAGCACTAGAACTTTCCCCAGAACTTTTAAAAAATTGCTCTTAAATTTTAGTCTGAAAGATGAAATGTTTAAATATATAGAAAGAAATTAAATAATTACATGTATTCAGCATTTTTAAAGCTAGTTTTCATTGAAAAGGGTTTGACTCTCGGTTGTTACAAGAACAAATACTTGATGTTTTGAGCTTCCTCCAGCAATCTCCTTCTGAGGATAGTCCAATAATGTCTTTGATGCCATATATCTGTGGTCTTTTGATCCATTATCTGCTATCCTCCTCTTCTTTTTCCCAGGAATTTGCCAAGCAAAGCCATTTTTCCTCATCAAATTTTCTTCTGATTACAAAAGTGCATCCCTTGGCATGTTACAAGATTGTGTACCACTGAAACATTATCTAGGGACAATGACCAATTGCAATAGCACTGCTTAGATTTATATATCACTTACAGCCTTCTCTAAGTGGTTTTACAGAGTCAGCCTATTGCCCCCAACAATCCGAGTTCTCATTTTACCGACCTTGGAAGGATGGAAGGCTGAGTCAACTTTGAGCCAGTCAAAATCAAACTGCTGAACTGCTGGCAGCAGGCAATCAGCAGAAGTAGCCTGTAATACTACATTCTAACAATGGTACCACCACTCCTCTCTACCATGTAATTCATCTGGTGAACTTAAGCCAATTGCTCATTTTTAATCTCATTTGCCTCATATATATCTAGAGTAAGAGTAAGATCTCACATGAAGTTCTAGATGAATAGCAATGTGACTTTATCCCTGATGTGTTGTTCTTTTTTACCAGAAATATGTAATATGGCTCAAAATTATTAATCAAAATTATACACACACACACACATTTTTCACACCCATGTCATAGCCACAAGTAGTGGGTTTCAAAATTTTTTACTACCACTTCTGTGGGCGTGGCTTGATGGGTGTGGCTTGGTGGCATGGCAGGGAAACGATACTGTAAAATCTCCATTCCCACCCTACTCCAGGGGAAGGATACTATAAAATCTCCATTCTGTCCCCACACCAGGGGAAGTTTATTGCAAAATCCCCATTTCCTCCCGATCAGCTGGGACTCGGGAGGCAGAGAATAGATGGGGGCGGGGCCAGTCAGAATTTTTACTACCGGTTTTCCGAACTACTCAAAATTTCTGCTACCGGTTCTCCAGAACTAGTCAGAACCCGCTGAAACCCACCTCTGATAGCCACCATCTGGATTTCTGCAGAAAATCAGAATGGAAAACACTGGATCATATGGTCTGGCTAGGTATTTTCTTAAGAGTAGCTCAACATGCCTTAACGAAGAGCAGCCGGATTAAGGGTGAGGTAGCTGTAGGTTTTCAGACAAAGCTATCTAAAAGTTGCTGATGGCTGAAAGTAATGTCTGAGGTTTATTTTTCATTATTGAAGTGTATTATAGACTAAAATACAAATAGAAACAAAATAATGAGGAATATGGAAAAGTAAAGAGGGGACGGGGATGCAAGTTAAAAGGGAAGTGTTAAGTTCGGGCAATGAAGAGGCAGGAGACCATGTGTGACAACAGCTCTTTAGTTTATTGTGAAACTCAGCAAAGACCCTAGGCAAACTTCTCCCTTTATATACCTTTTAGGCTGAGGCACCAGCCAATTAGGAACGTGTATTTTCCCGCCTAAATTTCCCTCCAAATATTTAAATACATTACACTCCTCCCCTCCCAGAAAACACTTAGCCAACTATTTACATATTATTTGCACACGTAGTCACGTAGGTAGACAGGGCATCTCCTATCTCTTTCTGACCTGCGCAATTCATTCCCTGGAGGGGAGTCGAGCTGGTCAGAGGGACTGCTTGTTTCTCCCAGCTCCTCCCTTTGGCCCTCCGGCCCCGGATTATTGGCAGATTCGGCCCTGCTCTCTTCTGGAGGACTCATTGGGTGTCGCTGTACTTCTTCATTCTCAGCTAAGTTTTCCGATCGCCTCGGGTTTGAGTTAGCTGTTGGTTCAAATGTGTGGTAGTCAGGGTCTGGTTGTTTGGTGTCTAAATCTTTTGTAATTCTTTTTCTTAATTGGTCTATATGGCGTTTCCAGACTCTGCCATCCCCCATGTCCACCATATATGATTTTGGACCTATAATGCCCAGGATTGTTCCCCCTAACCATAAGGGACCCTCACCATAATTGTGTGCCCATACTGGGTCATCCTTGGCTAATGTTCTAGTTTTGTCCCTTGTTGCTGTATATCCCTCTGGGGAATATGTTGGGTTTAATCTGTCTAAGGGGCACCGAAGCCTCCTCCCCATCAATAGTTCGGCTGGACTCCGGCCGGTAGCGACGCAGGGTGTCCCATGTTGTACCGCTAGAAAGGTATCAATTTTTGTTTGCCAATCTCCTGGGCTAATCCTTGAGAGTGCCTCCTTGGCACTTCATACAAAACGCTCTGCAAGACCATTCGTCGCCGGATGGAACAGCGCCGAGAGGGCATGGCGGACGCCCACCTCAGCTAAATACCCCTCAAATTGGGTGGCCGTGAACTGTGGCCCATTGTCGGATACTATTGTGTCAGGTAACCCGTGTGTCACAAATAGTCGCCGTAAAACTCTAATCACAGCTTCTGCTGTTGTAGTTTTCATTAGAATTATTTCTAGCCATTTTGAGTAGGCATCTACAACAATTAAGAATGTTTGCCCGTGAAAGGGCCCCGCAAAAACTATATGGATTCTTGACCATGGTCCCTGGGGCTTTTCCCATTCTCTTACGGGGGCAGTGGGGGGTAACGGCCTTGACTCCTGACATGCTTGGCATTTCCCTACCCTGTTGCTAATGTCATTGTCCATTAAAGGCCACCATACATAGCTCCTGGCTAGTCCCTTCATTCGAACAATTCCAGGATGTCCCACATGCAATAATTCTAAGACATGATCTCTTAATTGCAATGGAATAACCACTCTATCCCCCCATAGCAAACAGCCCCCTTGTACAGACAATTCTAAACGTTTCTTTGTAAATTCCCTGAATTCCTTGCCTGGTGCAATGGGCCATCCCCTTTGTACCCAACCAATAACTGTGCGAATGACAATGTCTCTATATGAGGCCCTGGCCACTTTGGCGGACGTGACAGGGCCTTAGTCCAAAAAGTCAATGAGTAAAATCGGCTTCCCAGTTATCGGGTCTTTGATGGTATCTGGCAAAGGACATCTGCTTAATGCATCTGCATGCCCCAACTCTTTGCCAGGCCGGTGATTCAGTTGGTACGAGTATGCCACTAGGAAAATAGTCCAACGGGTCAGTCTGGGAGATAGTGCAATTGGTGTTGGTCTATCCCCTGCTAGCAACCCCAACAACGGTCTATGGTCTGTGATAATTTCAAACCGCCTCCCAAACAAATATTCGTGAAATTTTTTCACGCCCGATATTATTGCTTCTCAATCTAGTTGGCTGTAATTCCTTTCCGCTCCCGATAATGTGCGAGAAAAATAAGCAATTGGTGCTTCAGTCTTGTTTAGTAATCTGTGGCTGAGGACAGCCCCTACCCCATATGGTGAAGCATCGCATACCAAGACCTGAGGTAGCGTCCCATTATATTGTATCAGTAAGCTGTTACTAGATAACAGTTTTTTTACAGCTTCAAAAGCTCTTGCTTCAGCGCTTCCCCATTTCCACACAGATTTCTTTGCGAGCAGTTTGTGGAGGGGTTCAGCTATTGTTGCCTTATCCTTTAAAAATACAGCATAGAAATTTAACAGTCCCAAAAATGCTTGTAATTCTGCTTTGTTTGTTGGTGGTGAGGCCTTTCTGATGGCTTGTTTTCTGTTGGATGTATGCCATCTTTATCTATACGATACCCCAAAAATTTGACGGATTCCACGCCGATTTGGCATTTGTTGAGCTTGACTTTAAGTCCTGCAGCTCTAAAGATTTCCAATACCTTCCACAATTTGTCTCTTAATTCCCCTAAATTGTTGGCTGATACAAATACATCGTTGAAATAGGGGACTACTCCAGGCAGTCCTTGCAGGAGCCTTTCCATTAAATTTTGGAATAGTCCAGGGGCTACGCTAACCCCAAACTGTAGCCGGGTACATTTAAAAGCACCCCTATGGGTGACGATTGTTTGTGTCTCTGCTGTTTCCTTATCAACTGGCAATTGTTGATAGGCTTGAGCTAAATCAAGTTTGGCAAATATTTGTCCCGGACCTAACGAGTGCAGTAGGTGTTGGACGATGGGGACAGGATATGCACTCTTTTGCAGTGCCTTGTTAAGTGTTGCCTTATAGTCAGCACAAATACGGATGGATCCGTCTGGTTTAACTGGAGTGACTATCGGCGTTTCCCATTTTGCGTGATCGATTGGAACTAGTATTCCCTGGTTTACTAGTTTGTCCAATTCCCTATCAATTTTGGGCTTAAGGGCGAATGGAACCCTCCTTGCCTTCAGTCTTATTGGGGCTATTTGTGGGTCTAAATTAAATGAAATAGGAGTCCCCACATACTTGCCCAGGCTGTCCTTGAAGACGTCCTCGAACTCTTGCAACAGCTCCTCTTTTAAGTCTCCACCGACGCTGTGGACTCCGTGATGCCCATTCCAGGGCTCGCTAACCCCAAACTGTAGCCGGGTACATTTAAAAGCACCCCTATGGGTGACGATTGTTTGTGCCTCTGCTGTTTTCTTATCAACTGGCAATTGTTGATAGGCTTGAGCTAAATCAAGTTTGGCAAATATTTGTCCCGGACCTAACGAGTGCAGTAGGTGTTGGACGATGGGGACAGGTTATGCACTCTTTTGCAGTGCCTTGTTAAGCATTGCCTTATAGTCAGCACAAATACGGATGGATCCGTCTGGTTTAACTGGAGTGACTATCGGCGTTTTCCATTTTGCGTGATCAATTGGAACTAGTATTCCCTGGTTTACTAGTTAGTCCAATTCCCTATCAATTTTGGGCTTAAGGGCGAATGGAACCCTCCTTGCCTTCAGTCTTATTGGGGCTATTTGTGGGTCTAAATTAAATGAAATAGGAGTCCCCACATACTTGCCCAGGCTGTCCTTGAAGACGTCCTCGAACTCTTGCAACAGCTCCTCTTTTAAGTCTCCACCGACGCTGTGGACTCCGGTGATGCCCATTCGCAGGGCTCGGAACCAATCGAGACCCAGTAAGCTGGGCAGGTTCCCTTCGACTAAGGTGATCGGTAGTGATCTGTTGAGCTGTCCATACTTTACTCGAACCGTGGTGGTTCCTTTAACAGGGATTCTGTTTCCTTGATAATCTTGAACCCTTAGCTTTTGCGGCTGCAGTTGGCGCTTTGCAATTTCCGGAAGGTCTTTGATGATTGTCTCCCAGGACATAATGGTGATTGATGATCCTGTATCCACTTCCATCTTACAGGGTATTCCTTCTATGTAGGCTCTCGTGAATATCTTCTTCTCCACTCGTGTTGAGGCGTGACCCACACGAACAGTAGTCTGGTTAGATTTCGCGCCTTTTTTGAATGGCCCAATCGCTGGTCTTCTCGACGTCCCAGGATTCTGCTGATAGGCCGGTTTGAATTCAGGTCTGGATTTTTGGTGGCAAGGTTGGCTAGCTCGGCAAACCTGGGCTAGGTGTCCTTTCTTGTCATACCTTCGGCAAATTACGTCTTTAAAACGGCAGTTTTGTCTTGGGTGTTAACCCCCGCAACTCATACACTCGTCCCGGTCACTTCTTTCCAGTTTCCCTATTTGGAAAACTTCTTCCTCACTTTCACCTTCCCACTCTGCCTGGACTTCCTCGCTATGGATGGGCATCGCTTTCGCTGAGGAGTTCGGCGCGTTGGGCTTTTGTAAGGTTTCAGCTGTCTTAGTGGACATCTCGTGTGCTCTTGCCTCATCCAGGGCTATCGTGAGGGTCAAATTGCTTTTTGAAAGTAGTCGCCTCTGTAGCCTTATATCTCTGACTCCGTAAATTAACTGTTGTAATAGGGTATCATCCAAGTCTCTATACTCACAATGGATTGCTGCTTTTCTTAACGCTGCCATGTACACACTGATAGATTCACCTTTGCGCTGAACTCTCTGTCTCAGTTCAAACCTTTGCACAAATTTTGATGGTACTGGAGCGTAGTGTGCTCGGAGCGTTGTCTGGAGCGTTGCCCATGGCACCGACTGTACGGCCGTTGGTTCCGACAGTGATTTGGCGGTATCGAAAACCTTGGGTCTGCAGTGGCTCAGGAAGTATGCGCACTTCCGATTATCCGATACTCCCTGCAGTTCGTTCGCTTCGAGGAAACACTCGAAGCAAGCCATGTATGACCCCCACTTCTCTTTGGCTGGGTCGAATGGGGCTGGTGGTGTATAGCTAGACATCGCTATGCCTCTATGTAGCCGCCCTAACAACTGGATGGTTTTTTTTCCACTAATTTCTTCCTTTAGCTCTTTTTCCTGGTCTCTCTGTCCTCAATATCCCACCTTCGTTGCCAATGTTTATTTATTTATTTATTTATTTATTTTATTTGATTTTTATACCGCCCTTCTCCCGAAGGACTCAGGGCGGTGTACCGGCAAGATAAAACCAACAATACAAATATACAAGTTAAAATACCATTTAAAAAACTTATTTAAAAACTTATTTATGTTAAGTTCGGGCAATGAAGAGGCAGGAGACCATGTGTGACAACAGCTCTTTAGTTTATTGTGAAACCCAGCAAAGACCCTAGGCAAACTTCTCCCTTTATATACCTTTTAGGCTGAGGCACCAGCCAATTAGGAACGTGTATTTTCCCGCCTAAATTTCCCTCCAAATATTTAAATACATTACAGGAAAAAAAACAGAAGCCGTGACTTCCAACTTTCTTTGCTGTACTAGAATACAAAATATAGGTACAACTACAACTTTTTTATTTTACCTACAGTATTTACTACTCGTACATACAGTACTTAGTGCATACAGTATTTAGTACATACTATAGTATATTTAGTATTAGTACATACAATATTGAATACATAACAGGATTTAGTCAGTGGTGGGATTCAGCCAGTTCGCACCACTTCGGGAGAACCGGTTGTTAACTTTCTGAGCAGTTTGGCAAACTGGTTGTTGGAAGAAATCATTAGGGCAGAGAACCGGTTGTTAAATTACTTGAATCCCACCACTGGATTTAGTACAAATACATATAGTATTTAGTACATACAGCATTTAATACTAGCCATTTCTATATCAATGTTAATCTAATCATCAAAACCAACATTTCATTTTTTTCCTGTTTGGAGGATAAAGTCCATAACTAATTTCCACATGGAAACAAACCTGAATAAATTCTCTTCTTTAATTCAAGTAGTTAGTTTTGCTATCTCTCCATCACTTTTTCTATCCATTCTTCCATTGTGAGAATTAATATGTCTTTCCATTTTTACACACACACTCACCAAATTAAAAGCTGTGGGGTTGACAAGTTTCTCTTGCCCTTTTTAATCCTGACTTGACTCTTTGGGTGACGCTTCATTGCCTGGATGATGGTATTTGCTTTGTTATCTTTCCTCTCTGGAATCTTTTGGACTAAATGGGCTTTTGGTTCGATAGAACCTGGGCTTATAATTATACTTTTGCTCATCCCTTACTCAGGATAGAGAGGAAGTCAAATGAACTGGGGACAGTGGCTTGAAGACTTAGTTCATGAGAAGAAAAAATTTAGGACTGCTTTTGGCCCAATAAAAACAGATGCAAAGATGAAGCAGATTTCAATTCTGATAGCTCTCAAAGCACCAGCCAGACCTTTTGCTGCAAAGGTGCTTTCGCCAACCTAATTTTTTTTAAAAAAGAACCATCCTTAATTAAAATAATGAAGGGATCATGTTAGTTCCTGTTTGAAAAATGGTCTCTTCAGTTCATCATTATTTACCAGAATCCACAGCTTTTCAATGTTTGTTTTTGCTTCCTCGGTTAAATAAAATAAAAAGGAGGATTTTCCTATATTTCATTTTGCAAATGCCTCCACAAACACAAAGTGATCTATTAAACAAACTCCATTCCAATACCAATAGGAATTGGGCAGAGAGGACACTTGAAGTCCAGAAAGAAGGTTTGATCGAGAAAACAGCCCTGGCCAAGTCAAACTCAGGAGCTATGAAGCTCCATTTCAGGGATTCTTCTATCAATCTTTCCATTTAGTTGGGCTTCAGGATTTTGATTTATGAAATAAATTTAAACCAACCTTTTTTCTTTCCAGCTTTAATTGCCACAAAATATTTTCACAAATGAAGAAATACCTTGTTTCAGGTCAAAATTCCTCAGTGGCAGGGCTGTGTGTCATCTTTGCTCCTTACTTTGCCAATACAACCCCGATATTACAAAGTTTGAAAAAACATTTGAGATATACATTAAAATTTTGTTTAAAGGTGATATCTTTTTCTTGCTAAGGAAAATCATTTCCTTTATTCACACAGCCTAATTTATCCTTTTAGAGGGTAAAAGTATTCAAAGTTTGGCAACTTGTAGAAAAGCAAAGATAGAGCAACATTAAGTCATATATCATCACTGTGATTGTAATTACATAACAGGAGTATACAGTAGCAGATTTGGCTGTCTTTTTTCAGAGCTTAACAGGTGAATTGTTAATTCCAGAAGCTAAAACTCATTTTAAAAAAATCTTGTTAGAAATAGAATTAACTTTACTTCAGGTTTGAAAGAAGGGTGGAAAACAGATATTCTAAACACTTGGAGAAGAAGTGATGTTCACCAAGTAAATTCTTAACTTTGCTACAAGAATTCTATAAGATTTTATACTGCTAGCAATTAACTTAATCAGAATATAATATATGTTACCTATGCAACAATTTGTTGAATGAACTATAGAAAGGAATATTTTTTTCAGTTCTGTTGGACATGTAATAGAGCATCTAGATTATGAGAGAAACTTTTTGATGAAATGAAAGTTAGGACCAAACAAAGAATTGAAAACTCTTTGGAGTTTAATTTTCTTAGATATATTAGTCAGCATAAAAAAAACAAAAACAAAAAATGACATTGTTATTGGCAGCTGTTTTCAAATGTAGCATAAGAAGGTCTGATCAATTGCTATGCTTACAAAGATTTCTGGGAAAAATAAATATGCTGAATAACCACAGTGTAGAAACATATTTTTACAAGAGAAGTGATGTCTTTATTTGTTCTGCAAGCAATAAGCATATCTTTTTAAAAATAATCTGGCTTTGTGTACAATATGGTAGATTTATAATGGAACATGAAGTATGTCAGTAAGTTTAAACTAGATGCAGAATGTATTATCTTCAGTGAAAATGAAGTCATTCTAAAAATTCCAACACCATGCCTTTTTTGTTTTATGCTTCAAAGGCTAAGGTACATTTGTCAGCCAACATACCTTTTTGGATGGCATGCTGTCTTGTCTGGCTGACAGCTTAGTCTGTAGCTATTGAACCCAGGTTATCATTAGAGCCTTGTTCTACTTAGCTAAAATTATAATATTAAGAAATAGCTATTGGGACAGATGAAGTCACCTGACCTTCAGATATAGCACCTTGAGTTCCTCCACAAATGATAGAGAGCTCTGTAGGTACTGTTGGAAGAAATGTCCATCTGGGTTCAGTTTCAAGTGGGAAGAAAGACACTGGAAACATGGAGACTGCTTGGAAAGATGGTTTATTGGTGGACAGGACCACATGGGGTTTTTGGGTCCTGAGCAAAATGAGCACATGGGTGAGAGAGGGAGAGATTTATACACTCTCTTGGGCCCTTCATTGGAGTTTCCTGTTCCTGTACAAGAAATGTATCCCATTGGCCGGGGTGTCTTAGCTAACTTTTGTAGGCTGTCTGTGTCCCAGGCTTGGTTGAGCCTTGCTAGGTAATGTAATCTTCCCAGGTGCCACGTGGTGAGATGGCTAGAGGGCTAATCCTATCATGTCCTGAGGGCCATGTCTTAATCCTATCACTGCAGGAAGCTGCTTTGTCTTTAAAAACATATTTTTCCTTTTCTCATCCAGGGAAATATAATATTCAGCCTCTTTAATATTTCCTAGAATATTTCGTTCTTCTAGGACGGGGGTGGTGGTGCTAACTCCCTACAGTACATAGCTGCCTTCATCAACCTCGCACCCTGATCATCCCTGATGGCAAGGGATGATGAGTATAATTCTCATCATCCCTTGCCATCAGCCATGATTTGTGCCATGATTTTATTTATTTATTATTTATTTACCTGCTGCCTTTATTGTTTTTTAATAAATAACTCAAGGTGGTGAACATACTGAATACTCTTTCCTCCTCTTATTTTCCCTACAGCAAAAAAACCTGTGAGGTGAGTTGGGCTGAGAGAGAGTGACTAGTCCAAAGTCACCCAACTGGCTTCCATGGCTAAGACAGAACTAGAACTCCCGGTCTCTTGCTTTCTAGCCTGGTGCCATAAAACCACTAGACCAAACTGCTTTGCAGTCAATACAGTCCAACATGTCTGGAGGAAACCTGGTTGGGTAAAGCAATCTAATTACTCATTGGTAAGCATTTTCAAGTAAATTGTTATTCCAGCCACAAAGAAAGCCATGACAGTGGCGCAGTGGGAGAGCAGCTTGTTTTATGCCTGCTTCAACTCTTAACCAGACAGGGGGACGGTGCTTCATAGTTGTGACATCTCATTTGTAGAAGGTTCTTCTGAAAAATTTTTCCTGACATATAATGTGATCATTTCAGTACCAAAAATAATGAGAAGAACTGGCAGCTGTGATTTCATATTTCTGCATATATAATAATAATAATAAATTACTCTATAACACCTGATGACCAGGAGGACACATCTGTATGTGGATTTGTGGATGTGGATGTGGATATGGATTTTTTTTCACAATCATTTGGAAATGATTTCCCATTGCTTTATTTTAGGATTCTTTTTAAAAAAAATCATTCCTGGGATTTCCTGTTGGTCTCCCATTTAGTTATTAACCTGGCCTATGTCTACTTAGTATTTTTAACTGCAGTCAAGTTCAGTAAATGCTGCCACCCGCTGAAGTTTTTAATACTATATAAAATTATTATTTGCTTCGGCATGCTGATTCCTTGAACATGAGTTGGTTTTATTATGATTTGATCCACTTTGTCATATTTTTTATGTTGAGTGTGAGTGCTGCTTTTTTAAAAATTGTGATTAAATGTGATATTCTTTCCCTCGCTGTTTTGATGTAACCACTCTCTATTGATATATGCAACATCACTCTATATACAAAGTGTATATTTAGAATGGAATATTTAATTTGGATTAGACACTCAAGGAATTTGTCTCCAGTGCAGAAGCAGGGTACATTCAAAGCAACAAAATAATGATCATCATCATCATCATCATATCAATGATGTTGAGACTCTAGAAAGAGTGCAGAGAAGAGCAACAAAGATGATTAGGGGACTGGAGGCTAAAACATATGAAGAACGATTGCAGGAACTGGGTATGTCTAGTTTAATGAAAAGAAGGACTAGGGCAGACATGATAACAGTGTTCCAATATCTCAGGGGTTGCCACAAAGAAGAGAGAATCAAACTATTCTCCAAAGCACCTGAGGGTAGAACAAGAAGCAATGGGTGGAAACTGGTCAAAGAAAGAAGCAACTTAGAACTAAGGAGAAATTTCCTGACAGTTAGAACAATTAATAAGTGGAACGACTTGCCTGCAGAAGTTGTGAATGCTCCAACACTGGAAATTTTTAAGAAAATGTTGAATAACCATCTGACTGAGATGGTGTAGGGTTTCCTGCCTGGGCAGGGGGTTGGACTAGAAGGCCTCCAAGGTCCCTTCCAACTCTGTTGTTATATTATAATGCGAGTGAGGACTAAGAAGGAGAATACAAAGATGAATAATAATGCTACAGCTCTACTGCTTGGGTAAATACCCATAGTCATTAAACAGAATTGTGAAAATTAGATATTCAGCAGAGTAATGGCCTGAGGGAAAAAAACTGTCCCTGTGTCTAGCTGTTTTGGCCTGCAATACCCTGTAGCACCCTCCTGAAGGGAGGAGTTGAAATAGTTTATGTCCAGGATGTGAGGGGTCTGCAGATATTTTCTCAGCCCTCCTTCCAATCAGCACAATGTACATATTTTCTATGAAGGCAGGCTAGTTGCAATTATTCTTTCTGTAGTCTTAACTATCCGTAGGAGTCTGTGGTTGTCCTGTTTGTCTGCTGTACCAAACCAATTATAAACTATGAAAAAATGATTGATTATGTGCCATCCCCTTGCAGTCTACTTTCTATTTCTTACATAGATTTTCTAAATATCTATAATCTGTTCAAATTTTCAAGGATCAGAGCTAAAAAGGGGCAGCATCTTATTATCCTACTGCAGCGGTGAAATCGTCTGAAGTCTGCTACCGGTTCTGTGAGTCTGCTATTGAGCACGCACTTTCCCTGAGGTACACCTGCGCGGTACTAAAAAAGGAACATTTTGAAGCTTTCCAAGTCTGCAAAGGTAAATAGAACAGCGAGGGGGGGAATCTGCTGTGCCATGTGATTTAGATTAGCTAGAAAGCAGGAAATCCGACGGTTCTAGCTAATATAAATTGCGTGTCACA
Source organism: Ahaetulla prasina (assembly GCF_028640845.1). Lineage (NCBI taxonomy): Eukaryota > Metazoa > Chordata > Lepidosauria > Squamata > Colubridae > Ahaetulla > Ahaetulla prasina. The sequence goes on from NC_080540.1 coordinate 165,185,116, forward strand.
GCTGATCGTCGCACAGCTGATTGTCAGAAATACCAGTTCACTCGAACCGGTAGCATTTTTTACTACCGGTTCAGGAGAACCAGTCTGAACCGGTAGCATTTCACCCCCTGCCCTACTGCATGTTCTCCTTTTCACCTCAGTGAGCCCATTGTTGCACCAAAGAAAAATGGCTAATGTGTATGTACACATCCTGACAAACCTATCTTTTTCTATTCAGTTGCATCAGAGGAAAACAGTGACAAGACATGATGGTTTCTTTATAACCCCGAGAAAGGAAGGAATGAGTTCCCACCAACAAGGAGCTGCCTGCCTGCCTGCCTGCCTGCCTGCCTACCCTACATTTCAAGCAAAAGAGTTCAAATCTGTTTTAATAGAATCTCCTCTGCAGCAAAGCAGCATTTAAATTAAAAGTTAATCAGCTCAGTTGCTACTCCCATAGATCAACCTATCGTGGGTTAAGAGAGAGGTGTTGCAATTCTTTTGTGTGGTAGAGATCAGAAGAAAATGGTCACTGCAGCTATAGGTTTCCTTCTTCAAGTCCTATAGGAAAAGGGGCTATAGGAAGTTAGCACCCATCCCTCTCCTAGAAGAAACAAATATTCTAGGAAAAAAAGGCAGAATATTATACCGCCCTGGATGAGAAAAGGAGAAATATGCTCTTGGAAAGCAGCCCCCACCTTTGTTAATAGCCCCAGAAAGACTGGGCCATCCTATCTACATGACAAAAGATTGGGCCATTTTATCTACAAAAGACGTTCAGCTACAGGGTGATAGGATTAGCCCTCCCTCAAGATCCAAACCAGGACAAAGCCATTAAGCCCTAATAGGAATTCCCCAAAGCCCCTTCATTACACCACCCAGCAAGATTCAACCAAGCCTGGGACCCAAGATAACTTACAAAGTTACCCTTGCATGGCCCCATGGGAGTCTGACAACCAGTCAGAATACATTTCTTACACAGGAACAGGAAGCTCCAAGGCGGGGCCCAAGGGAGGGTATAAATCTCTCTCTCTCTCTCTCTCTCTCTCTCACACACACACACACACACACACATGCTCAGCTGCCCAGGACCTCAAACCCCGTGGTCCTGTTCACCATTAAAACCATCTTTCCAAGCAATCTCCATGTTTCCAGTGTCTTTCTCCCCACTTGGAACTGAACCCAGATGGACTTTTCTTCCAACAGGGCCGTTCTCTTTTTTTATCTTAAATGACCTGGTGCGAAGATTGAGCTTTCATATTTTCAATCTGTCATAGTCACTTTTTCAGGTTTGGATGGAAAAAACTGACATCTGCTCCTGTTGGCACTGGAGACGATGAAAAAACGAACCATGAAGGACAGTCTGTTGAAGTGGTGTTTATACTTGTGTGCAAGCAAAAACATTATAAAAGGAGACGATTCTAGCTGCCTGTAACCTCAGACCAAACTGTAATTGGCTGCACTGAGAATTTCATTGAGTAATAGACAGCAGTTTAAGGGAAGAAGAAAAGGGGAAGATAACAGATAAGATGGCTCTGTCTACAGGATTCAAGAGATTACTCAGGCATCCTTGGCTTTGCTACTGCTTACTGCTGGAGACAGGTTGAGAAAGCAAGCATTTGTTCACATAATCACCAGTAATCAACTAATTGACAATTTATTAAATACAGATATTATACATCTGTATAAGGATATTTACTTGACCATTTAAATTCAAATCATACAATATTAACTTCCTGTTGTTGGTTGGAGTCCTAACTCTGTTTTTTAGGTAAAGAAAGCTCATAAGAGAAGAGTCCTAACTCCCAATTTATTGCGAAATACGTTCCTTAAAAGTTTTCCTGTTTTGTAGTCTAAATTGAATCAGTATGCCTAGGATTACCAGATGATCAGCAAAAGGAGGATATGTCCTCTTTTTCATCTTCATATCCTCCATCTGGCAGACATAGTCTTAAAATCAAATATTTTATTTGATTAAATAATAGCGGTGTGGCTCAGGCTGTAAGAAGCCTATTATTAAACACAGCTGCCTGCAATTACTGCAAGTTCAAGTCCCACCAGGCCCAAGGTTGACTCAGCCTTCCATCCTTTATAAGGTAGGTAAAATGAGGACCCAGATTGTTGGGGGGGCAATAAGTTGACTTTGTATATTTGTATATAAATATACAAATAGAATGAGACTATTGCCTTACACAATGTAAGCCGCCCTGAGTCTTCGGAGAAGGGCGGGATATAAATGTAAACAAAAAAAAAATCAAATATTGTCCATTTTTTAAAGTTTATTTATTTAGGACCATTTTCCCAACAATAGTCATTCCAAACCTTTGTGCATTGTTACTTTGTAAATTATCTGCTTCTTTCTTCCCCTCATCTGTTGTCAGGTGGGAAGAATCAGGACCACTTGTTAAATTCCAATTAAGCTGATTTATTGCCCGTATACAAGATTGTAGTCAGCTAACAATCAGCACTAATTTGGCGCTAAAAGTTAAAGGAATTTAAGTAATGACTCAAGGCTGATTCCTCTCTTGACTCTGGCTTCAGACTCTGCCACCCCTCTCCTACATCTTTTGACAAACTCAACATTATTTTAAGGGGGTTTACATTATTTTATTTATTATATTTAGCAGAGGTGGTATTCAGGCTGTTCAGAGCAGTTCACCCGAACCGGTAGCGGAATTTGCGGTTGGGCCTGCCCCCCCAGGCTCTTTCCAACCTAATTTAGGCACATTTTTGAGATTGAGGGTGCATGTGTGGAAGGCGCGTGCATGCAGAAAGCACATGTGCGGAAGGCCGGGCACATGTGCAGAAGGCAGGCATGTGCATGAACCAGGCGTGCGTACCCATGAAGCGAGCATGCGCATGCGGGGCAAACCAGTAGTAACATAATGTGAAATGCACCACTGATATTTAGAAACCATCCATCCCCTCGTAAAGGAACACTGGAAGCTTAATTTATTTCCACATTCCAACCATCAGCTTCACTGCAACCTTTTCAAATCTACAATTACTCTAATCTGCAAATCATATGACAAGTCATACACTTCTGTGGTGAAATTTAGAAAGAATGTCATTCCCGATTCTATATTACCTCTACCATATATTCTTGAAAACAATGTCTCATTAGAAAAATATTGCAACTGAAAAACCAGCCTTTCTGATGCTGTAAAAAGGAATTTCATATATATGTAGGCCTAAGTACATCTTTTATTGTTTTCACTGTATTTTTTGTCACGGATGTCAAGAAAGTAAAGCAGTGGATCAGTGGTGAAATCCAATTTTTTTTACTACCGATTCTGTGAGTGTGGCTTGGTGGGCGTGGCAGGGAAAGGATACTGCAAAACCTCCATTCCCACCCCACTCTTGGAGGAAGGATATTGCAAAATCTCCATTCCCACCCTACTCTGGGGCCAGCCAGAGGTGGTATTTGCTGGTTCTCCGAACTATTCAAAATTTCTGCTACCAGTTTTCCAAACTGCTCAAAATTTCTGCTACCGGTTCTTCATAACCTGTCAGAACCTGCTAGATTTCACCCCTGCAGTGGATCCTCCCTTCTGCCCATATGTCCTCCTTTCCAATTGTCCATGACTTCCTTTGCCTCTTCAGTTAGATAACCTTAAGTACACCGTAGTAGCCATAATATTCCTCTCTGATCACCCAAGCCTAATGATCAGTGCTGACCCTGATGAATGGAGAAACACATTTGTGAGAGCAGTTCCTTTGCTACCACAATGAACAGTGGATGGCACGTCAAGCAGCTAATGTAGACATATAGTTTTAATAATAATAATAACAACAGAGTTGGAAGGGACCTTGGAGGCCTTCTAGTCCAACCCCCTGCCCAGGCAGAAAATCCTACACCATTTCAGACAAATGGTTATCCAACGTTTTCTTAAAAATTTCCAGTGTTGGAGCATTCACAACTTCTGCAGGCAAGTTGTTCCACCGATTAATTGTTCTAACTGTCAGGAAATTTCTCCTTAGTTCTAAATTGCTTCTGTCCTTGATTAGTTTCCACCCATTGCTTCTTGTTCTACCCTCAGGTGCTTTGGAGAATAGCTTGACTCCCTCTTCTTTGTGGCAACCCCTGAGATATTGGAACACAGCTATCATGTCTCCCCTAGTCCTTCTTTTCATTAAACTAGACATACCCAGTTCCTGCAACCATTCTTCATATGTTTTAGCCTCCAGTCCCCTAATCATCTTTGTTGCTCTTCTCTGCACTCTTTCTAGAGTCTCAACATCTTTTTTACATCGTGGCGACCAAAACTGAATGCAATATTCCAAGTGGGGCCTTACCAAGGCACACCTTGCTAGATTATAACGAGGCCTACCCAAAATGGGAAATCAAACATGGCCCCCCTGACATAGGTGGGAGAGATCAGCTATTCAGAAGTGTTGTTCTGTTCCTGCTGGGTGGAACGCTTGGGTTATTTTCAGACTTCATTCTGTTGCCTCTGGTTAGAATTGGGCAGGCGGGAAGGGACGAGAGAAATGCCAGCTGTTTAGCTCTTTTCTCTCTAAATTCAGCCTCCAGTTTCAAAGGGCCTCTTTGTTCACAGGTACCTTTCCGCAAAGTTGATTTTCCATATCCCACTTATTTTATATCCCACCTACACATACATACACTCTAGCTCAATAGGGATTTTTTTTTTTTAAAGGAGGGAGGTAATCGTCTCTCTAACGTCTCTCTATTTTGGTCTGGAGAAATTTGCTGAAAGGAAGCATTGCATTAAGGTACATTTTTAACATAAAAGGGCCATCCAGTTGAAATCGCCTCCTTTCCAGTCTGCCTTTACAAGAAATAAATTGTACGTTGCCAATATTATTTGAATAAAATATTTGGTGAAGCATCCAAGAAAATATTTTGAAACTGTGTGTCCAGGTAATACTTTTTTTTAAAAAAAATCAGCCCAGAGTCTTATTTTCCAAAACAGCCAACCAATTTCTGGAATGTCTGTTTAATGTGATATATAATGTCCTGCTATGCTTATTGCAGTTAATAATAACACAGTTACACTTTTATTAAGGAAAAATTAATTTCAATAGATACTGGCACACTGTGTAAAACTACAAGCCTGGCTCAAAAGCTGTTCCCCTATAGCTGGCATTGAGATATACTGCTTCTGAAGTTGGAAGTTTTACCATAGTCTTAATTACTAGTAGCCTTTAATAGAATTATCTTCTCTGGATTTATTTAGTACTCATAAATTAGTGGTCATCATAATGTTACATGACACAAAGTCATATGAAGCAGTGGTGGGTTGCTCCCGGCTAGTCCTGGTTTGGCAAATTAGTAGAGGTGGTGGGAGGCTCCGCCCACCTGCCCAAACATCATCAAAAACACTCTGTGCACGCTTTGCGAGCGTGCACCCCTGCACTACCGATAGCGAATCGGTAGCGCCGGGATTTGAAACCCACTACTGATATGAAGTTGGGGAAAAACCTTTCTTTTTACTCTACTAAATGCCTTGCCAGTTCAATAGATAATTTGTGTTCCAATATTGAGAGAGATTTAACTCTCTCTAATCATTTACCATTTCTATGACTGTCCTGTTAATCTTTAATTTAAATGATTAAAAGATCCCAAACTGCTTAGCTTTTCACTGTAAGTGCAAGAGAAGGAAGATGCTTATTTTTTTCTAGGGAAAACAAAAGATAAGATAAATCAGTTATGTCAACTATTCTTTGGCTTCCATAATTTTGCAGATTGCAATACCTTTATCCTAGTGGTGGGTTTCAAAATTTTTTACTACCAGTTCTGTGTGTGTGACTTTGTGGGCATGGCATGGCTTTGTGTGCATGGCTTGGTGGGCACGGCAGGGGAAGGATACTGTAAAATCTCCATTCTCACCCCACTCCAGGGGAAGGTTATTGCAAAAATCTCCATTCCCTCCCGATCAGCTGGGACTCAGGAGGCAGAGAATAGATGGGGGCGGGGCCAGTCAGAATTTTTACTACCTGTTCTCCGAACTACTCAAAATTTCCGCTACCGGTTCTCCAGAACTGGTCAGAACCTGCTGAAACCCACCTCTGCTTTACACAGAGTGCAACCTGTTGAATCTAACAGAATTTACTTCCTGGACGGGCATTCCTAAGATTGTGTTGATAAGAGCCTAAGAGCTTTTCCATAGGGCAACACTAAATTTCTATTATTCATAATAGGAACTGGCAGAAAACATTGCTAGCCTAAAGAAGATCTGACTACATTTCCAACTCTCACCTTGTGTCTGTTAATAAAGAGGGACACGGTTCTGTCTGCATTGGAATTGGAGTAGGGAGGAGAAAGATGGGGCCCTTGGGGATCATTGGCTGGCAGCAGAAGACCTGTGGGATCAGAGGACTGGCGCCAAAGGGGCTGTTCTCCATCACTTCTTCTCCCCTCCCACCAACATGCCTTCCATCACGCATGGAAAGAGAAATAGGGAAGAGTAAGGACCTGTTCTTCTACCCTTTCCTCCTCACTTTTCTCACTATGGAGAAGAAGGATGGCATAACCTCTGCCAGCAGCCCCCACAGTGAAACTATCCATGGCTTCATCTTGGAGGTCCTAGCCCAGGGGTGTCAAACTCGATTTCATTGAGGGCCACATCACAGTTGTGTCTGAATTCGGAGGGCCAGGGGGCGTGGCCAGGGTGGGCGTGGTCATGGGGACATGTCAGGGGCACCTGTGCTGGCCAAGTGCTAAGGCAGGACTTCCCTGAGACCCTCCCTCATTCTCATTATAATCTCATCCCTCCCTCCCTCCTTCCTTCCTCCATTCTTCATTCTCTTTTCTTCTTTCTTCCCCTCTTTCTTTATTTTTCCTTTGTCGCTCTCTTCCTATGTTCCCTTCTTTTTCTTTTTCTTTTTCCTCTTTCCCTTTCTCTTTCCCTTTCCTTTCTTGCATGCTCAAATGCAAAAGGGGAAACATTTCTCCTTTTGTTTTGTTGTTAGTTTGTTTTGATAGCTCTCTGCCAGCGAAAATGGAACCCACAACCCATTTTGGGCCGTGACGGCCTCCCGCAACTGGCAGAAGCCCCACGGGCCAGTCCTTTGCTGTTTCCAGGCCAGCCCCATGGGCCGGATCAAAGCACCCCGCAGGCCAGATGTGGCACCCGAGCCTTGAATTTGACACCCCTATCCTAGCAGAGGAACTGAAGGTGGCAGTGCCAAAATGAAGCTGCCCAGCCTTCTGTTCCTTAGGTGCTGCAGTGCCTAAATTTCAGGAGGGCTTTGGATTAGGAGCGCAGAGAGGACAATGATTCACCTTCATGACCTCCATAACAGTAGGGTGTCACTGCACTATAACAAACAGGATGTATGGATGAGCCCTTAGAAAAGATTCAGCAATCTCCTGAAATCTGTCAATAAAAATCAGAAGATCTCAAAATAGCAGCTGATTCAGAGAGGGCGAAAGGGTTTCAGAGCAATAGATCTTATCAAATGAGGCACAGGCCGATAGATTTCTCCATGGCTACCTTCGATCTATATCCCCAACCACTTCAAGCCAGATGACGCATCTGGTATTATACTTGCCTTGTATTGAGTAGGATATTTTTTGGTGATCTTAGGGGAAAAAATTAAGATTTCTGTGCTGTCATCAACACTGTCAAACTATTTACTGAATCTGCACTACTATTAATCTTATCATAGTTCCCATCACCAATCTCTTTCCACTTATGACTGTATGACTATAACTTGTTGCTGGCAATCCTTATGATTTATATTGATATATTGACCATCAATTGTGTTGTAAATGTTTTACCTTGATGAACGTATCTTTTCTTTTATGTACACTGAGAGCATATGCACCAAGACAAATTCCTTGTGTGTCCAATCACACCTGGCCAATAAATTCTATTCTATTCTATTCTATTCTATTCTTTAATTATAGGTAGCCCTCAACTTACACCAATTCTTATAGTGATCGTTCGAAGTTACAACAGCACTGAAAAAAGTGACATAACAATTTTTCACACTTATGACCCTTGTAGCATCCCCATGGTCAGATGATTTATTTTTGAGTGCTGGTCAACTGACTCACATTTATGATGGTTGCAGTATCCTGGGGTCATGTGATCCCCTTTTGCAACCTTCTGACAAGCAAAGTCTTTGGGGAAGCCAGTTTCACTTAGCAACTGAGTTACTAACTTAACAAATACAGTGATTCAGTTAACAAATGTGACAAGAAAACTCATAAAACAGGGCAAATCCCACAACAAATTTCTCACTTAGCAACATAAGTTGTGGGCTCAATTGTGGTTGTAAGTTGAGGACTATCTAGAATGGCAATTGTCTCACATTTGTGAATTTTCTTGAAATACAAATGTGCTTCTTTCCTCTTGCACACATTTTGACTTTGATTCGGTTTTAAATTATTTAGTTTCTTATATTTGCATAATTTCAGAAATAGTGCAAGGAATAAAAAAAAAACCCTGCAAATAGTGTGTGGGGAGGGTGGGAGAACCACAGAAGCACTGGAAAAGACACCCCACACACTCACACTGTAGATGAACACATAGAGGCACACACGCACACAGCCTAAGGAACGGGGAAATATTTCATTTTGTTGCTCTGAAAGGAATGCAACCTTTTTCTGAAGGGTCTTTCAGAGCCAGGCAGGTTTTGAGGATAAAGAACCATTTCAGAAAGCAAAACCCCTGGCTTGCTTCCAAACGATGGATGTATAGGGAGAAATGACACATCTAAAGCTGGAAAATGACGCTGCATACAGTGAACTGAACCATTCTTTGCTAGGTGAACAAAATATCACATCAGTGCCATGCCATGAAAATGCCATTTGAATGCCCTTTTGCAGAGCTTGCAAAATCATTTCATGAGCTCATCCCTTGTGGAAGGGCTATTCTTGTTCACTGCAATCACAAGTCGTCAACTTTGTTCTTTAGCACAGAAAGGGACCGCTCTTACAGTAAATGATTCTTCAGCCAAGCCTCTTCTACAGTTTTTTTGCAATTGTACCAGGGGTGGGCTTCAAAAATTTTAGCAAGGGGTTCTCTGCCCGGTTGCTGGGAGGGCGTGGACATGGTGGGTGTGGCCTAGTCAGCCTCCCGCTCCACAGTGGGGGTGGGGGGAGGTTTGCCCTCCCCAGGCTCTGGATGATTTCCTTGAGCCTCCGGGAGGGTGAAAACGGCTTCCCCAGGCTCCGGAGAACCTCTGGAGGCCAGAAACGGGCCCATTTCTGGTCTTCCCAAGCTTTTTTGCCCTCCTCGAGCCTCTGTGCATGCCCTGCACTTATCGGCATCCAAAATGAGCCATATGGGGACTCCTGGGAGGAGCGGAGTGGGTGGGCGTGGCCAGCCAAGAGTAGGATACTGGGATTCTCTGAACTGCACAGAATCTTAGCTAGAGGTTCTCCTGAACCCCTGCAAACCCCCAGCAGCCCACCCCTGAACTGTATCAAAAATACAGACGGAGTGTTCTCTCCTCCCTCACCTCCGTGCGAGTGATGGCTTAATTAGCCGGCACTGTCAGCTCTGGCAGCAGAATAGCCAGCGTCTGCCAAGAGCCTCCGTTATCTTCCACAATGCTGGTGAGTCACCCAGAAACAAACTTCAGCTCAGCTCCAAGTCACTTTCTGGCAGCAGGGCCGACTCGGGGGGCGCAGACACAACACGGAGATTCTCAATCATCCAAATCATGGTTGTCCCAAAACTGCTTTTCAAAAGACAGTTGGACTTTCTTGGTTTTTTTTTTTCCGTTTCAGAGTTCAGTTCTTCAGATGATCCAGTTCTTGGATGAGAAGCGAAACCTTTCCAAGGAAAAAAACCCAAGAAAGTCCAATTGCCTTTTGAAAAAGCACCTTTGGTACAGAAGGTTGTATTCAATATCATTGATTGCCAGGGTGGTAGCTGTGGTGTTAAAAACATTTCAAATCATTATTATTGTGATAATTCTGTTTAACCGTGCATTGATAATGCCATGTGAAATCTCAGGCACCAGGCAGAAAGAAGCAGAATGAAGTAGGGTATTAAAGTTGACTAAGAATTCCAGGGGCACAGTGACTCAGTGGGTAAGACGCTGAACTTGTCAATCGAAAGGTCGGCAGTTCAGATGTTCGAATCCCTAGTGCCGCGTAACAGAGTGAGTTCCCATTACTTGTCCCAGCTTCTGCCAACTAGCAGTTCTAAAGGACGTAAAAAATGCAAGTAGAAAAATAGGGACCATGTTTGGTGGGAAGGTAACAGTGTTCCATGCATCTTTGGCATTTAGTTATGCCAGCCACAAGACCACGGAGACGTCTTCGGACAGCACTGGCTCTTTGGCTTTGAAACAGAGATGAGCACCGCCCCCTAGAGTCAGGAACAGCTAGCACGTAAGTGCGAGGGGAACCTTTACCTTTACCTAAGATTTATTTACCATCTTGTATAGTATTTCCTTAAAGTCTGTACTATGGTAAAGACATAGTAACAGCTACTACAACAACAAATACTAACCTGTTCTATTAATTTTACTGTATACTTTTGTGAATCTTATCTCTACGCAGAATTGCTTCATCTTGATGCAGAACTTTTTCTTCCCTCCTTCCTTCCTTCCTCCCCTCCCTCTTAAATTAAGGCCACAGATTTTCTGGAGTATATCCTAAAATTTCTGTGGTGCGTTCACTGTCCAAACAGTCCTTTTTCTTTGGGTGGAAGAAATACATTCACAGCCTCTCCTGGATTTTTCATTCCTATAATCTGTAATGCAGAATCCTGTGCCTTAACCTCCAGAGGGCCCTTGTTCAAGGTAAAATAGGCAGGTGATGACTGTTCAGTTGCTTTGGGGCTAAACCCAAAATCTTACCTCAACTACTTCCAGGGAGAAACTTGAGAGGCTGCATGTGCATCACAGAGTATGCGATGTATTGCCGTCTCAGCAGTGATCCCTCCTAGTAAACCTAGCTGGGAGAGGAAAATGAGAACAGTGGTTACCCCTATACAGTACTTTGGTGCTTCCTCACTGGGACACTGGTGGGGGAGGGAAGGAGGGAGAGGAAGAAAGAATGATTCACTTCTTTATGATGACACGATCTCTGTAGTGTCTTTCTATTGGTCATCCATCAATGCAATTGAGAAAAGAACTACAATATTTTGATGAGGTACTCAAGAGTTTTGTTAAAGGTCTTCAGAGTTACCGCTTTGGTGGTTTTACAAAGACTTTGACAATGTATTCCACAGGACCCGTGTGGCCATTTAGAGGTTTTGTTAACTGAATCCAAGGTTCTTTCTCTTTATTTTGTATGCCCTCAGTTATCCTTCCCCCTTTGCTTCCATGATTGTTAGGTTATGCCTTTCTCTTATGGCATTTTTGGGTTTATAATAGGGAGGTTGTGTTCCATAGGATGTCACTTTAGGCTGTAGGGGGGGGCAATGACAATAAAAAAGGATGAGTCAAAACCAGTATTTATGGTCTACATGACTGGATAAATTTATTTATTTATTTATATTCCTCTTTTATTATTTTGATAAATAACTCAAGGCAGCAAGCATACTTAATACTCCATCTTCCTCCTATTTTTCCTACAACACAAACCCTGTGAAATGGGTTGGGCTGAGAAAGAGTCCAGAGCCACTCAGTTGGTTTTCATGGCTAAGACAAGACTAGAACTCACACTCTCCTACTTTCTAGCCTTGTTGCACATGAAGACCAGTTGGGCGGCATGCCGGAACCCGGAAGGGCAACGGACAACGACTCGCATGCCTGGGCGATGGCACACATGTCCGGCACGTGTGCCATAGGTTCGCCATAGGGTCTAGGGAGCAGGATTTTAGAATAGAATAGAATAGAATAGAATAGAATAGAATAGAATAGAATATTTTTATTGGCCAAATGTGATTGGACACACAAGGAATTTGTCTTGGTGCATATGCTCTCAGTGTACATAAAAGAAAAGAATCATCAAGATCATAAGGTACAACACTTAATGATAGTCATAGCGTACAAATAAGCAACCAAGAAACAATCAATATCAATATAAATCGTAACAAGCAACAAAGTTACAGTCATACAGTCATAAGTGGAAGGAGATGGGTAATGGGAATGATAAGAAGATAGGGCGGTATAAAAATATGATAAAATAAATAAATAAATAAATAATAATAGTAGTGCAGATTTAGTAAATAGTTTGATTTTATCTGGATTTTATCATCTTGCATTTCTATAGGCATCTTATTTAATTTTTAACATTCATTTTCAGGGTTATGGTTCAGGACTTAGATTTAGAATAAATAACTTTATTGTCACTTTAAATGTACACTAATCGCCATACATTAAAATGAAATTTTGTTGCATACAGCTTTCAAAGGGTCACCACCTCCAATATATACTACATAAACATGACAAAATAAATAAATACAAAAGTATGCATATATCCACATATATTATATGACACATAGAAACAACACAGTCTAGTTCAGATGTATACATGTATATGGCGAGAAAAACAAATCTTGTGAGTTTACCAGACAGATGGCATAGGGAACAAAGCTATTACAGAATATGCTAGTCCTGCTAGAAACCTCCTCCCAGAGGGGAGCAACAGAAACAGACCGTAAAGTGGGTGTTGGTGTGATTGATAAAATATATGTAGCTTAAGTCTCTATGCATTTACTTCCCAATACATGGGGTGACTATCGTCTCGAAAAACTGTCTGCCTCCATCTGGTGCCCTCTTACTTTTTACTGAACAACAGTCAATACCCCTCTTAGTTGAACATACAGTATTTAAATGTCACCAGATTGGAGAAGGCTACCATATGAAGTTGCCCATGTATTGTAAATCAATCATAATAAACTAGACTCCAAAAAATACATTCCATCCATTTGCAATTTAACATAGTTCCAAAGGCTTCCTAAAACACATTTTCCCCATTTAAATAGCTCAATATGTAATATAAAATATTAATGTTTTAATTAAATGTTTTCGGAGCCGTTTGACATGTATGATGTTGTCAATAAACTGATGTATTTATGAAGAACGGCTCAACCTAAACAAAGACATCAGTTCTGGGTTGCAGTAATAGAGCAACAAGCTACCAGGAAATTGAATTTTTGGTTTTCAGCAATAAGACCCAGAGAAGGAGGTATGTTTGAGGAGAAATGCCAAAGGATATTTCTCATTTTCATTGCCTCATTTCATGCTTCTTGCTCAGAAGTGAGGAAGCATTGTTAATCCCAAAGCACATTCCATGCTGCTGCTGAAGACGTATTGGAAGGAGATTTCTTGGAGAAACAAGTAGCTCAGAAAGGTTATTTGCAGAAGCCATGGAATGCTCTGGTCCTTTGAGATGCTTTCCTTAAAATCCTTGCTTTCTCTGACAAGCATCTTTTCTTCCAGACATTTCTCATGCCTACCCATTAGACCAGAGGAAATATTTTTGGGAAAGTCTGAGGTTAGTTTGCAAAGTCATTTTTGACTTGTGTTTCTCAAAAAGACAGCAGGGGAGAGGAGACAGTTTTGCACTTGATGAAAAGTTTAATTGCCACCTGAACTCCTTGGTTGGTCCACCTTTCAATCAAATATTATTTGTAGAATTTTTTTACCCCTTGGGCGGGGTATAGGAGAAGGGCATTGTGGAGGCTTTAAACCAGGGGTCTCCAATCTTAGTAACTTTAAGGTTTGTGGACTTCAACTCCCAGAGTTCCTCAGCCAGCAATGCTTCAAGTTGAAGTCCACAAGCCTTAAAGTTACTAAGGTTGGAGACCCCTGCTTTAAACAAAGAAATGTGTGCCTGTGTGAAAAACGGGGAAAGGAGAATAGGAGCTCACATGCCTGACTCTCCAGTGGAAGTCCAATATTTCCAATAAAGATAGTCCTCAACTTATAACCACAAATGGGACCAGATTTTCCACTGCTAAGCAAGATGGTTGTTAAGAGAGTCGCATTCGATTTTATAAACTTTTTTTTTTTTGCCATGGCTATTAAGTGAATAACTTCAGTTGTTTTGTGAATCATCCTGTTGTCCCATTCTGAATCCGGCTTCCACATTGACTTTGCTTGTTGAAGGCTGACTGGGAAAGTCACAAATAGTTATCACATGATTTCTAGAATGGATGATGTTACCTAGTTTGGATAATTCTCATATTTTGGGGAGTATAAGACGCACCTTTTTCCCCAAAAAAAGAGGGTGAAAATCTGGGTGCATCTTATACTCCAAATGTAGCCCCACCCAGCTTCTCAAATGGAGGTTTCAGAGGCTGAAAGAAGCTTTAGTAAAAAAGCTCCAAAACAGAGCTTCAAAAAAGACGCTCCCAAACAGAGCTTCAGAGGCTTTTTTTCTGAAGTTCTGTTTTGGAGGCTTTCAGAGGCAGGAAAAAAAAGCAAGGCACAGAGCTCACAACCAAGGAACCTGTTGCTAAAATTCACCTCTGGGAACAGCTGATTGGGAGTATTCCGGGAGGTCAGTCCACCTGCCAATCAGCTTTTTTCTTATTTTTCTCCCCAAAAACTAAGGTGTGTCTTATACTCCGGTGCGTCTTATTCTCCGAAAAATACAGTAAATGTCTGCAAGAAAATAACCCAGCTCAGAGAGCATCAAGGTCCCCCTGAGTAATCTCACGACCCTGAGATACCACAACTGGCATAAATACATGCTGGTTGTCAAGCACTCAAATTTTGATCATATGACTATGGAAATGCTGCAATAAGTGTCAGTGGGGGGAAGTGTAAGTCATTTTTTCAGTGCTGTTGTAACTTTGAACAGTTGCTAAATAAATTGTTGTAAGTCAAGGACTACCTGTATAGAAGAAAGGAAGGATGAAAATACTTTGCTGCGTCATTGGTGGCAGAAGAATTGTTGTTGCTTGGGCAGGGGATTGGACTAGATGACCTGCAAGGTCCCTTCCAACTCTGTTAATCCGGTACAGAGCAATGGTGAAATCTGAACAAGTTTGCTACTGGTTCGCTGGATGTGCATGTGCGCTGCTCACTGAAAGCATGCTCACGCATGGTGCATGCCAAACACATGCTGTGTGTGCATGCAAAGTACACACCAAAAGGAGGCTTGGGAAGGTAAGTAGAACAGCATGGGAGGGATCAGCTCTGCTGCACGATTTAGATTTACTAGAAAGTAGGATTTCCTGCTTTCTAGCAACTTTAAATTGCGAGGCACAGCTGATCATCAGAAATACCGGTTTGGAGGAACCAGTAGCTTTTTTTTTACTACCGGTTCACTCGAACCAGTAGTTTTTATCACTATCAGTTTGCCTGAACCGGTGCGAACCAGTAGCATTTCACCACTGGTACAGAGCTATATATTTCTTGGTACATCCGTGTTAAGTTTTTCAGCTTTTATCCATAAAATGCTAAATATTTATCCCAGTCTTCTGCAAGCGTAAGTGGCTTCAGATAGCACAAGTGATCCAGCTACATAGGAAAGAAAGTAGAACAGGAGGTTTAGTATGGTGTATTATTTATATTTTTTAAATATTAATAGTCTGCACAAATTAAGATTTAAGGAAAATTAATTCACTATATGGGGAAAATGCTGTCCAGTTATGGATAGGCCAGACAGACCAGAATGTTTTTCTTTCTCACATTTTTGAAGTTTAGGACAGGGGTTCCCAACCTGAAGGCTGCGGCTCACTACCAGACCGTGGCTTATTCGCAACCAGGCTGTGTTAGTCCAGCCCAGCTCACACAAGCAGCAGGCGCGCCAGTGCTCACAGTCCTACTTGCGCAAATGGGGGTGCCGGTGTTTGCAGCCCATCACTCCCACGAGCGGTGGGCACTCACACAAATGAAGCTGTGCGTGCCTGCCCCTTGCACAAAACCATTAGCCTTCCCCCACTCTTCCCCTATGCTGTGCTGCCAACCCAGAAAGGTTGGGGAATGCTGGTTTAGGGAAACTAGAGTTAGGGCATAATATTTACTGACAGCTCTTGGTGGCTAATTTCCCTTACTATAGTGTTCTTCATGTAAGATAGAGTACCAACCAGGGGTGAAATGCTCCCGGTTTGGACTGGATCGCCCGATCCGATAGCAATGGCAATGGGTGGTTTGGAGAACCGGTAGCAAAAATCCCTGCCCCACCCCACCCCAGCTGAGCCGCGTGATCATCAAAGGTTTTTTTTTTACTTTTACTTCTGAAAAAATGCTTTTAAAAGTAAAAAATAAATAAATCAGGAGTAGGAATGGCCCACGTAAACTCATCATGGCTCATGGCTCTTCCTTTGAATCACTAAGACAGGGGTGTCAAATTCAGGCCCAGGGGCCAGATTGGGCCTGCAGGATGCTTAGATCCGGCCTGCAGGGCCACCCTGGAAACAGTGAAAGACTGGCCCATAGTGCCTCTGCCAGTGAAAATGGAGGTCGTGAGGGCTACGGGCAGCCCTCCCGAGCTCCGTTTTCACTGGCAGAGGATTGCAGGAGGCTGTTGTGGGTGAAAATGGAGCTCAGGAGCCTGTTTTCACTGGCAGAGTGCTCAGGTCACCACAGATGCCCCCGACATGAGTGATGTTGGGCTTGCCCATCTTCACCCTGGCCATGCCCACTCGGGGCCCCGAGGTCAAACACAACCCTGATGCGGCCTTCAATGAAATCGAGTTTGACTTCCTGCACTAGGATGAGAACTCATCAGGCTAAGGGAGGATCATCTGCTATGATTGGATCTTAGACCCAGTATCTAAACATACTGATCACGGCCATCTCACAATACCTTGCTTTGAGACCTGTTTAAAAAGGTCCCTGTGGGGGTTCTAGGCAGCAGAGTCAGTATCTCTACGTAGCTGCACACTTTAGTCACAATGAAACTGCTACTTGGAATTGGTAAAGAAACGGGAACGCAGAGGGAAGTGATTTGGTCCAATTTGCCAACTTGTCTTGGTCCACCATGTGAATAATTCTTAACAGTTTCTAATTCTTGTACATTTTGCCTTTCTTAAAGTGACAATTATAAGAGGCCATCTGAAAAGTTGGCAACTTTATTCTTAAATAATAACACAAATACAGTAAACACCTCCTGTTCGTTCCAAATATCAGCTTGATCTCCTCTTCCTTTGAATCACTAAGAATTCCAAGTCTTATTTTATAGAACAGAATAGTATTTTTTTTATTGGCCAAGTGCGATTGGACACACAAGGAATTTGTCTTGGTGCATACGCTCTCAGGGTACATAAAAAGAAAAGATACATTAGTTAAGAATCATAAGATACAACACTTAATTGTATTTATTGGGGTCCAGCAAGCCATTTATCAGTATTTTTGAGACTTTTCTCTTTGTTTGAGTTTTGAGCCTGCTTTACACACTTCTCCAAAGCAACTTTGTCATTCAGAAATAGTATACAGAAAGGGTGGTGCCTTGCCAGAACACTCAAAGCAGTCAGTCAGCTAGACATCTGCTTCCTGTTCCTTATATGAAGGTGAACTCAACAGAAGCCTTACTATCTCTCTCAGGCCTGGACCGGACTGGGGATGAAAGGAAAGAGAGGTCAAATTTCATTCTGGAAAGGTTCCATTGATAGCTTTCAGCTCTGGGTTTCCATCTCTGGTCTCATGAATGGTGCACGCACATACACACACACACAAAATATTTATCTGTCTTTGTGTATACACACATGGGTTGTTCCACTCACTCACACACATATAATGGTGATTTAGTGCCGGGGTCTCCAACCTTGGTCCCTTTAAGACTTGTGGACTTTAACTTCCAGAGAGACTCTGGGAGTTGAAGTCCACAAGTCTTAAAGGGACCAAGACTGGAGACCACTGATTGAATGGATTTATTAATATTCCCCAGCAATTCCCTTCACCAAAAACCCGGAACTGTTCCAATTAAGTCCAGTCAAATGCAGGCCAATGCTAGTCCAAAGTTTCCCAAACAAGACAAACCCACCAGTCAAAATTAAATCCGCAACACAAGAGGATTCATGAGGCAAGAAAAGTCCAGAGTTCCCAAGGCACGATCCAAAGTCAAGGCACGGTGTTGATCCAAAGTCAAGGGAGGAATTACAACGACCAGGAAACATGCAGGTAGGAAATGAACACTAGAGGGCTCTGTCATATCTAAAGGATGTCCTCCTGCATCTACAGTTATGAGGGGAAAAAATTAAGTCATAAATTATTAGATTTAACGAACTAAACCTTAAGGCCCTTTTCTGCTGCTATTATTATTATGGCAAAAAAACGGCTCCTTTGACAGAGATTATACTTTAGATGTGACAATTTCACATCAATTTCAATTATCTGCAGGGCCTACACAATGCTTTGATGTCAAAGCCGAGGAGGCATTTGATGATCTGAGAAGATTTCATATAATGCCATGAACTATTTGTTTTGGGAAGCAAGCCAGATTTTTTTTCCCACTACCTCCCCATTTCCAAATAAGCAAGGGAATGAATGAATGAATGAATGAACACAGACACACAAACAAAGAGAGACACACAGAAAGAAAGACACACAGACAGAGAGAGAGATGCACATGCATAAACACACATACACATAGAGAGAGAATCGTTTTGGAATTTTCAAACTGTACGATTCTGAGGAAAGTTTTGTCTCCCTCTGTCAAGCAACAGAGACCAATAGCATTAAATTTTAGGAGGAAACAAGACAGATGTTTAACGATCATTTAATAGGGAAAATCCCTTTCAGAAAAAAAGTTCTGTTGTTATCTAAGATTATTCCTTTTCCCTTTTTATATAGAATGGAAAGACTTTTTAATTACTTAAAATTAATATTACATAAAGGATAACTTACAGACATGTGTGCACACACACAATTTGTTTATATGTTACCTTATGTTGTAATATAGTCCAAAATTCACTTTACGAAGTCCAACAATCCATCTCCATCAATGTCCAGTTAAGGCAATGCAGACTTTTTTCCTGCTGCAAAGATTGGGATTCAGAACCATTTTGCCCTATTTAACATTTGCCCAAGTTAACATTGTTCATTCCATTTTATTCCCTTCTCTACCGAGAGCCACAATGAGGGAGTACTTTTTCTGGGAGCAGTCAAGCATTGTAAAATTGCTAGCAAACTATTTGGACAATGACCCACATTGTAATATTTGAACAAGGGACAGGATTATTTTTCTCATTCAAATAAACCAGTCACCTAGAAACTATTAATATTATATATATGAAAATTTATGCATGTCTACTATTACCAAGATATGTAAAGTATACATTGAGATAAGTGTTCCATTAAAGGGATGGTCGAATATATACATGTCCATACTTGAATACACAAAAGATTTTACTGTATCTGGCTATTTTCAACAGCACATCAATTATTTGAAGTTAAAATTATCCTGTCCACTTTCCTTAACCATTCTAAATAGCCCGATAACTGAATACAAGTAATTCAATAATTTTAAAGCAATAAATATATTTCTGAAAACCAAATTAGTACTTAAAAATATTTCGTACTGCAGAAACCAGTAAAATAATTTAACAATAGTAATCTAAATAATTGTAAACAGTATATAGCTGTTTAGGCACTAACATTTTTTTGCTATTTTTCTCCCTGTAGTTCCCTAACCCATGGATGGTCATAAAATAAGTGAGAGATGTTCCACAGTGAAGCACAAAAACAAAACTCAAAGATAAATGTAATTCTTATGTTCCCATAATGTTGTCTTCTGTATCTCAAAACTGGATAGCAAAGAGTTTGCTAATACAGGTAGTCCTCGATTTACAACCACAATTGAGCCCAACATTTCTGTTGTTAAATGAGACATTTGTTAAGGGAGTTTTGCGGCATTTTACAACCTTTCTTACCACAGTTGTTAAGTGAATCACTGCAGTTGATAAGTTAGCAACACGGTTGTTAAGTGAATCACTTTTCCCCACTGACTTTGCTTGTCAAAAAGTTGCAAAAGGTGATTCCATGACCTGGGACAAAGCAATGGTCACAAGTATGAACCAGGTGCCAAGCATCTGAATTTTAATCACATGACCATGGGCTGCTACAAAGGTCATAAATGTGAAAAATGGTCATAAGGCACTTGTTGTAGTTTTGAATCTCACTAAATGAACTGCCGTAAATTGAGGACTACCTGTACCGACATTCAGTCAATTGATCAGTTAAATGATAGAGGAGGCATCAACTAAAATGGATTTACTGGGTTGACAGTCATACCTTAAATCAAGCAGGTTGAATCTTGCAGTCTCCTGTCAGTGGGCGGTGGGGGAGCAGGAGGCTCTGAAAAATCCAACAGGTGTGCACCTGGGCCTCTGTGTCAGATGTGATATTCTTCCACATCTTTTCCTGACTCTGGGCTTTTAATTATTAGTGATGAGCAGATATTTCTTCTGGCATAACTTAGCCCTGTGCACCTGGGCCAAAAATTCCTGTGTTGAAGCTACAATATGTTGGCCAGGGAGGTAGAAATTAAATTAACAGCCTGAGCTGACAAATGATAATAAGAGGGGAAATTGGCCTGGTTTGCTTTAATGCCTTTAGAGCAGTGATGGCGAACTTTCGGCGTTCTCGCGTGCTGGAAGTGACAGGCGAAACTGTCCCATGCCGAATGCACGGCCTCGCCGGCTCCTGACGCGTTTCTGTGCTCAAACACACACCGGTCAGCTGGCCGTCGCACGCGCGGTGCTGGCGACCCTGGAAATGCGGCGGTCCATCGCGCATGCGTGACCCGCCAACTCAGAAGGCCAGGTGCCGGCTCACGAATGCGCGATAGACCGCCACGCTTCCTGGGTCCGCCGGCACCGCACGTGCGACAGCCAGCTGACCGGCGCGCATTTGAGCTCAGGAACACGATGGGGAGCTGGCGAGGCCACGCATTCAGCATGGGATGGTTTCGCATGCCGCTTCCGGCACGCATGCCATAGGTTCGCCAACATAGCTTTACAGCAACATGAAGTCATCAAGTGGAAGCCCCATCTACAACATAGATGGGGCTTCCACATAGATGGGGCTATATCTACAACTTCTAGATCCGGGCTGTTAAACTTGCGGCGCTGGCCATGCCCATGCCCGGTTTCGCGAAAGGGAAAAAAGTCCCAATATTTCACGTGATGCTGCCATGACGATGTGAGTTTGACACCTCTGATATAGATAAAGTACAGGCAGTCTTCAACTTACGACTACAATTGAGCCCAACACTTTTATTGCTAAGTGAATTTTGCCCCATTTTACAACCTTTCTTGCCACAGTTGTTAAATGAATCACTGCAGTTGTTAAGTTAGTATCATAGTCATTAAGTGAATCTGGCTTTCCCATTGACTTTGCTTGTCAGAAAGTTGCAAAAGATGATCACATCACCTTGGGAAACAGCAATGTTCCCCAAGGTCCAAGGAACAAATACAAGTCCGTTGCCAAGTGTCAGAATTTTGATCGCATGAACATGGAGATTCTGCAGTGGTTGTAAGTGTGAAAAACGGTCATAACTCACATTTTTTTTACTTTGAACAGTCCCTAAATGAACTGTTGTAAGTCAAGGACTACCTGTAAGTCTGTTTATCAATGAATCACAGGGTTTCCCAGCTTGGTCTTCCAATGTAAGCTCAAGCATTTATTCCCTTCAAGGTTCTTACCCCACAGGCTGTGAATCTAGAATCTAACCTTATAGATAAGATAAATGCTGAAGAATGCAAAATGATAAATCAAAGATGAAGGCTCTTTAAATCTTTAATGTGAGGTCTATGACAATGAATGGATTTGTAAATTAGTTTGATATGCACCCTATTTGAATTCTTTCCAGTTTAGATTGTCAGTAATATCTGATTTAAATGTCCCAGCGTTCCACACAATCTATACAGAATTGCACATGTATTTCTTTTGATATTCAAGCTGAAATCTGAAACACATCATTTGAAAAGGAAACCAAGTTCAATTCAATTAAACTTTGCTTACTAAAAAGCAGTATTCTGAAATCAAATCAGCTGTGCTAAAATCAAAGCAGAACATTTATTTTTATTTATTTATTTATTTTGTCACACAGTATATATAAGCATAAGCATGAAATAATTATACAATATATAAGCATATATATAAGTATGTAATAACTATATTAATCAGATATAACGAAAGGAAACAATAGGATAGGAACGGTAGGCACGCTTGTGCTCTTATGCACGCCCCTTACAGACCTCTTAGGAATGGGGTGAGGTCAATAGTAGACAGTTTTTGGTTGAAGCTTTGGGGATTTTGGGAAGAGACCACAGAGTCAGGTAGTTTTTAGTTTAGTTTTAGTTTTATTTAGATTTTTATACCGCCCTTCTCCCGAAGGACTCAGGGCGGTGTACAGCCAAGTAATAAAACCATACAATATACACATTAAAACAAAAAACTTAAAACCAAGCACAATTATATAAATGGCCGAAATTTAAAACAGTCAATTTTAAAACCCTAAAATTCATACATAGCCCCAATAAAATTTAATAAAACTTTTAAGCCAGTCCCGCTTGAATAAATAAATGTGTGTGATCTCAGAACCATTGAACTATATCTTTCAAAGATCCTGGAGCACAGGGGAGCTGCCAGAGGACTGGAAAAGAGCTGATGTAGTTCCCATCTTCAAAAAAGGAAAAAAAACAGATCCAGGAAACTACAGACCTATCAGTCTGACCTCAATACCGGGGAAGATTCTGGAAAAGATAATCAAGCAACGAATCACCGAACACCTAGAAGCAAACAAAGTAATAACCAAAAGCCAACATGGGTTTGTCAGAAACAGATCATGCCAGACTAATCTTATCGCATTCTTTGACAAAATGACAAAATTAGTAGACCAGAGGAATGCTGTCGATATAATTTACTTGGACTTCAGTAAAGCATTTGATAAAGTAGACCATAACCTACTACTAGATAAAGTAGAAAATGTGGGTTAGACAGCACCACCACCAGATGGATTCGTAACTGGCTGACCAACCGCACTCAACGTGTAGTCCTCAACGGAACTACATCCACATGGAGGAAGTATGCAGTGGAGTACCCCAAGGCTCTGTTTTAGGCCCAGTACTCTTCAACATCTTCATCAATGACTTGGACGAGGGATAGATGGGGAACTCATTAAATTTGCAGATGACACCAAGCTGGCAGGAATAGCCAACACTCCAGAAGATAGGCTCAAGTTACAGAAAGATCTTGACAGACTTGAACATTGGGCGCTATCTAACAAAATGAAAGTCAACAGTGAAAAAGTAAGGTTCTACATTTAGGCCAAAAAACCAAAATGCACCAGTACCGTATATGTGGTACCTTGCTCAATAGTAGTACCTGTGAGAGGGATCTTGGAGTCCTAGTGGATAACCATTTAGATATGAGCCAGCAGTGTGCAGCAGCTGTTAAAAAAGCCAACACAGTTCTGGGCTGCATAAACAGAGGGATAGAATCAAGATCACGTGAAGTGTTAGTACCACTTTATAATGCCTTGGTAAGGCCACACTTGGAATATTGCATCCAGTTTTGGTCGCCACGATGTAAAAAAGATGTTGAGACTCTAGAAAAAGTGCAGAGAAGAGCAACAAAGATGATTAGGGGACTGGAGGATAAAACATATGAAGAACGGTTGCAGGAACTGGGTATGTCTAATTTAACAAAAAGAAGGACTAGGGGAGACATGATAGCTGTGTTCCAATATCTTAGGGGCTGCCACAAAGAAGAGGGAGTCAGGCTGTTCACCAAAGCACCTGAGGGTAGAACAAGAAGCAATGGGTGGAAACTGGTCAAAGAAAGAAGCAACTTAGAACTAAGGAGAAATTTCCTGACAGTTAGAACAATTAATAAGTGGAACGACTTGCCTTCAGAAGTTGTGAATGCTCCAACACTGGAAATTTTTAAGAAAATGTTGGATAACCATCTGACTGAGATGGTGTAGGGTTTCCTGCCTGGGCAGGGGGTTGGACTAGAAGGCCTCCAAGGTCCCTTCCAACTCTGATGTTATGTTATGTTATGTTATGTTTTCAGCTCACGGCGAAAGGTCCGAAGATCAGGCAATTGGCGTAAACCAGGGGGAAGTTCGTTCCAAAGAGTAGGAGCTCCAACAGAGAAGGCCCTACCCCTGGGGGCCGCCAGCCGACATTGTTTGGTGGACGGCACCCTGAGTAGACCCTCTCTGTGTGAGCGTACGGGTCGGTGGGAGGCATAAGGTAACAGCAGGTGGTCCCGTAAGTACCCGGGTCCTAAGCCATGGAGCGCTTTAAAGGTGGTAACCAAAATCTTAAAGCGCACCCGAAAGACCACAGGAAGATTAGCCAAGATCAACTCGATCTGGGCTGTCAAAATCATGGCCTATAGGCCGGATACATCACACGCTGGTCAGACCCACACCCAGTTTAGCGAAGGAGGAAAATCACAATATGTCACATGACACCGCCGTGACAACGCAAGTTTGATACCGCTAAACTAGATGTTGCTGTCAAGCTGGGTAGGATTGTTGCGCAGACTATTCTATAAAATGTTTGCCTTCTGCTTTTAACATCCTGACTTTTCTCAGACCAAGAAATAGTAAGCACAATCATCTACTTTGCACTCTGGCTGCTGTTAAGTAAAACCATAGTATAATAGCTAAATTGAGTTTATTATAGATTTTTGTTGTATCTGTTTCTTTGCTAGTTTGGACGATTGCTGATTGTGTCTCAGAGATCTGAAGAGGCTACTAAAAATTGCTAAAAATGTTGCTTCTTAGCATACAAAGTGCTGCCTTGAGGGTCGATAGAAACAACCTAGCAGGGCATGAGTAAGTAGAGACAGTCTTTTTAGGTTCTAGCAAGGCTACCAATGTTGGTTTGGGAATATTTCTAATCTTTTGTTCTTATAATTGTCAGAAATTAGATCTTCAGAAATGGGTAGGTGAAGGTTTTCATAGCATGCAAAATAGGACTGCCACAGAGGCAACTACATAGGAACCTATGGGGGCAATTAAAAAAGTACAAAATTTCATCCCAGGTTAAGAAAAGTGTCATATCTAAGGGTTTTGGAATTTTTAATGGTTCTTGTAAGATTTCTCTTTGTAAATAAAAATTATAAAGCAACTGACTGAACAAAATCAAATAAAATTGAAGTCAAGGTAGGTCTCCTAATAGAATGAGGAATTTAAACTCAGAATCCAAGGTGTAAACGCATTCTATTTCAGCTCTTTTCATGCAGCAAAGATTAGGCAGTGAGCAGGCAATTGATGAAGAAGTTGCTAGTTGGTTGCAAAATGTGGATCTGTCACCTTACTGCAAGGAAACACAGAGGGTATTTAAAGTGGGTTTGTCTTAATGACAGGTTAAAAAAAGAGATAAAAATAGGATTCACAAATCCTCCCCCCTCCACACACACGTATTATCAAAATCTACTGTTGCATTCAGTGAGCACTGAGTTATTTCCAAGCCTCAGTGGAATAGCTTCCCTGTTTAAATTCAGTGGGGTGAGCAGAATTCATCCATTTCTGAGGTAAAAAGATGAGGGATCTCTGCCATTGGTTAATTGATGGGGCACATTTTTAGCATTCATGGCCAAACAAGGGCAAAGCTCACTGGCTCTTTTTACAACTGAGAGTATGAGTTATTTTTGGGGAAGGTTCATAACCACGCTGTGGCCATCTTTGCTACAAGCACACACTGTGGCTTTTCATGAGCATTGAAAATTTAGGAGCCTTCTTCAAAGAAATCCCTGATGCATTAATGAGCATCAAAATTACAATAGTCTTTTTTGTCTTGTGGCAACAATCATAAGAGATGATTGAAAGTTTTTGGTATGGAAATATTAGAGAAGGTGTCAAGTTACTGAAGTTTATACTTGTTTGGAGTCATCTTTTATATATGTTTATTTCTTTTAATTTTTTATATTTCTTTGTACTTCTCTTTTTCTCTTTATTTTTTAACTTTTCTTAGTTTGTGTTTGTCTTTAATCTTTGTATTTGTAAACTCTAATAATTATTATGAAAAAGAATATTATTAATCAAATTTATATGGCTGCCGATCTCATGGAAAACGATACCATACATACAACATTCTAATAAAATGATAAATATAAGAAAATTGTTACATAAAACCATTATAAATATTTTTTAAAATGTTTATTAATCAAATTTGGTATACATTTAAACTACTTTGTGTAAATGAAGAAATTTCTTTAAAAGTTTTGTCTGCTCCGATAGGTTTGCATTTGCAACTTATTTCTCAGTCTCTTTCATTTTGTTGTCTCTAGGAGCACTTTGTCCTGCTGGGTGACTTTAGGGCAGTCGCATGCTCTCTCAGCCCAACACAGGGTTGTTGTTTTGCGGGAAAAAGGAGGAAGAAGGGGTGTTGGTTCACCATCTTGAATTATTTGCAAAAATAATAAAGATGGGATACAAAATAAATAAAATAATAAACGAATTATCTCCAAGCTACAAAGAGTCATGTATTGATGTATTGCAAATTTAACTGATCTTAAGGTTCAGGAACGCCTTTGAATTAGTAGAATTCTACTTTGGAGTATTAATTCATAAATCACATAATTTTGTGTCCATTATGAACTCTGGAGCCCAGATTCTGCTTGGGGAGGAAATGGCAGGGAAGAAACATCCACTTTCCCATTCACATATGATCAGTTCCAAAGGCAGCTGCTTCTTTACAAAGAAATATAGGGACACACTAGTTTTTCAGCTATTGGTCAAAAAGCATCTGGTGAGAGCAAAGTGAGGATTGAATATTGTTCATTTAACTGCTGTTCTATTAAAAATGCAACACTTCCCAAGGATGCTTTGGACACTACATACAACTGTTTTGTATGATTTGAAAAAAAGTTTAGTCACAAAACTAGATCGATGCATCAAGGAAGGAATTGGAGAATTTGCCTTAAAATTCTGTATAGAATAGAATAGAATAGAATTTTTTATTGGCCAAGAGTGATTGGACACACAAGGACTTTGTCTTGGTGCATATGCTCTCAGTGTACATAAAAGAAAAGATACCTTCATCAAGAATCTTAAGGTACAACACTTAATGATAGTCATAGGGTACAAATAAGCAATCAGGAAACAATATCAGTATAAATTGTGTTGTGTATGATCCCATTGGTGGGAAATTCCGGCGGGAGATTCCAGCGGGAAAACATTTGAATTCTATTGGTGGCCAACTGATCCAGGTGTGTATATAAGGAGAGCATCCTGCCTGTATCTTTTGCTGAAGTCTCACACTAAATAAAAAGAGCTGTTGTTACGACTCCGGTCTCGGTCTCCTCACTCAGCCAACTTAACAGTAAGGATACAAGCAACAAAGTTACAGTCATACAGTCATAAGTGGAAGGAGATGGGTGATGGGAAATAATGAGAAGATTAATAGTAATGCAGATTTAGTAAATAGTTTGACAGTGTTGAGGGAATTATTTGTTTAACAAAGTGATGGCGTTCGAGAAAAAACTGTTCTTGTGTCTAGTTGTTCTGGTGTGCAGTGCTCTATAGTGTCGTTTTGAGGGTAGGATTTGAAATAGTTTATGTCCAGGATGCGAGGGGTCTATAAATATTTTCACAGCCCTCTTTTTGATTCGTACAGTATACAGGTCCTCAATGAAAGGCAGGTTGGTAGCAATTATTTTTTCTGCAGTTCTAATTATCCTCTGAAGTCTGTCTTGTTGGGTTGCAGAACCAAACCAGACAGTTATAGAGGTGCAGATGACAGACTCAATAATTCCTCTGAAGAACTGGATCAGCAGCTCCTTGGTGTTGTATGGTGCTGTATGGTGTTTGGTCTATTGGTTAAGGGCACCTGGCTGGAAAGCAGGAAACTAATCCCACCTTAGCCATGAAAGTCACCTGGGTGGTAGATATGCTAGATTCGTTCACTGCCTTGAGGTATTTGTGAAAGTAATAAATGCAGGATGAAAGTAAGTAGAAAAACAGAAATGTATCCTAATATTTGAACACTAACTCAACAAGTTACTACATTCCAGAGCTCAGGGTTAATTAATAGAGAAATTGGCCTAACCAATTTGAGGCAATAGTCAACAGTACACGTACTGATATCCCTTCCATCTGGTGAATGAATGCCTGCCAAGCATTTGTGATTTACTTGTAGGGAAATATAATACAATATGCCATTTTCTTCCAGTTTATGCCACTCAAAGATACTATTACATAAAATTCAATGCAATTTGAACCAACTCCCTCAGTCTAGGAATTGAAATTAAAGCATCCCAGACAAATGGCAGCACAGCTTTGTTTGAACACATCCATGAAAGCATGCTCACTACTTCCAATGAGCAATTTATTCCATTATTAAGACATTCATAGGCTTAAGAATCTTTTTCTAAGAATGTTGTAATATGCTTTCCTATAACTTTAATCAATTATTCTGCATGGAAAAAAACTTATAAATGGCATCCTTTCAGTTATTCTCTAGAACCAAAAATGTTTCCTTTTATGTTGAATCTCTAATATATGAGATTTAACTAAGGAGATAAATGTATCCTGATTTGTTTTTTCTTTCTCCTTTTCCTATTCATTCATCTGTCCATACACACACACACACACACACACAAGCACAAACCCTGAATTGATGGGTGCCAATTTTGTAATTGCTTATGTTTGACTGGGTCAACAGATATAACTTAAAACATTTATTTATAAAACATATATATATATATATAAAACTGTCCATCTTCTAAGAAACTCTGGGCAGCTTCTAATCTAATGTTAAAACAAAGAGAAAATCATATAAAACTATAAAACTAAAGTGATTAAAACATTAAAAACAACGAAGACCTGGCGTCAAGTCAAATTTCTAATGTCCAATCTTATCCCAGTGCTTGGGGGGAAAGCCAGGTTTTAAAGCTTTACAGAAGGGTGTAGGTCTGCCCAACTTAGGTAGCAATGTCTAAGGGAGTCTAGGAGCTCGCCCACCCTATCTGATCTGGTAGAATGGGTAGATGTCCTTAGGATAACGTGGTCCTGTGCCATTTAGGGCTTTAAAGGTGATGACTAGCACCTTGTATTGCACCCAGAATGAAACTGGAAGCCAGGGCAGCTCCATAACAAAGGTACTATGTGGACAAACCCATTACCGTGTACACTGCTGCATTTTGGACCAGTTGACGTTTGGAGGTGCCTGGATTTGACAATTACCTTCTTTGCAGGTTTTTTTTACCCCTAAACCAGGGATGAAATCCAGCAGGTTCTGAAGAACTGGTAGTGGAAATTTTGAGTAGTTCAGAGAACCAGCAAATACCACCTCTGGCTGGCCCCAGAGTAGGGTGGCAATGGAGATTTTGCAGTATCCTTCCCCCAGGAGTGGGGATTTTGCAGTATCCTTTTCCTGGAGTGGGGTGGGAATGGGGATTTTGCAGTATCCTTTCCCTGGAGTGGGATGGGAATGGGGATTTTGCAGTATCCTTCCCCTGCCACATCCACCAAGCCACGCCCACAGAACCAGTAGTAAAAAAATTTGGATTTCACCACTGCCCTGAACCCCTTCATAGGCACAAAATATGGAGTAAAAAATTATCCTTCCAGGCTTATTATTTTATTTTGGAGGGGGGGGGGATGAACTATTTTAACTGGTAAAAAACGACACTAAGCACAACACCGCTGACCAAAACTACACTGCAAGATAGGTAGTTATTTCATCGTTTTCAGAGTTGAGGCAGAAAGCTTGTATTTTGGACTTAAGTCCTATCGGATCTGGGCTACAACTTCGGAATGACTGTTCATAACCTATGAATCAGAATAACCGATGACTATTCCGAAGAAGCCCAAAGACACAAAACCTAGCTGGTCGCCCGGATAGCTGGCAAAGCCTGTCCTAGGTTCTCCGTTGGTTTGTCTAGTCCTGTTTAGGTCCTATTTCCCTCCCTCTTCGGAAATTTCCTCCATTTGGGAACTCCCCACCCCCACCCCCTATCCCCCCTCTCCCCGCAATCATCTGCCAAGAAAAAGGCGCTTGACAAAACGCCGCACAAACTCTCTGCCACTTGGGTTCTCTCCGCCTGCCAAGCTTCAAGCCACGTGCGCCGCGAAATCAGAGCCTGGCCAGCTAAGCTGCGCGCGCAGATGGACACTGTCCGTCCCGTCTGAGCCAATAGCTCCACCCTCTGCGCTCTTCCTTTGCTACTGTAGATCGCTTTGGGTATTACGTCTGAACCTGAGAATGGGTCTCTTCGGCCGGGACACGTCTCCCGGGACATGGGAGAAGGACTTAACGCTGGAGAAGGCGGCTCGCTATCAAAAGGCTTCTGGGCTGCCACCTAAACTTAGTTCGTCAAATATAAGCCTTGCTACATTTAGTGGGACTCACTTAACTGTTGAATAAGGCCAGTGGTGGGATTCAAATAATTTAACAATCGGTTTTCTGCCCTAATGATTTCTTCCAACAACCAATTTGCCAAACTGCTCAGAAAGTTAACAACCGGTTCTCCCGAAGGGATGCGAACTGGCTGAATCCCACCACTGAGTAAGGCTCACGCCCGGCTTTAGCAGCCAACTTTTCCTCCCGAGAGAGATCTTGGGCACTTTCGGTGGCATTTAAGTTTGATCGTCTTTTCTCTCCTTGGAAATGGCGATGCAGTAATGGGAAGGGGGACCAGGCAGAGCTTGGGACAGCGAGTGTCGTAGGGTGCGGCGGGGACGGGGGTGGGGTGGAGGGCGATCGCTCTCATTAGCCATTACGTTTCTCATACCCTCCTCCGAAAGGGAAAAAGGGTCAGGAAGGGAGAAATTGGATGAAATGAGGGGGAGGGGGTTTATTCTGCCTATTTGGTGGTTCGCGCCCACTCAGGTTCAGGAAACGTCACTCGTCATCTCAGCCATCGGGGTGTGAGGTAGTCAAAACTCAGACCACCTTCCCATGCCTTATGCACCAAGAAAAATTCCTTGTGTGTCCAATCACACTTGGCCAATAAAAAATTCTATTCTATTCTATTCTATTCTATTCTATTCTATTCTATTCTATTCTATTCTATTCCAATATTCTATTCTATTCCATTCCATTCCATTCCAGTATTTCTATTCTATTCTATTCTATTCTATTCTATTCTATTCTATTCTATTCTATTCTATTCTTCTATTCTATTCTATTCTATTCTATTCTATTCTATTCTATTCCATTCCATTCCATTCCATTCCATTCTATTCCATTCCATTCCATTCCATTCCATTCCAATATTTCTATTCTATTCTATTCTATTCTATTCTATTCTATTCTATTCTATTCTATTCTATTCTATTCCCCCAGAGCCCATTCAGAGTTGAGCTGGGTCATTAATGCTCTGTTGCCACCGTCTCCCTTTCGTTCACGTTAAGTGGCGGAGAGAGTGGCCCTAGAAAAACAACAACGGGGAAAATACATGGAAGATTCCTTGGGCCAAGCTGGGGAAAACGATTCGCGGGCTGAGGACTTAAACGGGACATCCGCCTTAAAAGTGGCGGGGTATATCTAGTAAGCCAGGGAAACAGTGATGTCGAAGAATCTTGAAAGGGGGAAGAAAAGGGAATGTGGCGGACTGGTTCTTGGGAAAAGAAGGCGACAGGTGGGGAGGGCAGAGCGCTCTCCGTCCGGACCTGACTGATGCTGCGCGTGTATTGTATAGGCAAGTTGCTTTAAGAATCCGGGTAAAGTAAAGTAGTCAGTCTCAATTCCCGATTTGTAGAAAAATCGGATGCAAGAAAAGTGGGAGACTCTGGAGAAATGGAAGTCACGCCGACCACGGTCGTCTTTCCCTTCTACCCCCAAAACTGAGCCGCTGCGCTCCCAGCCAGATTCCCAGCTCTGGGGCTCCGCGCGCTCTTCTCCGAAGTTGCTCCTTTGAGAGTGAGAGATGGACGGGGCTGATGATGGAGATTCGTATGAGGTCTGCCAGCCGCCGAAGCGGGAGGGGGAGATGGTATGAGTATGCATGTATATAGAGCGGGGCTGGAGAGGGAAGAGGGCCACCGACAGACCCCTCCCTCTTGTCTGGTTGCCACCCGTTTTGGCTGCAGGAGTTGGACTTGAGAAGATCGATCAGGAGGAGGGGTCTCTAACTTGGGGACAAGGCTGAAAGCTCAGGTTACAGCTCAGCTGGGGGCCAGGGGAGGACTAAGACCTGGGCATATACACGGGCTGCTAGAAGGCAAAGGGGAGCATCAGCCGCGGTGCTTCAGCCCAGAGCCCTCGGCATTAGCCGGGTTTCTGCTGGGCCTTTTGCTACTTTGGATTCTCTTGCTGTGTTTTTTTTTTAAAGACCGCGGAGGATCGACTGCATGAAGGCTCGGTAGCCACTGGGGAAACTACCACCACTTACTATCATCATCACCTCCTCCTCCTCCTTCTTTCTCATCCACACAAAGGTCCTGCATGTCTAACATTTAGACATGTTCAGCTTTCTGGATTCAAGGACTCTAGTGCTCCTGGCAGCTACTCAAGTAATTTTATTAGCAGTTGTCAATTGTCAGAATGAGGATATACGTAAGTTACACCTTTCTTTCTCTTTTTTCTGTCCAGAAAGCAGCGGAAAAGCCAAATTGATGGGGAACAATAAATTAGGAGAGGGAGGGGGAAAAAATCAGGAGAACAAGCAAACTTTTTGTTTTTGTTTTAAATTCACTTGTGGGTTTGTACAATTCAACTTCCTCCTTTGAGTTAATCTCCCTCCATCTCGTTCTTGCACTTGGTTTCTCTTCTTTCGGCTCCTCAAATTCTTTCCTGCTGCAGGGAGATGCTGTTCCACATCCTCATAATTAGTCTGAAATCCCAATCTGTTCTTTGTAATGCTTGGTTACTCAAAAACAAGAGCTGCACTCGGCACAATCTAATTCAAGTGCTGTACCATTTCTTCTCTGGGCCTTCCAAACAGTGGGGTGAGCTGGGGATAAGGTTTTATTATTATTATTATTATTATAAGTGTTTAAAGTGTTATATGCCTTTGTCTAAAGATCTCCAGAAAACAGTATGGTAAAAAAGTCATAATCTCAACTCACAGAGGATAAATGACCCCTCCAACCTCTTGTTGGTGGAATGAAAGGGTTAACTGAATGATTTGTATAGGGGCTCATTGGGGGGGGGGATCCAGACAAAAGAGAACATACCAGGAAGATTCGAGGAGTGGGGGAATCACAAAAAAAGATCTTTATCCATAAGATCTAGTGTCTCTCTCCCCTAGTTCAGTTAGTGATGTGGAGTAAGGTGCAGATGGAGTTCCTGGGGAATTTGATAGCTAACAGATTTTTTTTTTTTGGTAGCTGAAGGAGCAGAAGGAAAAATTTCCCCAACTCAAAAGAGGCCACCTGAGGGGTACAAAACATTCCAGAGGCACATCAGTCCATTTATTCTACTCTCACTCTTCACCCCCCTCCCCCCACACACTTAGAGGCATGGGAATCCTTCCTGTGTATTAGGGAATTGTGTATAACCATCCCCATCCCCCCACTTCTTCTCCCAAAGTTTTTATCAACTTTCCCTCCCAATCATTAAAAAATTAGAGCCAAGTTCTCCCTTTTCGGCTGCTCACTAAGAGAACCTTTGCCGGTCGCAGTATTTTATTCAAGAGTGGGAAACTTGAATAGGTGGTAACAATTCCTCCCTTCCTATATTTTGGGCAGGTTTTCCTCTGTTTGGATTCCATCCTTTCCTCTGTAATGCTCCAGTAATGCTATCATGGAAGTGGGGTGGAATTTCCTTTTTCCCCGCTCCTTATCTCAGACTTTGCTTTCTCCCAGTGCAAAATTTCAGAGAAAGAGTCTAATTCTTTTTACTATTAATATGCTATAATCTCTGCAGTTAGGTCTTCTGGGTTGGTAAGAGAAACCAGCCTTGCATTGATTTGTCTCAGGGTAGTTCAAGAAAGGGAACTGACATAGGTTCCTAGCCCTGCTGATCAAAAGGTATTGAGAGTCTGTTCTCTGCTCCTAAGAACCGTAAGAAACAAACTAGAAAAATATGGGAGGGCTACCAATGGAAAAGAGTAGAACTGTGTTAGCTTATGGTGACCAAAAAAACAAAACAAAACAAAACACCAAGCAAACACCAGGAGTCAGGAGTTGCACTTTTTCTGACTAACACCAAGGCACAAGCTTTCAGGGCAATTGCACACTGAAAGTAGCTTGGAAACACTTGGGAGATGATTTGTAATTCCCAATCACAATCGGGTGCTCTTTCTTGATTAGTCAGCTGGTTGTGCAGAGTGGTAAGTGTAGTCTTTCTAAGCTTAGTATCTTTTGTCACATCTTTTGCCATGATTAAAGCACCATGGCTTGGAGATTCAGAAACATGCAGGAGAAGCAAAGTGTTCATCAGCAAATACTATTTAATTGTGGGGTGGGTTGTTTTTTTTTAAATTTTCATAGTCTCATGAAGGGGAAAGTTTTTAATCCAGGTGCTTATTTGGAGAATATCATTTTCTTTTTCTTTTATACACTGATCCCCGCCCCCCCAAAGTGTTCTCCCAGGTTAGGGTGTAAACTGAATCCTTGCTCTATACAGGTTTATTTGCCTTGAGCAGCAATAGCTTCCAGATGCTGAAATGCTGCCCATATTTATTTAAAGTAGTCCCTACCGGAGCAATGTGAATTGCACTCTGTGTGCATTTGAGAAAAGGTCCATTCATGAGTGGAGGGTCCCTTGGGCTCCAACTGGCTCTGCTGACTTGTGCACAATAGCCCCCCTGTCATATCACTGCTGCTGTCAGGCCTTTGCTAAGAAGTTAAAGAAAAGGGGAGGAGGGGAGGGAAGAGATACAACTGCAAATGAGGTGCATTTTTAATGTACTTTTTTCTGATCTCTTCCCTATGAAGTACATTTTCTGTTTCACTAGCCTAAGTGAAGAGTGTCAGAGAGAGAGAGAGAGAGAGAGAGAGAGAGTTAATCTGATGTTTAAATTAAGAGCACCAAAGTCTTCCTCTACCTTCTGGTATGAACTCTCCTATCACTCTCCATCTGCCATATCCTTCACCGATCTGACTTTAGTTTGGTCTTCTGTTGCCTAATAAACACACACACACACACACACACACACACACACCTGGATTTTTAATTAGAAAAACATGTTTTACTCTTCCTTAGAGTTATCAAGAATTAACTCAGGTCACTACTGTTTGCTTAGATGCAGGTTCAAAGGGACTGGAGCAAATTGGGTGGCCTCTAATATCCTCCCTTCCCCATTATAGCCAAGAATTAGTCTTAGGGATTGCAAAGTGAATTAGTTATGTGGCCCAATATAACTGTCCTAAATCCTAAACCTCTTCCGCCAGAAATGCTATCAGTTCAGCCAAGCAACTCGTCAAACCACCATGAAAGGAGACTATGCTTGTTTATAAGAGAGAGTTTGCTAAGCGAAAAGGTCTGCTGAGTGAGGACTGAGGGAACTCTAGATCAGCAGTAGAGAGAGAGGGGGGAGCAACTACTATAACTGAGTTAAGACTTAGAATAAACATAACTTATACATCTGTGATTAGGTCTTAGATTTGCCGGGTATTTTTTATGAAGTTGGTATCACTGTACCCAAGAGGTAATATATAGCAAGCAAAATACGTTTGGTGTGGCAGGAAGTAATCAAGACAATGCAGGACCAATCTTGGGCAAGCAATCACTACTTTAGTGGTTATCCTGGAAGTAACTAATACTCTAGTAATATCTTATAGGAATCTATTACCCTAATTACCCTATAACTATCACTGGGTAATACATACTGTTGCGTACAAGTAAGCATTATCCTGCAGCCGAGGTAACTAAAGCCGTAGTCTTTATCTCACAAATACCTACTACTGGTACCCTAGTTATTACTTTGCAAGTAATTATTATCCTGGCTCTTACCTTGCAGGTAGCTATTACCCAAGCCATTACTTCACAAGTAAGCATTGTCTTGCCTCATGGGTAGCTATAGCATCCTAGCACACCTCACATAACTGATGGTCAGGATAAATGAAAAAGGTGACAAGCTAAATGTCTTGAGCCCACACACCTGGTAGGAAGGAACCCTAAAATATACTATATTTATTCAGCACCGCTAAAGATCACAACTGGGGTCCTATCTAGGATTTTGAGTAATACAATTCCAGAAGGGGTTTTCAGAGGAAGACAAAAATGATGATACAAGTATTTGCAAGACATTTCCTAAGAAGATATGCTGAAGGACCTTGGGATGTTCAGGCTGGAGAAACAAACTGAGGAGAGACACAATAACCGTGTTCAGGTACATAAAGGGAAACTAAAGGAAAGGGATCAAGACTGTTTTCCACAGCTATAGAAACTAGAACCAGGGATAATAGCCTAGAAATAAACAAAATGCTGCTACCTAGATTTGTTTTAAATATTTCCTGACAGTAAAATAACGTTTGTATCAGTGGAACAGTTTACCTGAGGGTTCTGGATTCTCCATCTCTGGTTTTTTTTATTATTATTATTATTATTTATTGAATTTCTAGACCGCCCTTCTCCCGAAGGACTCAGGGCGGTGTACAGCCAGGCTAAAAACATACACAATATACAATATTAAAAACTAAATTAAGAAACTTATTACACAATTGGCCGACAAATTAAAATAATTAAAATCTAAAAACCCCAATTTTAATTGTTGTTCCTGCATATTGCTAAAGATTGGACAGATGATCCTCATGATCCTTTCAGGTCTACCACTCCTAAGATTCTTTAATAATCCCTCCATGGGCCCGTGATTTTTGGAGTTTACATAGACTCCCAAGCCATGAATGTTATCATCATTGTTGTGAGGAACCTGAGATAGATTTACGGATGCTACTTATGTGGAGGTGGGGGGGTGAGATTGGGAGCAGCTAACTGAAGGCCTTTATCCTCTATTTGTGAAGAACAAAATGCCCTCATAACCTGTGGGAAGTTGATGAGATGTTCTTGAAGGGGGCTGGTTGGGAATAATGGAGGCCAATGTTGGATCACTGGGACAAATGCTGCTATTTCTTTCGCTCTTGGTTTTCTGCTGCATTTGTCTCTTAACCTGCTTTCTCCTTTCCCTTTCCTTCTGGCACAGAGGAGGCAGGCAGCTGTGTACAGGATGGGCAGAGATATAGTGATAAAGATGTGTGGAAACCCGAACCGTGCCAGATCTGTGTTTGTGACACTGGCACTGTCCTCTGCGATGATATTCTCTGCGAAGAAATGAGAGACTGTCTCAGGCCTGAGATACCCTTCGGAGAATGTTGCCCTATATGTCCAACTGATCAGCCCACCGCCAGTGGTTGTAATTTATTTATTTCTATTTCATATAAATAAATTACTTGAGAGATGATAGCACCAAAACAGAAAGATGAATAAGAGCCATGGATGTGACTCTCAGATGTTTTCGCATCCATGAAAGGCCATGGCTGCAAAAAGGCTACTTCTCACAATTCCTCAAACTGGGTTTATGACGTAGAAGAGATGGATTAATTGAACCATGAATGTATGACAAAAGAAGATGGGCAGCGTTGTTGATCAACTATTAACTTGTCTAAGGCAGCCGACACATTTATTAAAAGTGCAGGCATTTTAGAGCTAGACACATATCTAGAAATTTCAAAAGTTTTTCTCAGCAAGTAGAAGGTTTTTAACAAC
Source organism: Ahaetulla prasina (assembly GCF_028640845.1). NCBI lineage: Eukaryota > Metazoa > Chordata > Lepidosauria > Squamata > Colubridae > Ahaetulla > Ahaetulla prasina. The sequence continues at coordinate 165,222,474 of NC_080540.1, forward strand.
CATTGAACCAACTTTTTCTTTTGTATTTACTGTTGCTTTAAAACATCAAAGAAGTGGGAAGAAGCTTTATAATGCTAAATATGTCTTCCACTACACAATGTTGAACTGTGATTTCCGTGTCAGAATTTATAGGGTGACCTAGACAATGGGAGGGTTTTTAAATAGTCCTATAGAAATGGAAAAGACTAATCAAGTATTGATATCTGGTATTATCAGATGGCAAAATCTTTTCCATGGGATTTTTGAAGGACAGGGAATCTCATTCTCAATATCTAAATTTAATGATGTACAGAAATCACAGCTTGTGGCTACCCTTAAAAAAGTGATGCTGATGCTAAATGCATATCTATATAGTGCTTTATTGAAATACAATATTTTATTTGTACCCATGTTCAATAAAATTAAAGGAGTATATAAGCAGTTAACCTGTACATCCTATTAATGCCAATGTGTATTTGGCACACATTTTCTAAACAGTACCCATTGCCTTATGCTTTAACAGCTTTCACTTAGTATGTCAATCAAATTTGTGTAAAAAAATTATAAGGGCCAAGTATGACCAAAATTATAAGGGCCAACTGTCTTTCAGCTTTCCCGCTTTGATCAGCATTCCTGCTGAAGGCTAGTGTTGTTTGAAAGGAGGTAAAATGCTCTAGTAATTTTGGAGTTACTGAGCACATCAACGAAGAGAGAGAAGTAGATAGCAGTTCTCCTTTTGGTGAAATGTGTTTATGGTCACAGCAAAAAAACATGCGTATTTCAGCCTTGAGGGTATGCTAAAAAAAAGGGTAAGCTAAAAAAAAATGCCTAGATACTAGTTTTGATTGGATGATCACAGCTGCCATTTTTTACTTTTTGCACTCAACAGACACACACAAATAGAGAGAGAGAGACACACACACACACCCCTGCCTAGCAGATAGCTCTGGCTCCTCCCATATGTTATATCTCTCTGGAGCCTTAAAGTCCCTTCAGGAATTCCTGGTTCATTAATTGAGGGGTGCGGGGAGAGGCCTCAAGCATCAAGAGGTTAACCTTTCCCCTTGTGTGAACTTTACAAAAATGACCTAACTTTCATACCTCAAGATTAGGAGATGATTTATATGGCATCCCTGCTTCACCCTTGTGCTGCCTTAGGGTCCTGTTTTCCAGAGCAATGTCAGGAAAACACCCACCATTTTTCAGTTTCAAAAATAGCAAGTTTTTTTTAAAAAAGTCTTTAACAGTAGATGAGGAATTGTAACTAGAAGTGGCCTTTTTTAACCCTTTCCCCTCTTCTGGCTGTCTGAGGCTCCTCTAATTAAAAGGGAAGCATCAGAAGCAAAATTAACAGGGAGACTGCCAGAAGAAGTAAAAGGGTTGAGACCTGCAAAAGTTAACCCTGTTTTTTCTGTGCATTGTTTTTTGCAATTAAGCTGATTGTGGCTTTTAACCTCTGTGTTTTGCCTCATGCATCTGTTTTTTGTTTTTTTTTAAAGCCTATACTTCTCCCTCAAAGCTATTGTTTGCTTATTTGATTTATTTAACCATGTTTAATGGCGGTGACTTTTCACTGATTTTTTTTTTTAATATTTCATTGGGAAGTTGCTTGTAAACAAGCCATATTTTGGGAATTTGCAACTTCCTTCAATCTCAGTTCCTTCCTTCCAGCCTATGCGAATTTATTTGGAAGAAAGTCCTAAATGGACAGTCTTAAAACAGGGAACATTGCTTTGATAAAACTGGACTGCAATTCCTGCAGGCAAAGTGGAATTGAAGTTAGCCAGCCTGCTTTAGCATGGCTTGCAGTGAATTATTCAGAATACTATTATTCTCTCTACACTCCCTTGTTTTGTTACTTTGCATCAGCCCTTACATTCCCAGTGTAAAAAAATAAAAAATAGATCCTACGCCCGTTGTATTCCTGGGACATCAGCATCTCCCACAGAACAGTGATTTGAAACAGGGCAAGCACCGAATTAAGAAAGTTCTCCTGTGTTTCCTTGTCCCAATTACAGGTTAGCCTATGTTCGTCTTCCGTGTTGTCACATGCTTCATGAATGAACAGACTGAGGACATTTGTGAAAATGTTCATATATAGTTCTATTTTCAAAATAGTTCTGATGTTTTCTTCTTTTCTCTCTCTCTCTCTGTCTTCTTCATTCTTAACAGGGCAACCTGGTCCCAAGGTGAGACAACTGAATGCTATTAATGACCGCCATTGTCTGTTAGCACCCCAAGGTTTGCCAACTATGTTAGAGGCGCAACAGGGACTTGCATCATTGGTTGCTGTTCAGTTGGCAGCTTTATTAATTTAAAACATGTCATTCATAACCTTTGTCAAGCTGCTTAAAAAAGAAGTGTAGAAGTATTACTTATCACTCGGTCCCAGTAGTGAAATCCAATTTTTTTTACTACCGGTTCTATGGGCGTGGCTTGGTGGGCGTGGCAGGGAAAGGATACTGCAAAATCCCCATTCCCTCCCCACTCCAGGGGAAGAATACCGCAAAATCCCCATTTCCACTCCATTCAAGGGGAAGGATGCTACAAAATCCCCATCCCGACCCCACTCTGGGACCAGCCAGAGGTGGTATTTAGTGGTTCTCCAAACTACTCAAAATTTTCACTACCGGTTCTCCAGAACCTGTCAGAACCTGCTGGATTTCATCCCTGCCAGGTCCCCTAAAAGCTAATTTCTGCAGAATGAGATGCTATAAAAAGCACTGTTCTGGTTACACGTTCTTTGGGGTTTGACTTCAGCCTGAGGGAGAAGACAGCTCTTCAGAACCAAATGATGCAATAGATGGTTATCATGAATTATGACAGAATCTGGCTATGAACCTGAATGGCAATCTGACAGCCTCCAACTGAAATTGATGAAATAATTGCTTTGCTCCAACCAAATGAATATTTTACTGACTTTACTAAGTCTGTTCATGTTTTAGGTAAAGTTATGCATACCGTAGTTGTAAAATTGGAGGTTAGATACTCTCTAACACATTGAAACCTACAGTTCCCACAGGCTATCTGTTGCTGTAGTGTTAGAAAGTTAAGAATGTAGACACAGAATTCAAGATGTGGGAATTGACTGGCTTGGGATGTTTGGTTTGGTTCCCCCTCCCCAATTTTACATGTTTTGTATCTGGCAGGGTCAAAAGGGAGAACCTGGTGATATCAAGGATGTAAGTTTCAAATTTAATGCATCCCTTTCTAATTTTTTTTAAAAGCCTAGCTGTACAAAATATACCTTTGACTGAACTGATTTTCTGTCTGTTTTCTTCTTTTTCTTCTTTCTCTTTTGGTCTAGGTTGTAGGACCGAGAGGCCCTCCTGGACCACAGGTAGTGGCGTCTTCTGCTATCTTGTTTACATGTATTGAAAAAGAGGTTTTTAAGAAATGGGTTGTGAATGCTTTCATTACCTTCTGCAGGGACCTTCAGGTGAACAAGGACCAAGGGGAGAACGTGGAGATAAAGGAGAAAAGGTAAAACCAGCTATACCTGTGCAATGTTTAATGAACTAAACAGGCTGCAAGCCTATTTATACTTACCTCAGAGTAAGTTCTGAGCAAATTGAGTTTGCATCCAAATCAGGGTGTGTAGTTGTAGAATACCATTGTCTATGTCAAAGTAGTAATTTTTTGCAGAAGTAACTCATCAAACCCTCAAGGCAGGTCCACCAACATTAGATCTTACAGTTTGTATTAAAATCATAATCATCACAAGAAGCATGGAAGAAGATCACTTAAGACATGATTAGATGTAAAATGCGGGATTAATAACCTGACCGAATGAACTTCTAGACACCTCCCTTACCTGGAAAATTGTTGAATTTACTCAACCAGCCCAAGGCATTTAGTTGCATGTAGTTGAGCCTCTCCCATATGTACATCACTGCATTCAGCATCCAAGTTGAACTGACAATTGAATTCTACTTCAGTGCTTATAGTGCGATAACATTCTTTAGTGTAAACAGTTTGGGGGGCACAGGATAAGCTGCCTTAGGAATTGCAGGGCGCCTGGTATTGGGATGTTACTTGCTCTCCAAAACTTATCACTGGAGATAATTACCTATGGCTATTCTGCAATAGAACAGGCTTCCAAATTACTGGTAGTAGACTTGTATGGATAATACAGTATCTGGACAATGCCATTTTCCACTTAATATCCTTCCATTCCCAATGCTTTCATTCTCCTTACAAAATCTATTGGTGTATTTGTGTGAGAGATACATGACAATATAGCCATCAAATGTTTTGACTGGTAAGGTGAGGACTAAGCTTCTGGAAGTATTTTTCCTCTTGTAGCCTTTGCATTTAGCTGGATAATAATATATAGTTTCAATACTTTTTAAGCCAAATAGTGTAGGTTAGAATTCAATTGTAGAGTAATGAAATGGGAAAATTTGTGATCATCGTTTTATTCCTCTATGAAACTTAACTGGCTGAATTCGAGCCAGTTGCTATCTGTATACTTTACAGGTTTTTTTGTAAAGAGTATGAAAGGCATTTTAAATCTAAGATCAAAATGTTTCCCAATATTATTAAGAACGAAGAGGCACAATCTAATGGCATGGTATCCTATCCTATCCCATGCCAATTAAAATTAGGATTGACACACTAAAATTTAATTTAGTTATAAACAATAAACAACTTTTAATGCAATGGAACTTCCTTTTGTGTAGTTTTGAGTTATAACATTACTGTATTAATAATTATGAAATAAACTGCATTAGAAGTACTGGTTTTTAAAAATGATGTATAAGTGACATGTTAACGGGACATAAGAGTGGACAGTTTGATATTCATGGAAGATCTTCCTTCCTTCCTTCTTTCCTTCCATCTGTCCATCCATCCATCCATCCATCCATCCGTCCATCCATAGGGTGTTCCGGGTCCACGTGGCAGAGATGGTGAACCTGGTACACCTGGCAATCCAGGGCCCGCTGGACCCCCAGGACCTCCAGGCCCCCATGGCCTTGGTGGAGTGAGTATTCTTGAATTTAGGAAAAGTTTTAATCTCACAGCTTCTGCATATGAATGTTAACGCAAGTCATGTAAATACCTCTTTCACTGGGTCGCCTCTTGAGAATTCTTAATGGAGAAGTCTTAATTCAGAATAACATGTATAATGTGTTGCCTACATTTCAAATACCCCAAACAGCAAGTAACACTCGTGATTATTTTTTAATCAACTAACAAGGCCTTTGACCCACTCCCATTGCTTTGCTCTGTGAGTCTCTCTGCATGAAAGGATAACGTTCCCTTGTGTTGAAAAGCTCCCTGCATTGCTTGAAGGGGGGAAAAAAGCACCATCATAATCTATAAATAATACAAACAAAATTCCTCGCAGCATAGCTACTTCATCATTACTAAGTTTATTTTTCTGCGGGCTGCTGCAAAGAAGCATTGGTTTTTATGGAAGAACGCATTCTTAATTTTTGCCGGGTCAACAGAGGGGCACAACAGGGCGAGCCATTGTTCTTTGTAAATTCAGAGTGTGCCCCATGACCCAGAATCCTTTGTAACACTGGAGTCTTCGATGGGCTTCCTCAGCAGGCTGACTGAAGTGGGAAGAATTCCCTTCAAGAAGAAAACTTTAGAGACCAAATGCCTTTGTCAGTATAGTTTGGACCAATAGCCCAGCAGTGAATTAGATATGCCCTAACTGACTGATTTCAGTAGGCATAATTGCCTCTGTGTTTCGTTGTGTTACTAAGGTCCAACTGATAATACAAATGGCCTCTTATAACTGTGGGATCTGCTGACTTTGCTTACATTAACAGAGAAATTGCAAAACATCTCTACTTAATCTAGTAATTATCCTCTAGCTCAGGGGTCTCCAACCATGGCAACTTTAAGACTTGTGGACTTCAACTCCCAGAATTCCTCAGCCAGCTTTGCTCTAGCTCCTTTACAGGGAAATATTTAAAAGTATAAAGGCTAATCCTTGAATAAGAAAGCATAGAAAGATCTAATTGTTTTTACTTGGGGGGGAGGTTTTAGAATGATCAGGTGAGTGATGGCTAGGGACAAAAACATTTCCGCCATGGGGGTTTGTATAAAATCATTTATTAGAATCAATCACATGCTTTAATTTCTTTCGCTGTGAGTCATGGATTTTTATTTGCAGTGCCAAAACATGACCAGTGAGAGAAATGTTGAATAGCATTTCTGTAGAATATGTACCAAGTTCTTACTCCGTATCTGCAGTAATTATTTCAACTTTGGATATACTTTATTACACCATTCATAGGATACATTCACAAGGTCATATTCTTTTAGTCCAAATTAATATACTTTAACAACTAACTTCCACTTATCAGTAAACACTGACAATTCAGCACAGAAGATGCATTGAAAAGAACTGTAATTGTTTCCAAGCTATTCTTTTGTATAGGGTATGAGTAGTTCTTAGAATGAGAACTACTCACCTTGATGTTACCTCTTAGGATGTGAAATTTAGGATTGCTTTTCTGCTCACCCCTAAATGGTGACAGATTTTTCTTTGAAAATATACTTAGCAAAATCCATATTAAAGTTACACTTAAATTATTCTAAGCGCCTTTCTATAACTTTGACATCTTTCTACAACTTTCTATAACTCTGACATCAATACAATTGAACGTGTCCAGAAATATTTTACAAGAAGAGTTCTCCATTCCTCTGAAAACAACAAAATACCTTATCCCACTAGACTTGAAATTCTAGGCTTAGAAAACTTGGAACTCCGTCGCTTTCGACAAGACCTAAGTTTAACTCACAGAATCATCTATTGTAATGTCCTTCCTGTCAAAGACTACTTCAGCTTTAATTGCAATAATACAAGGGCAACCAATAGATTTAAACTTAATGTAAACCGCTTTAATCTAGATTGCAGAAAATATGACTTCTGCAACAGAATCATCAGTGCTTGGAATACTTTACCTGACTCTGTGGTCTCTTCCCATAATCCTAATAGCTTTAACCAAAAACTTTCTACTATTGACCTCACCCCATTCCTAAGAGGACCATAAGGGGCGTGCATAAGCGCACAAACGTGCCTACCGTTCCTGTCCTATTGTTCTTCTTTTCTTCTTCCTATATATGTTTATATGTGTATATACTATATAATCTTTTTGTATGATGTTGTGACAAAATAAATAAATAAAATAAATAAACTTGAGATTCATTTATTTATTTTACATTACAAACACCATGACTTCAAAAGTAGTTAAAAATCTCTTGTATTTATAAATAACTCTTGAAAAGTTGAGTACTATTACTTTTATTTCTGTCACTACAGAGTTTCTATTCATATCCAATAAATGTTAAAGCGCTTTTGTAGTAGAATAATCAATTGCCAAATAAAATCCCCCTTTTTTCTCTACCTGAAATTCTTTCCAGAAATACCTCCCAATAAAATATCTGCATGAGTTGCAGGGAGAGAGAAAAATGGTAAAAGAGAGCAAGCTTATCCAATTTCCCCCCCTCTGTAACACGGCAAAGACTGCCCATCAGATATAAAAGAAAGGTCTATGCTTTTAAAAGATCTTCTTATATTTCATATCGTACAAGTGTTCTCCATTTAATCACATCATATTCCGCATCTCACTGAAACTATGTTCCTTTTGTCTTTTGCAGAACTTTGCTGCTCAGATGGCTGGTGGATTTGATGAGAAAGCAGGCGGTGGGGGTGCTCAGATGGGAGTGATGCAAGGACCTATGGTAAGGATTAGTAGAGTGTATACATTCCTTGTGGCGCGTTACTTGGAACCCTGACACCTTGAATATTTGCACTACTCTACTGGTTTTATAAGGGACGCGGTGGCTCAGGGGCTAGGATGTTGAGCTTGTCGATCGAAAGGTCGGCAGCTCAGCGGTTCGAATCCCTAATGCTGCTGTATAATGGGGTGAGCTCCCATTACTTGTCCCAGCTTCTGCCAACCTAGCAGTTTTGAAAGCATGTAAAAATGCAAGTAGAAAAAATAGGGACCACCTTTGGTGGGAAGGTAACAGCGTTCCGTGTGCCTTTGGTGTTGAGTCATGCCGGCCACATGACCACAGAGACGTCTTCGGACAGCGCTGGCTCTTCGGTTTTGAAACGGAGATGAGCACCGCCCCCTAGAGTCGGCAACGACTAGCACGTATGTGTGAGGGAACCTTTACCTTTACCTTTACCTTACTGGTTTTATATCAGCTTATGGGTCTTGGCCTAATATCCTCCAAAGAATCTAGTCACAGGGGTGCAAACTGGCGGTCCATGGGCCGGATGCATCACGCACAGGCCATGCACACCCGTGAAGAGGAGAAACATCATGTGACGGCACTGTGATGCGGCGAGTTTGATACCCGTGATCTATAGAGTTGATTTTAGTGAGACTGAGAAAGTTGAGTCATGATGATGCACAAGGCAAGTTTGGTAGGCTGTAGCAACCTAATTTGAATTAAGAGTTCACAACAGTTTTGCATATGCAAATGCATTTGATCCAAAGCTTACATTTAATATAAAACAATTCAAAAATATTTTAATGTATATTTTGGTGAGAAATACGTTATTGGCTATTTTACATGCAAAAACGGAACAAACAAAAATAAACTTTCTAGGTGGGAAGTAATCACTGCTTTAATAAGGTGATCTACAGTGACTTCAAAATTGATTTTTAATAATTTGATTTTCAAAATGATGACTTTTCTGTAGAAAACAGATCATGTGCTTCTTATTGGGCTTAGCGGTGTCACTTGAGCCTATGATTTCATTGACAAATCATATTGAAAGGGGTGCAAATTGGATGTAATATTGCCCAAAAGTTTTTTTTTCCAATCTGAGGTTCCTTAAGAGCTAAATATTTCTTAATTGGGGGGGGAGGAAAGAGCTGGGTATCTAATCAAGCTTCATCTACCCTAAAAATGTGGCTGCAGCTTTTGAGTTTCATAGTTAATTTTAGACCTGCTCATCTAAAAGACTGTCTTAATGGCTGTTTTGGAGTTATGTGGATACAGGATTTTGAGGGTCCAAAAACAGAACCAGTCTGCTGAAAGAAATAGGTTCCTTGATGAGCCAGGAGTGTTTTTCCGCTTCTCATCTTTATGATCCATGTAAATATTGATAGTTATGGGGTGTTGGTTCGCTACAAAAGTTGGAACCTTAGCAAATATTTTAATTTGCCATTCTCTGGACAGTGTGAAGCATTTGCTAGGAGATATAGTATCTAACAGTATACTTTGAGCAACTTGGCATATTAAATGCCTATTTTTATATTAGAAATTATGCATTTTGACAAACTTAAAAAAGATCAGGAAAATTGGTTGGCTATTACAGTATCAGCAATGGCTGTGTTGGTCATTATATACAAATTATTTAATTAATTATTTTAATTTTAATTTTCACAATGATACAGTGTATGCAGATCTACAAAGTAGATAGATATATTAATTTCCTTCTTTTAAGAAGACATCAAGAGTACTATATGCTTGTTTTATTATTATTTAATTTTATTATCCTTTTGTTTTAAGCAAAACCTCAGAAAAAATATAAATATAGGTAATTAATGGGGTTGTGCAATTTTTACTCAATTTGACAGTAAAGATTCCAAGTAGTGTATTAAATTGATTTTATGCTATCAAAAAGAAATATAAGTCATATTATGGTATGAGCTTTAACCTTAAAATTTTTCAATATATTCTTCAGATGGCCTTAATTTGAGGAATTATTTATACATATATGATTCCTCCATCTTCTCAGTCAGTTTGCTTTACAACACTGCTTGTGTTTCTTTTGAAAATAAGATATGTCTCTGTCACATACTTTATCTAGATTATATCAGCCATTAAGAAATGGTTGATTAACTTTCATGGTGCAATCTAATAAATCAAGAATGGTTTTTAATCTCTTGATTGAAAATAAGATTATACTTCCTCTCCATTTATTTCTTTAAATCAAAAGTATCCTACAAATTAGCAAGCATTTTTAAAAAGTCTAAAGACCACGTTACTCAAAGGAGTTACACTCCTAGTTTAATAACCAGTCAACTAGCACAGGATCAGGGCAAAATTTGAGGTTTTGAAGTGATTCCATGAAAGTCATAGTAACACCAATTTTCCTAATAATCCTAGCAAAAATTGGTTCATTGTCAGGGTGCTATTCTATATTGCTTGGAAAGAATTACATGGACATAGGACCAATTGAACCTGTTGTTTGAAGAGCAAAGACAGAAGGGTGATCTCAGAATCTCCCTTCAGTTCCTGTGGAAACCTCTTCAGGCCTTCCATTTTCTGCCTTGGGAGCCTTCAGACAGAAGTGCCCTGCTGATTTTTTAAAAAAGATTTTCTTAGTTTGCATTATCAAATTACTCAAGAACCTGAGCAGATTGTTGTAATGTGGAAGTGGTTTTAGAAAATAGCCGTAGGCCTCTGTATTTTTTTTTAATTTTTGCCAAAAGTTCTTGAGGGCAGGTGCCAAAATCTTTGAAACAGACGATTATAGATAGGGAAGTAATAGAGACGGTTGTTTCAGGAATTCCCTCAGTGTTTCCCTTGGACCAAGGGCTGAAGTTATGCAGAGACAGACAGCAGCTACTGTTCTTCAGGATCCACAAAACTTCCAGCAGGAAATTTCTGCTATCCAGCATTTCTTGGCAAGCTGTAAATGAAATTCTGTCTTTGTCAACATGGACTGTTTCCAAGAGAAGCCATGTTTGTGTGTGTGTCTGTGTGTCTGTGTGTCTGTGTGTGTGTATGAGCGCATGCTTCTTTTTGCCTCAGCATGCCTTCCCTAAATAAAAATAGTTCTGTGTGATACAGAGGGAGAAAGAGAGAATTAAAGGAACCAACATTATAGCAATAGCCATGAGATTAGACCTACTCTCAGTCAGGCTCAACTCTGCTCTTGTGCTTCAATTATAAAACATAACAATATTAATATGATTGTTCCCCCCCCCTTTTTTTATTGTTATATAGGGACCAATGGGACCGCGGGGTCCTCCAGGACCATCAGGATCTCCTGTGAGTATAGAATTTGATACTTTCCTTAGATGACCTTGTATGTCCTGAAAATAATACAGTAGAAAAACAGAAAGATTGTTCTACCTTGAGATGGTCACTGATAGTGTTTCTACCACCATTTTTCAGGGCCCTCAAGGATTTCAAGGCAGCCCTGGAGAACCCGGAGAACCTGGCGCTGGGGTGAGTATCCAGGAAGCAGGGTTGTCTTAACCAAAGACAAAACGTGCATGACATTTTCAGCACAAAAAACTGACATATCACTGTATTTTAACTGCCACGTCTGCCTGCGGAGATTTCCCTTGAACCTTCAGCCCATAGGAGAACTGACTGAAATACCCAGTCTAAGAATTCATAAAAGGTATGAACACTGTGGAAAGATAAAAGCACTGTGCCTTCTTCAGTGTTATATACTGTATAGCACACTGAGAAAGTTGGGGATCTTGTTTAGGAGGAAAAAAATGGTATCCTTGATTGAATATGATGGTTGTGTGATACAGGTAGTCCTTGACTTTAAGACCAAATTGAGTCCAAAACCTCTGTTGCCAAGAGAAAGGCATTGTTACTTGAGTTTTGCCCCATTTTACAACCTTTCTTGCCACAGTTGTTAAGTGTATCGTTGCAGTTGTTAAATTAATAACATGATAGTTAAATGAATCTGGCTTCTCCATCGAATTTACTTGTCAGAAGGTCACAAGAGGTGATCACATGACCTGGGACGTTGCAACCGTCAGAAATATGGATCCATCAAGCGAAGGGAAGATAAGAAATCTGTCTTTTTTAAACACAGCTCAGTAAAACCCCTTATTACCTTAATAGTAACACAAGGAACAATGAATACTCTCAGGAAGAAATGGTCTTTTTCTCCTGTGTATATTTCCTCTCAGTCCTTTCCCTCAGAGCAATCTTCTCTAATGGCACTAATTTTAATCCTGGGTTCAAAAGAGAGGAATGGGAACAATAACAGAGCATAGGGTGGTCGCATCTTGAGGAGAGAGAATTGGGGATAACCATCCCAACTTCTTAGTTTGTTACTTTGCCTCACTTTAGCACTATGAAGCCAACAATTCCATTATGGAGGGTTTGGGGAGGTGGATATGCTATTTAAAGAGCAGAGGCTTATTACAGATTTACAGGACCTTAGCCCAATCAGCCAGATATTATGAGCCTTGGGACTTTTTAATCACATTGTCCACATTGATCTATTTGAATATTATAACCAGCATTCTTAGCCCAGTTTACATTCCTTAACTTGGTTTTCCTCTATTTCCAAATCTCAATAAAAGTTTATGCATTTTAGCAGTTACGTGTTCATGATTTGTACAGAATTCATTTTCAGATTTATCACATTCTGTTCCTAGTAACTTTATATTAAACCACTCTGCATTGTGCATATGGGAACCATTAAAATGAAAACTATCTGACTCTCTTTATATGTTAACCATTACTCTTTGGTTAGAGAGAAAGAACCATGTTTCTTGAGCTGAAATATTGAAAGCTCATCTTCAGAATAATTATAAGAAGCCTATGATCCATTTGGACCAGAGGTTCTATTTTTATTTGGGTTTTTTTATAGCATCACAAATTTCCCTTATTGTTATTGGTCCCTTCATTGTTCATCTTCAGGCATTTGTTGACTTGATAGATCTTGTTTCTTAAAGTATTCCTTTGTCCTTGCAAATGAAATTTCTTCTCTCTTAGATAGCATTGTATAGTATTATACTGATGAAAATTTCTTTCAATATTTATACTATTGATCACCGTAATTTTCTCTTTCTGTGATTTTAATTTTTTCCCCTTTTCTTTTCTCAGACATTTTGCTGAGTCAAAATTCCTTTTTGTAACAACATTCTATTTTATTTTCCCCTCTCTCTCACAATTAACATAGAAAGCTGACACTGTAGGAGTTTAATTTTCTGTGGGATTTTTCTCTCTCTCCAGAGATCTCATTAGTTTATTCTCTTTTATCTTTATATTTAGAATTATTGTATATTTACTTGTCTCTTTTTTGTTCAGTTTATTACTCTGTTGTATAAATTATTCTTCCATAAAGGCTTTGCAGTTTTTGATTTTTCTGAATCGAAAGTTTTATTTCTTGTACGGTTCTTTATTATATTTTTATACCTGGATATTATTTACTGGGCACCATATTTTAAACAGTTATGCTTTTTTAATTGCCCCAGTAATTAAAATAGGCATCTACAACTTTATCAATTAAACTATTGAGCTATGGGCTATGGCAGTATTTATCAATTAAACTATTGTGCTATGGCAGTATGACATACAGGTTATCTGAAAGTTGTGGGCATTTCCACACAATATATTTGCAACCCTTCTAGATTAGCTTGACTTCTAGGCAATTCCATGTCTTTGGCAGGTGAGCCGATTTGCGGTTGGTTTCAACTAGACTGTACAAAAGGAACCATTCTAAGGCCAGTTTCCAGATGGAAATGCTTGGTACTGAGGACAGGCCATTCCCGCTTTGGAGTGTACTTTTGCCACCAGCTCCATTGAGCTCTTGAGTTTTAGATAGCCCAGAATACCCTGTGAAGAGAATATTGGCTGAACAATTTCCTTGATCTCATAGTTTGCCCAAAATGAATAGGATGAAAATGACGAGACTTGAACATTCCAACTGCCTATAAAGACCTTCAGTCTGTTAGGTTCTTCTTTCCTTCCTTTAAAGAGGTGAATGGACTTTTTAAATTTTTTTGTAATTATGGTTGTTAAACCTGTAGCTGTTTGGGTAGGAGCAGCTATTTTCTTTCCATATTCTCAACATTTCTAAGATGGCAGAATTCAAATACAATTTTCAAGTCATGTACAGATCATTTAGAGCAGCGATCACCAACTGGTGGTCCATGGACCACTGGTGGTCTGTGAGAACATTTTAGTGGTCCGCAGAAACATTATTTGTGGTTTTTATATTGCACTAAATCAGGGGTTCTCAAACTACGGTCTCTGGGACGGATATGTACAATGAACGTTTGTATTGCTGCAGAGAGTCTCCCTCTTTGGGGTCTTTTTGTGTGGGTCAGAGGGGGGGCAGAAATTCTTGGGGTCTGCTTCAGCCTCCTGGTGCAAGGCTTTGGGCGAAGGCTGGAGGGAAGTGCTGCTAGTGGCGAAGAGCCAGAGGACCTTGTTCCAGTGGGACTGCATCATGGCCTGGAACTGGCTGACTATCTCAGCTCTCTGAGCCTCCAGGCGCTGGTACCTGGCCTTGCACTCCCGCAGGTCTTCCCTTTGCTTGGAAAGCCTATGCTCCTAGTCCTCAGTGAGATGCTTCTGCTGAGCCTCCTTCTCAGTCAGATCCAATTTGAACTGAGCTGTTTTGCCAATTCTTTCTTATGGTAGCTGCTTAGCTCCAGCAACTGCTTCCTACTAGGGCCCTAAGGAGCCTGGGCAGGCAGACAAGGAGAGGCTAGGAGGAGAGGGGCAAGTAGAGGCCGGTGAAGTGCGCCCCTCAATGTGAGTGACTTCAAGTTGACAATGCCCACCCAATGACATGACCACCTAGCCAGATCATATTAGTGGTGCACGGGATTTAAAATAATGAATTTAGTGGTCCCTGAGGTCCAAAAGGTTGGTGACCCCGATTTAGAGGGATCAGAGATGGGAAGTCACAGCAGTATGGAAGGGTCTTTTAGGCATTACCTTGTCTCATCTGGCTTTTTAAAAATCACTTCCCTAGTTTGTGATTGTGGGTTTACTATTTAAAGAATGCCTGAACAAATCCAAGAGGTGTCAATTCTTGAGACCTAAGGTTTGCTGTCAATGGTCACGTATATTCAAAGAAGTCGCAGGAAGCTTATGTATAAACATCAGTGAGCCTATATGAACACAAAGTAAATTTCCCACATGGACTGATCCAGGCTCAGATTAGTGGTAGGAAAGAAATTGTTGATCCAGGTGGAAATGGCTAAGGAGTCTTTTTTCTTTGGATCAAGGTGAGGAAGATATCAATAGAGAAGAAGCTAGGAATAGAAGATGAGGATTTGTGGTTTAAGTCTGGCATAAATACATTGGCACACCGTGAAACTACTTTACATTGTCGTTGTCAGTTGCCTCTGTGAATAAGATGATTTTGAAGGTTCATGCAGGATGTTGATGGAATTCTACATTAATAGCTGCTGAGATGGAATTGCTTGGGGGAAAAAAATTATTTATTTATTTTGTCACAACAGTATACACAAGCATCAAGATAAAATAACTACATATCATATGCATATATATGAGCAAAAGTATGCAATAACTATATTAATTTGATAAAATGAAAGGAAATAATAGGACAGGAACGGTAGGCACTTTTGTGCTCTTATGCACGCCCCTTATAGTCCTCTTAGGAATGGGGTGAGGTCTATGTTAGACAGTTTTTGTTTAAAGCTTTTGGGATTTTGAGAAGAGACCACAGAGTCAGGAAGTGTGTTCCAAGTGTTAATAACTCTGTTACAGAAATCATATTTTCTGCAATCAACATTGGAGTGGTTAACATCAAGCTTAAATCTATTGTGTGCTCGTGTATTGTTGCAATTGAAGCTGAAGTAGTCTTCGACTGGAAGGACATTGTAATAGATGATTCTATGAGTTAAACACAGGTCTTGTCGGAGGCGGTGGAGTTCTAAGTTTTCTAAACCCAGGATTTCAAGTCTGGTGGTATAAGATACTTTGTTGTTTTCAGAGGAGTGGAGAACTCTTCTTGTAAAATATTTCTGAACACGTTCAATTGTATTGATGTCAGAATTGTGGTATGGGTTCCAGACAGTCGAGCTGTATTCAAGAATTGGTCTAGCAAATGTTTTATATGCTCTGGTTAGTAGTGTAGTGTTTTTGGAGAAGAAGCTACGCCAGATTAGGTTTACATCTCTATTTATAACAAATTATAAATGTGTTCTCATTTCTTTAGGAAGACTATAAAATCCTGCAAATTATTGAGGGCAATTTATAGTTTTGTTTTGCATGTGAAAACAATTTCAGGATATGATGAAGCTTAATATGGATCTGCTTCTGGGAATGGAAGTCCCATGTAGCATTTTTGCTGCAAGCTGTCAATCAGAAAGAGCTCTGGGACATCAAAAAAAGCTTCAGAGGCCCATACTTTGGCCTTATTGATTTTAGAAACATAATTTCAACTTTTATTTGTTTGCTTAAGATAACTTTTTCAGGAACATACCGGATTTGCGGGTTCTTAATCTTTAATCTTTGTAGTTATTATTTCATTGCCGAGAAATTAGAGATGCTTTATGTGTGAACAATCTTCAATGGATTTTTATTGAAGTTTGGACTTGACTTGTAACTATATAAATATTACATATACTATAATATACTGTATACTTTATACTGTGCCTTATACTAGTTGCCTTAATATGTGATTAAATTTGCTTATTAAAATGTCCCCCGATAACTAACTGAAGGAAATATCAATTCAAAGCAGAACTAAGAAAGGTTATGAAAACCATGCAAGCTGCAATCCTATTCCTAAAATGATCCTTATTTATTATTATTATGATTGATTGCACAGTCAGCCAGGTGTTTAAACTGGATTTGGTATTTTTATCTATCTGTTGAGAGAATGAGGTGGCTGGATGGAGTCACTGAAGCAGCAGGCATGAACTTAAATGGACTCCAGAGGATGGTAAAAGATAGGAAGGCCTGGAGGAACGTTGTCCGTGGGGTCGCGATGGGTCGGACACGACTTTGCAACTAACAACAACAACATCTATCTGTTGAGTCCTTCCCAAGCATCTGGTATAGGCAGATGTTGATGTTTGAGGGTGTTGGTGGTGTAACCGAAGAACCATTCACCAGTGGGTTCAGAATATGACTGATCATCCTTAATCTGTTGGTGCACCTCTACAACGTTACATCTTTCTATCTACCAGGCATTAATTTAAAATGTTGCTTTGTCTTCCATGAATTTGGCTATTCCCCTTTTAAAGTTAATTTGTGGTCATTACAACTCCTGAGCTATGCATTGTCTACATACTAATCTTTATCTGTCTTGAATCTCCCACTGTTGGCTTTTAATGAATAATCCCAGGTCCTGTAATATAGCAAATAATTTTTTTTTTCCTTTTCCACACAAAGACTCCTCTATGGTATCCCTCTTATTAAGCAGTTGTACTGTGATAAACTAAAATGCTGGGGACCATAGAAGATTCCTCATTTAATACACATGGTAGATACATTTTCGCTTGGTATTGAAAAAGCTGTTTTCAAGGAAATCAGTGTTTAAACCCCTAAGTAGGAAGAAATAACATGAGGACTTTGGGAAGTCCTCAGATGAGGCAGAATTTGAACCCCATTTATGGTGGGTTTAATATACAAGGAACCAGGCTATGTGTCATGACCCACTCCCACTCCAACGAACGAGTCACGGAAGTCCGTAACAAACTTGGCAATGAAGCCTTTGCAGCTTGCCAAGTTCCTTCGAGGTTTATCAGGGCAGGCAGGAGTCCAAGTTGTGACTTCAGCGAAAGAGTCCGATATCAGCAAACTAGATAAGACTTTGCTTGACTCAAGGTTGGAATGCCAAAAGCAGGTCCTTTATATAGGCTGTGGGGTGTAGCTCCATGACTCAGCATTTATCCAGGCCTGCCCCACCCTTCCTTCTGCTGGCATCGCCTCTTAGATCTCCGGAAGCAAGGGTCCTCCTACTCTGAATTGTCTTCAGCTGGATCTGCTGTCAGTGGCTGGGAAAGGGAGGGGTCAGAGGGAGTAGGCCCGAGTAATTGCAGCACCTGGCTGGCTTCCTGCTCTGAAGGCTGAGCCAAAGGAACACACGCTGTATGAGTGAGGTTTATCAGGCTTGTCCTTTCACTCCTGGAATTCTCTCCGAGCATGGGGCCAAGGCCGGGGGCTGGAGGCATGACAGGCTGTTCATCTTCATTATCAGACTCAGAATCTGATAAAAGGCCCGGTTGGAGATGGGAGGGGCCCAGCTGAGGAAAGGAGGGAGGACGAGTCACAACACCATGTCTCCCACTGTCTCATTTGTTGCTCAATGCCATACCAAGTCTAGGGTGTTTCATTACAACCCTTTATTTCATATTTCATTCTTCTCAATTATATTTTTCCTTCTAGGGTCCAATGGGTCCCCGTGGGCCACCTGGATTACCCGGAAAACCAGGAGATGATGTGAGTATTATTTTCTTAAACATCCCAATATTGGGATCAGCATAGGTCAGGGATAGTCAACCTTTTTATACCTACCGCCTACTTTTGTATCTCTGTTAGTAGTAAAATTTTCTAACCGCCCACCAGTTCCACAGTAATGCGCTGTGTATCGTCATCTGCGGATGCCTCTCACGCATCGAGGATTGGGTTGGGGGGGGCGGCAGCTATCAGCTCTGCTTGTCTGTTACAGCTGGGTGGTGTGGGGGGAGATGCGCGAGCTATTCTGCGACGAGGCTTTTTGTTTGCAATCACATTATAGCGCCATTTAGTTTCGCTTACATAACATGAACTAAACTTATGCTTGGACGATACAAATAGTATACTTTCAGAAATTTAAATTGTCAGGGGGAATTTTATGAAAACCTAATGAAAATGTTTTTAAATAATGCTATGAAATTTTTTTTAAAAGTCAATTAAATTAAAAAAAAGGAAAGTGCTTCAGTATCAGACAAAATCCTTACCGCCCACCATGAAAGCTGGAACGCCCACTAGTGGGCGGTAGGGACCAGGTTGACTACCACTGGTGTAGGTGAATCAGCTTAGGACTAGGTGAAGGAGGAGTTTGCTAGAAACGTTAGGTTAAAATGTTTATTTAAAGACTTTATCTTGGTGTTTATATCAATTACCCTACTCCAATATATCATTTGTTCTCAGAAGGGAGATATGGATTCTAATATAATTTTGCTGAAAAGGAAGGCATTTGTAGAGTTTGACAGAAGCTAAGGTCTACAGAGGTATACCATTTAAAAGAAAGAATGAATTGTTGCATCACAACCCACTGAGAACAGAAATGCAGAATGACAGAACTGGAAGGGACCTTGGAGGTCTTCTGGTCCGACCCCCTGCTCAAACAGGAGACCCTCTACTATTCTGGACCAATGGCTGTCCAATCTTAATAACCTCCAGTGTTGGAGCATCCACAACTTCTGCAACCAAGCCATTCCACTGATTAGTTGTTCTCACTGTCAGGAAATCTCCCATTTTTTTCTAGGCAGGATCCATTACCTTTTATCTTGCCTTCAGGTGTTTTGGAGAAAAGATCAGCCCCTTCTTCTCTGTGACAGCCTTTCAAATATTGGAAGACTGCTATCATGCCACCCCTTGACCTTGTCTTCGTTAGACTAAACATATCCAGTTCCCCTAACCCAGGGGTGTCCAAAGTTTTTTTGGTGAGGGCCAAATACAGAAAAATAAGCAAAGGCCCGGGCCACACCATTGAACGGGGGGGGGGGATTTTTTTCGTACCAGTTCTGTGGGCGTGGCTTATTTTGGGGTGTGGCTTGGTGGTCATGTGACTGGTGGGCGTGGCTAACTGCTCATGTGACTGAGTGGATGTGGCTATGGGCATAGAAACTACTCAGAGGGCTAAAAAAAGTAATTTTTGACCAGTCCTCACACTTATGACCATCCTCACATTTATGCCCATTGCAGCATTTTTAACAACCATATCACTCATTTCACAACTGCTTCTCTTCACCACGGTTACAAGATAGGGTGCAAAATGTAAAGATAGTTGTAGGTGTGAGGACCAGTCAAAAGTGTGAGGACAGGTCAAAAATAACTTTTTCAGCCCTCTGAGTAGTCCTTATGCACAAAATGCTGCAACAGGCATAAATGATGACCGGTCATAAGTGTGAGGACTGGTCAAAAGTGTGAGAACCTGTCAGAAATCACTTTTTTCAGCCGTCTGGGTAGTCCCTATGCACAGTTTAGGCTTAAGTATACTATATGTGTGTGAGTTATATATATGTGCGTGTGTATCTCTATGTTTGTGTACGTGTGTGTTTGTGTTATGTTGATTTTAATGTAATATTTTTAAATATAATTATTCAGAAAGGCATGCGGCTGGACAACAAACAGTATATAAGCCTAGAACATTCATTTGTGTCCCGGTCAAGACACAAGAGGTGACATATTGACACATGATTACTGTGTGTATTTCTAACAGAGATCAAGAACTCTGTGTAGGACCAAACACAGTCTGATGTAGTCTGATGCCAAACTACACCCTCAATTTGCTGTGTCTGAGTCAAGACGGGCTTTTACGTCCACCCTGTTGCAAGCTGCGGACGTTGTGTTTTACAGGAATATGAAATGGGGGGGGGGTTACTTTCTGCAGTCACACAACCGCTTACCACGCAAAGACAATTTTGCCTGAGTTTTCCCGCTATCAGCCCTGTGTCAGCCTTACAAAAACCCATGTTCAGAGACCCTGGTGTGACCTCAGAAGGTGGCTTCTGTAGACCAAGAGTAAGAAGACACCTTCAGTGGCACCTCAATTGATCCAGTCACAAAATTGCACTACGGACTACTGTTTTATACTTTTTGATTATACTTTTCTTTGCAAATGTCAGCAAGGTGATTGATAAAGGAAGTAACGTACAATACTTTTTTTCTTGATTTTCTTGACCGCGCGCCCAAGTGGGTCTCTCCAGGCCGCTTTAGAGCGACCCTGGTCTGCGTGGGAAGGCGTCCCTGGCCACCTGGGCCACGTGACAGCTCCAGGCGGCAATCCGCGTCCCGTGTCATCTTTTTGCCTACGGGAAAACTTTTTTTCCTTGCTGCCTCTTGCGCGGCGCGTTCTTGACTGGCGGGGAAAAGTGGCGCGGGCTGCTAGCTGCCCACCCCCCTTCAGTCCCCATCCCCACCTCAAGCAAATCCTTTTGTTCTTCCACGCCGCGTCTCCCCAACTCCTTCCTTGCCTTGCTTAAGTCACCTCGCTCGCGGAGGCTCCGACCCGCCTCCCTTCCTCCCTGCCGGCTCCCACCCACCCCCTCCGGACGAGGCTGCTCCCAGTCTTGGTCCTGCGGGCGTCCCTTCCTCCTCCTCCTCTGCCCCTTCCTCCAATTCCCCCGAAGTCTCCCAACTCCGCGCAGGGATGCCCGCGGCCGAACTCACAGGTCAGATGCGGCGGGCTGGTACTGCTGGCTCCGGCCGAGGATGGTGTACCCAAGCTTGGCCCATCTCTCCTCATCCTCTGCCCATCCGGCACCGGCGAAGGGCGAGGGGGCGGCCCGCGGGAGGCAGGCGGGATGCCAGGTACTCAGCCGCGGCCGACACCGGCTCGCCTTCGCTGCTGCTTCGCGGCTAATGGAGCCGTTGGCAGCCGCTCCGGCTTTGCGCAGGGAGGGAGTTGCCAGGCTGTAACGGAGCCTAATGCGGGCGGCTGAAGCACGCCCGCCCGCCCGAGTGGGGTGGGGTGGGGGGCGGGGAGGTGGGTGGGTGAGGGCCGCGCCAGCCAGCCAGCCAGCGAGCATGTGGAGCCCGCGTGGGAATGCCAATCGCCCGCCCTGCGCGCAGACCCGACCCAGGCCGAGCGGTTGTGTAAGGAGCTTGCGGGGTCCGGGGGTCCCGCACAGGGGAGTGGGGCCCCTGCCCTGACCTTGCCCTGCTTGGGGAAGGGGGGGCAGGGCTGGCCAGCGTGTTCAGGGGATGCTAACGGGGTTTTACAGAGTTGAGCTCAAGCGCCATGTGCGGGCCATATTCAATTATATTTTCAGAATTTGCTGCGGGCCAATAAAAACTGACCCGCGGGCCGCAGTTGGCCCGCGGGCCATAGTTTGGACACCCCTGCCCTAACCGTTCATTAACAGAGAATGTTTACTGGCTGATCAGCTGTTGAGAAGAAAAAAACAACCCAGAAAGCTAATAGCGAGACAAGAATTAAGTGAAAAGGGACATGACTGTCCCCCACTCCCAGCCAGGAATCCCCCACATAGCACTATTTTGTTCCAGGTTCTGTTTGTCCATCATATGTACAGTACATACACAGGTACACTCATACTATGGAATTGACATTTAGAATGCCCCAATTGCGTGACCCTGAAATAGACAATTCCATGGCACTGATCTGCTTCTGAACATACAATATACATATATATATTTAAGAATGAACTGTTAAGCATATACAAAGGGAAAATATCCAGCCGAAACATTGAAGTGATGAGGGTCTAAATTTAGTTCTTTTTCATTTAAAAATGATACCTTATCTAATTTTGGGGCTCTTGAGACGGAGGAAGAAAAGTCAAGGGTTGTCTGATTCTTCTGTATTTCTCTTTATGCAAGGAAAAACATATCCCGTATTTTTAAAAATAAAGATTTTCTTTCTGTTTGCAATATTTTGACAATAGAATGCTGGACTTTATCATAGATCAGGCCCAGCCAAGCAGAGTCTTATCCACTTTTTTGGTGATATATTTTGTGTAAATGGGATCCTTCCTAATTAAAATTGCATCCATTTTGTTTTGTTTTTTTCAGGGTGAAGCTGGCAAACCTGGCAAATCAGGAGAGCGTGGCTTACCTGGACCTCAGGTATGGCTGTGTCCTCCATATCAGTATAGATAGTTAGATTCAGAAACCACAATCCTCCAATTTTATCTTACAGGTTATAAGAGGCACAGTATAAAATTATAGTCTTTGGAGCCAAAGTGTCTTTATTTTCTCTTCCTGGTGACAGGCTGAAAATTGCAACCTTCATGATGCTAAGTGGGCAGTACTAACACCCTGATTTTTGGGTACCTTTACTGCAGCACTGTAATTCTGTATATCCTAAAGTGAAAAGGACTGATGTTAAATCAGGATGCTAAAAGGAGGAAGTAAATAACAGAGAGCTAGTAAAATATTCCTACCTTCCCTTTAATGATGAAAATAATCAGATTGAGAAACAAACGAAGGATTATAAAGGCCCTTTTTTTGACAGACTTTGTTTTCTTCTATTATGATAAACATCTGTGGGTTCAACTGATCTAGGCTCTATGTAAATGACTATTGAATTAGAAACCCAGTTTTTCCTTTAGCTTTTGTAGATATTGTACTTTTATGAAGTTAGTAGCAATGTAGGAATCGTTGCATGTGTGTTTTAGAAAAGGTGTCTATTTTTTTTAACCAATTAATTTCTCATTTAAATTTAGGGTGCTCGAGGTTTCCCTGGGACCCCAGGTCTTCCTGGTGTCAAAGGTCACAGAGTAAGTTTGCATTTTGCAGATAAGCATTTTAAATTTTAATTTAATTCTGAATTGATCCCTATGTTTCTCTCTCTTTCTCTCTCTCTCTCTTCTAGGGATATCCTGGTTTAGATGGCTCTAAAGGTGAAGCTGGTGCTCCAGGTGCTAAGGTAGGACCAAGAACTCCCAACCTAAGATATGATTGGTGAAAACCCTACTATTTTTTAGCATATTGTTAAGCTTACATTTATTTATGCATTTAATTCATTTCCCTCCCATTCCCAAATATTAAATTATAACTTATCAATTCCTACTTTTTAAAAGGGAAGCTTCAATTACGTTGAATCCAATGGTTGCAGGCAGGAAAAGCAATATTAACCATTCCTAGATTGAAATTCATTTGATAGAAAAACAAGTTCTGCTGCCATTTTGCTTTTAGATTTTTTTCCCCCAAGGAAGTTCCATGAAAGGAAGCATATAAGGTTATTATAGAAGGGAGAAACACTCCCTGTTAAAAGGGAGTGATGCTGTTTTCTACTGATACAGATATCAGTTCACCAGATATGGCTAGTTTTACAAATCAGACACTATAAACAATGAGACTGGTAATCAACCTCTACTTCTATAAAAACATTTTTAAAAGAAATTTTACATTTGTTTTCACTTTTTAAACTATCCAGAAAAAACTGTTATTGGAAAACAGTTAAATCATGATTATATTACTTATGCCATATTGATACACTGCGTACTTATACTGTAGATGTATTACGGTATTTTATGGCCACCAGTTGGTGTTCCTTTTGCTAACCTCTGTGATGTCACTTACACATTGCATTATGATATCTCTAGCCATCCTATTCATCTTAATTGGTAGTGTATATTAAGACACCTGCATTATGAAGGAATATGCAGGAGGATTCCCAGGACACATAGGTCCTACTTTATACTGTGATAATCAGACAATCAATCAATCAATCAATCAATCAATCAATCAGAATAGAGCTGGAAGGGACCTTGGAGATCTTCCAGTCCAACCCCCTGCTCAAGCGGGAGACCCTATCATTTCAGACAAGTGATTTGTCCAGTTTCTTCTTAAACACCTCCAGTGATGAAGCACTCACAACTTCTGAAGGCAAGCTGTTCCACTGATTAATATTTCGAACAGTTGATACTTTTGAACAGTTGACAGTTGATACTCGTTTAATTGCTTATGCAAAATAACTGTCAGGCTCCAAAACCCAAGAAAAACATGCTGAGTTTCTTCTAAGCAGTTTCCCTTATAGTTCCTCATCTGCAGAAATCTCACCAAACTAAAGGAAACTATTTGCATCATCAAAAATATATTCTGAGAACTTCAAGGGAGGAGGAACTGTCTTGACCTCTTACCTCCCAACCCAACTATCTAAATTTTGCTCCTCTGGAATATAGAATCTCCCTCCAGGGAATCCAGAGCCCATTCCACCTCAGTAACTTCCAATTCTAGAAAACTGGAGTTCTTTTGCAGCAAGATAATTCACCTCAGGTAGCCCTTGTTTAGCAACTGCCTGATTTAACTACCATCCACAGTTCTGACTGTGATGAAAAAGTGACTTTGAAACCAGTGTTCACATTTACGATCTTAGCAAAGGAAAGCAAAGGAAAGCTGAAGTAAGATAAGCACCGCGTTGGTTTCACTTAGCAATTACTTTGCTTAATGACTGAGTTGCAGAACCCAATTATGATCACTAAAGAAAACTCCCTGTACTCCCTGAAGAGTGATTAAGTGTCATAAAAAGATGACTAACTTGGTACCAAGCTTTTGGTACCAAGCTGGAACTGATTCACCTCTTACAGAATCTAATAGCTATAGGGCATCCTCTAATGAAGATGTGTTGAAATGCCCAGCCATCAGTTAGCTATTGATGTGTTTTCCATGCTTGTGAATTGCCCTCTAGTGTTCCCTGGATGTGAAAGATAGTAATGATTTTGCAGCTGAGGCCAACCACGATGTCCCAATCTGTTTTACCTTGGACTGTTTGATGACACAGATGTCTAGTTTACCATTGTTTCTTTTTTCTCTAGGGTGAAGCTGGATCTTCTGGGGAGAATGGTTCTCCTGGTCCTATGGTGAGGATCTATTGCTCAGTTATTTTTAATCGTTATCACAACATCAACATTGTAGGTTGGCCATTGTCCATGTCTGATTATCCATATAGAGCAGGGATGTCAAACTCGCGGCCCGTGGGCTGGATGTGTCACAAGCTGGCCCCACCCCCACCCGGTTTAGCAAAGGGGAAAAAAAGTCCTGATATGTCACGTGACCAGTGGTGGGTTTCAAATTTTTTTACTACCAGTTCTGTGGGTGTGGCTTGGTGGGCGTGGCGTGGCTTGGTGGGTGTGGCTTGGTGGGCATGGCAGGGGAAGGTTACTGCAAAATCTCCATTTCCTCCCAATCAGCTGGGACTTGGGAGGCAGAGACTAGATGGGGGCGGAGCCAGTCAGAATTTTTACTTCCAGTTCTCCGAACTATTCAAAATTTCCACTACCGGTTCTCCAGAACTGGTCAGAACCTGCTGAAACCCACCTCTGCACCTGACCCTGCAAGTTTGACACCCTGATATAGAGCATACTTTGTCTATCTACATATCCCTTCTTTGCATCCCCATAGGTTAATGCAAACAAACTACATTTACATTTTGAGTTCCATGAAATCTAGATGACACAGGTTAGAATTCTCATGTAAAGTAGTTTCCTATCCATGTTTCCTTAGTCACCGCATATGTGTACTCATGCACAGTATCATTTGTGGAAAATGCATACACACAAACAGTAGAATCCGACAGTATTCAGATCTCTCTCACTGCATCTCTTGCTTGTATATCCTAGTAGGCATTTCATTGGTGAATTATTATTATTACTTATTGCATGGCCCTTTCACATCATATTTTGATAAAAACAAAAGAGATAAACATACAAAATACGAAATATAAAATCTAAAATATTTCTAGATTACAGTTACAATTTTTTTCTTCATTAGTCACAGCCAGGGAATCAGCAAAGTCTCCATTATAGACTCTTTTTGGGCACTCTGCCACTATATGTTGAATAGTTTGTGTTTTGGCCCCTCAGTCGCAATTCAACAATGGTATAGAGCAGGGGTCTCCAACTTTGGTCCCTTTAAGACTTGTGGACTTCAACTCCCAGAGTCCCTCAGCCAGCAAAGCTGAGGTACTCTGGGAGTTGCAGTCCACAAGTCTTAAAGGGACCAAGGTTGGAGACTCCTGGTATAGAGGGCGTTTGCACATCTACCATGGCCTGTGTGAATTCGGTCCAGTGTCGGTGAACTGGAAGATAGAACACACAGGATATTAGTTTTCAGATGATGTCTTGAAGGACAGTAGGGCTGTAATACCTTTTTAAATTTCGCTTCTACTATTCCTTAGGGTCCCCGTGGCCTTCCAGGTGAAAGAGGTCGTCCTGGCCCCTCTGGTGCTGCTGTAAGTATCAGCATAATTTGAACGTTAGAAATCTTGTCCCCTGGATATGTTGCTTGGACACTTTTTACACTACAGAATGTATACACATACCCATACCTTCAGCAGAAAATCCCTCCCCTCTTTACAATTGCCGTCTTATTCACTGCGGCCAATTCAGTCTCCCAGACTAATGGTATATCTTCCTAATGTAAAGGATGAAGGAAACTTAATGTAGGACTATGGTGGCTGTGCACACAAAGCACACATAATATACCTTAGGATAAGGATCGTAGTATTTACTGTGCCACGAATAGTGAAGCTGTACAAAAGCAGTGTTAATTAAAGGGAAACATTTGTGTAGTTTTAATTACCTTGTAGTCTGGACCTCAAATATAGGATTAAATTTTGTGCTAAACCTGTCTTGGGCACCTTCTAGTTGTGTGGACCTAAATTCTCAGAAATGATTGGGCTGTTTAGAAAGGACATCGGAAGTTGCCCAGACTGAGGAAGGCTGCAATAAAAGAAAAGCCAATGCATTGAGGTCTTCCTTCCTCTTCCTTCCCTTCTTCTTTCCACCTGCCTTTCCTTAAGTACCACGTAGCGCAAGATTATGGAAGTAACATGTAGTGAGGGTTGCCTTTTGAAGTACAGCTTCTAGGTTAATGATTCTAGAAGCAATTTCTGGAAGGCAGGAGAATAAAATAGCAATGTAGCTGTAAATTTGAATTTACCTGCAAATGCTTAATCTCAGATTTTACAGGATTAGTAGAGAGCTTATATAGTGGTTAAGGCATCAGGTTAGAAAATGGGAGACCATGGGTTCTAGTTCCACCTTAGGTACAAAACCAATTGAGTGACTTTGGGCCAGCCACTTTCTTTCAGCCCTAGGAAGGAGACAAGAGCAAACCATTTCCCAAAAACCTTACCAAGAAAACTGTTGGGACTTGTCCAGGCAGTTAGCAGGAGTCAACTTTGATTCAAAGGCACAAAAATAATATAGTTATAGGATTAACACATTGATTGGAGAATAGAAAAGATTTCTCTGTAAAAAGTTATTAGAACAGACTTATTTCATATATTTGCTTTTTTTGTTCTTGCCCTGTTCTTTCTCCAAGGAGCATATGAAGACATACATGGTCCATTCTTTTTGATCTTCTCAAAAACTTTGCCTAGCCAATTAGTTTGAGAAATTGTGATTTGTCTAATGTCAGTGGATAAATTCTGCAATGTACTGTAAGTACAATGCAAAACAAAGTTGAGTTTCAGGTGCACCTATTTTTACAGAGCTGTAAGTCAAATAAACTCTCCCCTTGGTCCATTTCACATCTCAAAAAGATGTGATCCCTCATTTGTCACTGTACTAAACATTGCTTGAAATCTCCTTTGGCTTTTTTTTTTAATCACATTGTAAAATTTCTCTAATGGCCATTATAAAACTCAGCAGGACTGTTTTTGGCTCTGGTTCCAGATTATTTATTTGTACAGATTTGAAATGTTGAAGAAATGAAGGAGCTGAAGTAATCAAGTTACTCAATAGTAGTAAGTCCAGATTTCCAGTAGTAGGAAAAAGTAGGATTTACCGTTTTCTATGATTAAATTTAAATCCATCATATTGAGGAGATGTAAGAGATTGAGGGAAAGTGAGGGACAAGATACTTGGTTCATCTCAGAATAAATGAATAGTCCTGATTTGAGAGAAGTTGGGGATGAAAATAGATTTTGTTTTTACTGACTGACTGCAATATATTTGAGGATGGGAGGTGATTCTTGAAAACCTATCCTGTTTTTACCCCAGTATAGCATTAAATATAGATTCCTAAAATCTATGTCATTCTTGTTTCCTTGGTTTTGCCACTACATGAGTCTTGGCAACAGGAAGGTAATTTCCTGGTGACTATTTTGTCATCACTGTAGTTTTTATAAGTTTCTTACTGCTCACCAAATATAGTTTACACTTGTGGTGGAGAGAAAAAAAAGATTTTTAATGGTAATTGTTAAAGCAACAACCAACACATTTTTAAAATAGTTCCACTTCAGAATAGGGGAACATAAACTTTTGAAGGAGAAAGCAAATAATTTTAGTCAAACTACAAAGTTGGGATGTTTAAAAGAGGTTTCAACTAGGCCTAAGCAAATCATTCAATAAGATGTTTTGTTTGCAATTGAGCGATCCTCTAGGTTTGCTCTTTGAAGCCACAGACAGAATGGTCTTATCAAAAGCTCTTCTGAGTTATCTGAGTGGTTAATCCTTTAAGGAGTTATGTTTGCACAAACTTAGTTTTTTACTATAATTGAAGGGGGGGCATGTGAAGGAGGCATGCTTTTCGTTTTGCTTTAATTCCTTTGATGGCATCCCCTTGAGGTCTTTGGATTGTGCTGAGGAGAGTCACGTGACCCTTCGGCTTCACCTTTCCATTTGTTTTCCTGGTCCATTGCCTGAGACAGGAGCAACAAGGCCAAGCAATTAGTCTTTAGTTACAGGAGGGCAGGAATGTCAACCCATTAGCTGCTGAGAAGGACTCCTCACAAGAGGCCCTGCTCAAGTTCTGGGATTGTGTGAGATTAGAACTATAGTCCTGTAGAAAAGTACATTTTTTTCTAAAACCCGTTGTTCAAGGAATAGCCATAGATATGACTCAGATGTCCTAAAATTGAAGGATGTTGTTGTTGCCATGATTTTTTTCAAGGGTAGTATGATCTTCCTATTTCTCTTGTGAACCAAAGACATAGATGATTAAAAACCAGAATTTTTCTAGAAGAATTATATAGAACTGTAGCATATCTAACTTGAAATTTAAAGAAAGCTAATTTAGACCCTTTTTATTCCAGCTGTTGCATGCCTCCAAAACTGGGAAGTTGTAGGAGCGAGCCTCAAATATCTTTTCATTACTAGTATTCTCATGAGCATGTACCCTGTTTCCCCCAAAATAAGACATCCACTGATAATAAGCCCAATTAGGCTTTTGAGCACATGGCAATAAGGCCAAGCGTTTATTTCAAGGTTCAAAGAAATATAAGACAGGGTCTTATTTTCGGAGAAACACAGTACCTTCTTACATACTCCATTTTGCCTTCAGGCAAAATGAGTTAGAGCAGTATATGAGCAGATTTCTCCTCATGTAGCATATTTCTTCTTCCTTTTTCTCCCCCTTGGTTTCCTGGCATGCCTCCAACTGTTCAGAGAAAGATGTTAGTGTACTGATGAAGAAAAAGGCAGTAGGGCAGCTATTAGATAGCTAAAGATTTGCTTGAAATTCCAAATCCATTTGGCAGCAAAACTCCAAATATAACTATACTGTTGTATGACGAATTATACTTTTCTGAGTCAGTATTTTGTTCACACAGGGTGCTCGTGGTAATGATGGTCTCCCTGGTCCAGCTGGTCCACCGGTAAGTAATTAAGTATTTTAATTTTTCCCCTTCTGGAAAATGATTGTGCTGTTTACATTTATCATTATTATAATCATATGATCTAACTTTTCTAAAAAAATAAAACCCTCTCCTCGGTTATACCAGTGATGTCATGAAAGACAACCACGTAATATTGTAAAACCTATCCTTTATATCAAAGAGTACAATCTGAATACAAATACTCATGCTTTGTTTCAGAATTAAGATGAAAGCTTTGCAAAAAAGGTGAAAAAAATAGGGTGGTATTTAAAAGATTAAAAAATATATATATGGTGTTTTCATAATAACAGCGATAATGATAGTAATAGGTGTCTTGGGTACAATTCCCAAAACAGACGGCACTTGAACCCCATCAAAATTACAAACTTACCATCCGTCAATTGCAAAAGGCAGCTTTAGTCAGAACAGCTTATATTCTGCAGCAATACCTTTAATGCCATCAAGTATCAACATCTGCCTATCCCAGCTCCTTGGGAAGGACTCAATAGTTGGATAAAAATGCCAAATCCGATCTGAACATCTGGCTGACTCCGTGACAAACTATAATGATTGTTAAAGGAGCAGGGAAACAAACTCTGAGGCATATATCTTTCACGCAAATTGTGAAAGCTGGAGGAAACAGGAGCAGCTCTCCCAGGTATAAAAAAAATGATGAGAAGTCCTGTTTTCATATGAATATTTTTATCTAACCCGAGAAAACAAGAGACTTCTGCACACTGATTGATGGTACAGTTAGAGAAGGAGAAGAGCCTGCAAAAATGGGAAACAGTGTAGGAAGACAAAGTAGGGCAAGGTTGAGGATCAAGTATAGGTATCTACAAGGATATCAAAATCTGTAAAATGGCCAATGTGGCATTGCACTTGAAGGCCTGCCCCTTTTATATATGCATGATGCAATACTGTGCCTATTATTGTGTCACACATTTACACACATGTACACCAGTGGTCACTGCAGCTGAGAAAAACTAGAATTGGGATGTGAGGAGATGGAAAACTACTGTAGATATCTGAGGAAGATGCCTGATGATCAAAGCAGCAACAATTTGGACATTTTCCTTTTGAACAGACACAGCGGGACTGAGGAATTTTAAGGAATATTAAGGCAAGCTGCAAAGAATAAGATTGCTCTAGCAAAGATTAAAGATACCTAATAAGATACCACTTCAGAGTGGTAAACGAAGGGGTAAAAACAGAAATAGATGATTTTTTGTTTGTTTTACAATGAGGAGCAGTTTGACTTGATAGTAGAAAGGGCATAGGGAAGAAAATGTGAATAATGACATTTTTTTCGAAGTGTAAAACATTATACTCAGATCTTCAGAATCAGGGACGGAAATGATTTTTGGAACAAATATTTGATTAAATACTATTTAATATTTTGAGCATTTAAATGGATTTATGTTTTTTACTCTCGCTTGACCTGTGTCATAGAAGCTTTTTAACTTACAGTCATCTTTTATAAAGTAGTTCTTTTACTGGGAAGAAGAAAGCATTATTACAGAATAAAGAACAGTTATAAAATGTTAATACTGCAGTAAATTAGTATTGAAGGAATATTATTTTATAATTACTTGGTGACCACCTCTGATTGTTCATGAGTCAGTCGAATTTGGCAACAGTTACTCGTATCAATTTCATTCTTCCTTTTCCCCAAATAATTTTATTAAGAATTATAAATGAAAGAAATAAAAGTAAATACAAACACAAAAGTACAAAAAGAAAATAGTGTGAAAAAGAAAGAAAGAAAAAGAACTGAAAAAGAGTACCCTCTCCCTTCATTCCAGCAAGTAAAAAACAATTTTAATAGCTTGTCACCATCTCTAAATATAACATAATCTCACTTCCCCCAAGCTTCATTAAATGTTCCTTGTCAACAAAATATCTGGGAATGGAAGCAGATATGACTTTTTTCCTCTTTTAGCCCTGATCAAATAAACCAACTTGATAAATCTTCCCTGAATTTTTATTGAAATATCTCATGAATAACTCATGAGAAGAAAAGAAGAAGCTGTCTTTGAAGGTAGCTTGTTAAAAACAAGGAACAACAACAATCTTATACTTTGAAACTAGACTGGATCTGACACAGATTCCAAATTCAAATTTCAATAATATCCAACCCTTTCAGTTGATTATGATAAATATATTACCCAGCTCTGGATTTGTGCTTTTCCCCCCTCCAGACAGCATCTATTACATCAACATTTTCCTTGTTGAACCTTTCTATATTATTATAAGCACCTTTTTTCTAAATACAAAAAAAAAAAAATTGGAACAGATGGAGAACTGGGAGAGTGAAGGATGCTGCATGCTCTTTTTGTTAAATCTAAGAGTAATTAAAAACATCAGGCAACTTTATTTCTTGTCTCAGTTTGACCAAAGACTTGTTTCAGCCACAATTACGGTATATTGAGAAGCTCAGTTCAGCTACAACGTTCTACCTCTACATTTAGATAATTCAGTTATTATATTTTAGGAGCGAAGTACACAACTGTTTAAACGAGCATCAAAATTCTAAATGTTTAAAAGAATTCGGTTCTGCTTTTTGTCAAGCTCATTAAAGCCACTTGTTTTGTTTCTTTTTTTTCAGGGACCTGTTGGCCCTTCTGGTGGACCAGGGTTTCCAGGAGCTCCAGGTGCAAAGGCAAGTCATGCTTCAAACCCAAAGTATTGTTTCTGCAATTGTGTAGCATAAATTGCATCCATTTCCCAGTGTTCTATATGCCACTATGCTAACTTGACACTGTGCCTCTTTCATTCTTTTTATTAGTTTATCCATCTGAAGAATAAGGAAAAGAAAAAAGATTTAATCTCCCTCAAAAAATTTTTTAAAAAAGAAGAAGGTATAGGTAGTCCTTTGCTTACCACAGTTCATTTAGTGACCATTCAAAATGACAACACTAAAAAAAATGTGACTTACAGTGCAGCATCCCCATGATCATGTGATCAAAATTTAGATGTTTAGTAATTGGTTCATATTTATAACCGTAGCTGTGTCCCAAAGACATGTGATTCCCTTTTGTGACCTTCTGACATGCACAGTCAATGGGGAAGCCAGATTCACTTAACAACCGGCTTACTAAATTATCAACTGCAGTGATTCACTTAACATCTTTAGCAAGAAAGGTCATAAAAGGGGGCTAAACTCGCTTAACAAATGTCTCATTTAACAACAGAAATTTTGGGCTCAATTGTGGTTGTAAGTCAAGGACTATCTGTATAGACTGGATTTATATTAATAGATCTCTCAGGACCCATTTTTGATTTTGTGGATTACTTCTTTTGGGGGCAGACAGCCTGAGAATTTTAAGGAATATGGATTATACTGGAAAATTTTGTGAGTCCATCTTGTCCTGTCTTGTTCTGTTTTATCTTTTTCTGTGGGTGCATAATTTGCTGCAGTGAAATGGAAAAGCGATGAGTCTAGCTAAGAAAACAGTACAAGGAGAAAGCAGGCATGGGAATTTTTCAAGACTTTTAGAAAATGTCTTGTAATAGTGGCTAATGTAAGGCTTGTGAATATCCTGTATAGGATAATGTGAAGACCTTTGAGTTGGTGACAGATGAACCAATTTAGACTTATTCTTTTTTTAGTAATGATGATTTTGTTTGTAGGGGGAATATCCTTAATAGAATTAAGGCCCATTATTTAATATGTTTAAGACGCTGAGCTTGTAGATCAGAAAGGTTGGCAGTTCAGCGGTTCGAATCCCTAGCGCTGCGTAATGGAGTGAGCTCCCATTACTTGTCCCAGCTTCTGCCAACCTAGCAGTTCGAAAGCATGTAAAAATGCAAGTAGAAAAATAGGGACCACCTTGGTGGGAAGGTAACAGCTTTCTGTATGCCTTCAGTATTTAGTCATGCCGGCTACATGACCACGGAATTGTCATCAGACAGCGCTGGCTCTTCGGCTTAGAAATGGAGATCAGCACCGCCCCCTACAGTCAGGAACGTCTAGCATGTATGTGTGAGGGGAACCTTTATCTTTTCCTTAATAATGTATTTTAAGACCACAGGTCAAAATAATTTGTTTTAAATCGAGGGAAATTCTCCCATTTGCTTCCTTATCTGGAAAGTTTGTTGAAATATTTATATTGCAATGATTATCAAATGGAATAATAATTGAGGCTGAAAAATACACTGGTGAAAAAAAATCTATCCATTTCCTGCTAAATTTTGCTCTTGCCATAGGTCTTCCCACTCACACATTCATTCACCATCAGTTTGAGAACAGACATAGAAATTGCTGACTGTGAATTTAGCAGATGCTTGGGCATTTCTGTGTTCAGATGGAATCAACTCTTGTAAGAGAAGACTCTGTTGTCTGTGTACTAGTGGCTCTGTTATGTGCACTACAATACTTTTTCAATAGTATCTTCATTCCTCAGTGTATTTCATATTCTTTTCAAGTATTTCTGAGTATTTGGCCCAGGTGGCCTTTTGAACAGAAATCAGAATTTTGCTAAAGGGGCAAGGCAATCAGAGAATCAAACCGGCCCGCCCCCAGACCTATCATAATGTTATGGGCCTTGGCTCAGCTTCACAGATTTCCTTATTGTAAGGCTCATTAGGGCGAGGGAAAACACAGAGACAGCCGGAGAGAATGGCCTTCCCTTGGGAACTCCCAAAACCACGTGGTTTCTGATTTTAGTGTGCTAATCTGCTAGTGGACTGGTTTCTAGGGTTACTAGACAGTGAAGGGGCCATCTGTATATGTGTGAGGGGAGCTGGAGATGGTAGGAAATGAGGCCCCTTGTGCAGTATCCCACAAGAAGTAACAATGGGTCTTCTTCATTAACAAAGTGCCCTTGTTACAAAAGATGAAGAAAAGAATCCTTCTGAAGGGAATGTCAGAGATAATAAGATGGGGTGAGGGAGGGGAGAGGAATATTAGCATTTTGCATTTTAGGAATGGTGCTTTCTTTGGGAATTGGGGGAGGAGCAAGAATGGAAAAGCCTAAAAACTTGGTACGAAATAACACGAGAGTGTGTAAGCTTTCAGATTCTCCAGAACTCTTTAGGAACTGAGCTAATCCAAAAAGGAGGGGTGGGAAAGAAGTGGACAAACCCAAAAAACAAGTTTCACAATTTGGGGTTTTGCAATTTAAGGAGTAAGATTTTAATTGTCCAAGTTACTCACAAAAAAATCAGGGTATTTTTTCCCCTCCCCAGCCTGCCTCTTATCTGAGGCTTGTTTTAGAATTCCTCTCCTTGGCCAAAATATCAGAGATCATTGTCCAGAAGCCATGGTAGTCTATTATGATTGCTTATTTTATTTTATTTCAGTAAAGAAATATTTCACATTGGGAGCATCACTGCTTATTTATTTATTTAGCATATGGCATATCATACTAGCAGTATAAACATTTCACTTAGATTAGTAAAGCACAATAAATATAAATAATATATATATAAAATAAAAGGATGTCCTGCTTTCTAGCAAAACTAAACCGCACG
Organism: Ahaetulla prasina; assembly: GCF_028640845.1. NCBI lineage: Eukaryota > Metazoa > Chordata > Lepidosauria > Squamata > Colubridae > Ahaetulla > Ahaetulla prasina. Next base: position 165,257,866 of record NC_080540.1, read on the forward strand.
GCACAGCTGATCCCTCCCCCTCGCTGTTCTACTTACTTTCCCAAGCCTCCATTTGGTGCGTGCTGCACGCGAGCTTATGCACAGTACATGCCTAAAGGAGGCTTGGGAAGGTAAGTAGAACAGTGGGGGGGGGGGTGAACCAGCTGTGCCGCGCAGTTTAGCTTCGCTAGAAAGTAGGATTTCCTGCTTTCTAGCAAAATTAAACCGCGCAGGACAGCTGATCGTCGGATCGTAGCTTTTTTTTACTACCAGTTCACCTGAACTGGTAGTTTTCATCTGAACTGGACCGAACTTGTAGTATTTCACCCCTGCACTAAATGTATCTTATAGGGGAGAGTCCAGTCCAATATTACTCAAAGGTACTCTGGGTGGGATTACAGGGGAGTAAATTGTTGTTTCAATAGATCTTCGGGGCTTCATGTGCTAGCTTTTTGTTAAAGTGGAAGCGTGTCTTTACCATTTTGTTGGTGCTAGGAGTGAAGAATCTTCCCAAGGTTTTAAGATCTTTGGACAGGAGGCTGTCTGCCACTTCCATGAGTTTTTCTTACACTGCTATGGTCAAATCATCAGCGTATCCAAATTTGTGTCCCAGCTTTATATCACTTTATTCATCACAGCTTTATACCACTTTACAGAGGAAATGTGAGATCTGAGTGCGGTCTCTTTTACAGAACAATGCAACCAACGTAGGACAATTATGTAAGTTCTGAAAATAGGTGAAAATAGAAAGGAAAGCTATTGGCCCAAAGTTGCAATCAGCAAGCTCTTCTTATAAGATACAGCCTGATTATTCTTACAGGTCACAAAGAATCTAGTAGGTTTTTTTCCCCTGAAGATATTTAAATTCTTACTAGTAGTGTGACCCAGGAAAGCCTTTGATTGTCCAGCTGCAGGAAGTGTGTAACTTCCATCAGTTCCAGGGCCTATCAGTTCTATTGGACTATGCAAGCCACATGGAGGATTATACTCTAATGGTGGGTAACAGTAACAGAGTTGGAAGGGACCTTGGAGGTCATCTAGTCCAGCCCCCTGCTCAGGCAGGAGACCTGTACTAGGGATTTGAACGGCCGAGCTACTGACCTTTCTGATCGACAAGCTCAGTGTCTTAGCCATGGTGAGGCCATCGCCCATAGGAGGGAGTTTTTAGGTGTTTTAAGAAGTGCCTTAAACATTTGCAAGACTTAAGGCAGCCCCAAAGGTGCTTTTTCAAAAGGCAACTGGACTTTCTTTGCTTTTCCTTGAAGACGTTTCTCTTCTTATCCAAGAAGTTTCATCGGTTCTTGAACTGAGACAACCTGGATGACTAAGAATCTCCATAGGACCCCTTAAGGCAGTCATTCTGCCCCTTAAACTCTTCTCAACCACCCAGTGAAAAGAACCTCAAATGCTTACCTCTGCAACGAGAAGTTCTGAGTGGCAAAATAGGAATGGTGGTGGGTCATCTGAATTCCATGGTCAGCCCTTTTTGCATCCTTCTCTTTATTTTTGCTGTGTGAGGTGGGGTTTTTTTTTGTGGTAGTAAGTCATATTCCTTTCTTTGTACCTATTCAGGGTGAAGCTGGTCCCACTGGTGCTCGTGGCCCTGAGGGTGCCCAAGGCTCTCGAGGTGAATCTGGATCTCCTGGTTCTCCGGGACCTGCAGGACCTCCAGTAAGTACTCTGGTTCTTAAAATACGTTCAAGATCCAGAATCTTTAGATGATGTGAAGATGGTTTAGTTTACACATAGGCAATCTACAACCAATGGGTTGCATACAATCCTTGGCCATTTTCTATGTAAGCAGGGAGGAGATCACAATGTACATTTTTTTTCTTGCTTTCTGCTTGATTAGATATCAGCTGATGATTGGGAATAATGGCTGTTCCTGCTGCTGTTAGTATGTGAATGAGCATGCATATAGACTCAGACATAGTTTGTGGGAGAAATTACTCTGGTTTGTAATTGGCAAATGCTCCCACTTTTCATGGACCTTAGTTTAGTGGACTTTGGATGCAACATGAAAAAATCTGTCCATGCACTGTATAGCTTTAGGCGTGTATAAAGTCTCACCTGTCATTTTGCACATTTGTGCAAAATTTATAAAATGTGAAAAATACATATGCATAAAATCCTATTCCCATGTTAAGATTACATAAAATGTATACAAGATACACATCTAAAATTTATTTTGAATCTAACAAACATTCTGCTTTAACAGACCCTTCTTTGTTTCTATTAGTCTGCTAAAACTCAGGTTTACTGTATGTATCTAGAAATTTGTCCTACCATTTGCCTTACGATTCTGAATTCTAAATTCATAAGCCTCCAGCAGTGTGCACAACATTTCAATGCTGGAATGGTGCCTTGTTTTGTTTTGTTTTATTTTTTTAATCTGGTCCTTCAAAGCCAAATGTAGTATGCAGAGACTGTGCGACGTATTCCGTCCAGTTTCTGCTAACAGTTACCTGCAAAGGTTTGTGGAAAAGTCACAGTTATGTACACATTTGCACATTATCATCTTCACTTGCCCACGTGATCTGATTATAAGAAAATAAAACATGCCTACAAATGAGAGGCGACGCTCCCATTTGTACAACTATTAACAAGATACAAATCATAGTGTTGGCAAGAATTTTGAAATTTTGAAGAATTCAAGATAAGAACTGACAGGTTCACTCTTTTCATATTAGAAACTCCTTGAATCTTTGCAGGGACTGAGGTTTTAGGAACTCTGGGAACAAATTCTAATTTGTTTTATAAAACCATAATGGCAAATTAAGCTGTAATTGCAAATTAAAAAACTGTCCATTTGATATTGTTTATTCCAAATTACTTTGGCATATTTCAAAATCGGAACTTTTTTTTTTTTTTTTTTAATTCAAAAAGTTTTACAAAAATTTTTTTTCCCCCTTTCCCCCCCTCCTCCCCCCTCCCTTCGCAACCCCTCCCCGACTTCCCGGAACGAGCACAAGGTATAGTTAAAATAAAACAAACATATGCTAAAAGTTTTCGTCCCAACTTAATTATACCCTACAATCATCAATTCCTAACTTCCCCAAAAGCAATCAAAATAATACATCATAATCATTCAAAACAGTCTGATAACTCTTAGTCTGATATCTACGTTGAATATAGTCAATCCATTTTTCCATTCCTTTAAGTATCTTTCTTGCGTATTGTCTTTCAAAAGGCTGATATCTTCGCCATCTCAGCCAAATTGGCAACTTTCAATATCCATTCTTGTATTGTTGGTACTTCTTTTTTCTTCCAATATTGTCCTATTAGTAATCTTGCTGCAGTTATTAGATTTAAAATCAATTTAGTCTCAATTACTGTACAATCCGTAATAATTCCCAACAAGAAAAATTGCGGCAGGAACTTTATCTTCTTTTCAGAACATTTTGTAAAATCCACCAAATTTTTATCCAAAAGGCCTTTATGTCCTTACAAGTCCACCAAATGTGAAAATATGTAGCGTCATCACAATTACATCTCCAACATTCTGCTTGCATTTCTGGATACATACACGATAATTTTTCAGGATCTAGATGCCATCTATAAAACATTTTATAAAAATTTTCCTCAGATTCTGTGCCTGCGTGAATTTAACATTTCTAACCCAAATTTTTCCCACGTTTCCGATAATATTGGCACCTGAAAATTTTGTGCCCACTTTATCATACAGTCCTTTACCAAGTCCCTTTCAGAATCTATTTCAAGTAACACATTATACAATCTCTTTATATGCTCCTGAGACTGATTTCTAATTTGCTTTACCAAATTTCCCTCGTTCTGCTCTATACCAATTTTCTGATCTCCTTCCATCTAGCATGTAATTGCTCATATTGAAACCAAGTATAATTTTTCCTTCCTCTCTTAATACTTGCAGAGATTTTAACTGCAAATTACCTCTTTCAGTATACAAAAGATCTTTATATGTAATCATTTCCTGATTCTGTTCTATGTTTATATTTTCTACTGTATGTCTAGGACATGCCCATATAGGAACCTTATAATTTAGTTTATAAGAGTATTTTTCCAAACACATGAAGGGCATTTCTTAGCACATGATTTTTAAAGGCCTTATCCACTTTTTGTCATAAATTAAATATGCATGCCATCCATATAACAAATCATAACCTTCTATATTCAAAATTCTGTCCTCTGTTAAATTAAACCAATCACTTATTGCAGAGAGAGCAGCTGCTTCATAATATAATTTAAAATTAGGCATTTTAAACCTCCCTTTCCGAGAATCTTGAATTATTTTCATTTTAACCCTAGCTTTTTTACCTTCCCATATAAATTTGTTAATTCCCTTCTGCCATTCCTCAAGATTCTTATCTTTCTTAATTATTGGTATCATCTGAAAGAGGAATAAAAATCTAGGTAAAACATTCATTTTAATAGCAGCAATTCTCCCCAGCAAAGATAATTGCAATTTTTTCCAAACAATCAACTCCTTCTGAACTTTTTGCCATAAAACCTCATAGTTATTCTTATACAATTTCACATTTGATGACGTAATATAAACCCCTAAATACTTAACCTTCTTTACAATTTCAAATCCTGTTACTTCCTCTAGTTTTTCTTTCTGTTGTCTGGCCATATTTTTTATTATCTTTTATTGTCTTTTTCTGATTTACCTTAAACCCTGAGACATTCCCATATTGATCAATTATTTCCAACAAAGATTTACTAGAATTTATAGGGTTTGTTAAAGTAATCACCAAATCATCTGCAAAAGCTCTTAACTTATATTCATACTGTCTAACTCTAATTCCCTCTATCTCCTTTACTTCTCGTATTTTATCCAATAATGGTTCTAGAGTTAAAATAAACAATAATGGTGATAAAGGACATCCCTGTCTTGTTCCTTTCGCAATCTTAAAAGGTTCTGTTAAGCTACCATTGATTATAATCTGTGCTGTTTGCTCTCCATAAATTGCCCTAATTATTCTTAAAAAACCATCTCCAAATTGCATCTTTTCTATTAATTTAAATAAAAAATCCCAATGCAATCGATCAAAAGCTTTCTCTGCATCGAGAAAAATAAATGCTGCTGGAATAAAATTTTTCTTTTCTAAGTACTCCAGTAAATTAACAATCTGCCTAACATTATTCCTCATCTGTCTCCCTTTTATAAATCCAGATTGATCATTATGAATTCTTCGCTGCAGAATCAACATTAATCTATTAGCTATTATTTTAACAAAATCTTATAATCATTATTTAAAAGTGAGATTGGCCTATAATTCCCAGGTTTAGAACAATCCTGTTCCTCTTTGGTATCAATGAAATAAAAGAGGTTCTCCATGAGAATTCCCCTCCTAGTTGTATCTGATTAAATAATTCCTTAAGTGGACCTAACATCTCATCCTGTAAATTCCTATAATAACTAACTGTAAGCCCATCCGTACCAGGAGTTTTCCCATTTTAATTGTTTAATTACCAAAATAATTTCTTCCGAGGTTATAGGCCGATTCAATTCATCCGTTTGTTCTAAAGTTAAATTTTTAACCTTATATTCCTTCAAATAATTATCAATATCCCTATTCAATATATTATCTTTAAGATATAAATTTGTATAATATTCTAAAAAAGCTTTTTTAATTTTATCCTGTTGATATCTCTCTTTACCTTTATATTCTATTTTTTCTATAGTACGTTGTTTTTGTCTTTTCCTTAAAGTGTATGCTAACCACCTACCAGGTCTATTTGCGTTTCAAAAGTATTATGTTTGGCATATTGTATATTTGTTGCCACCTGATCAGCCATTATCATATTAAATTGATTCTGTAGTAACTTTATTGCATCTTTAAGTTTTTGATCATGTGGGTTATGTATTAATAATTGTTGTTTCTTATAAATTTCCTCTTCTAAATACCTACGCTGTCTTTGTTGCTTATTTCTCTGTCTATTATTAAGATATATTAATACACCTCTCATAAAAGCTTTACTGCAGTCCCAAACCATTTCTATCGATGTTTCATTATTCAAATTATAATCAAAAAATTCTTTCATCTGCTTTTTACATTGATTTACATTATCCTGATATCTAAACAAATTTTCATTTAATCTCCAAGTTCTTCTACCCTCTTTTCCATATTGCAATTCCATCCAAACAGGACTATGATCAGACAAACATCTTGGAAATATCTTAGTTTTCTTCACCCTAAAAAGCAAATCATTAGAAATTAAAATAAAATCAATACGTGAGAAGGATTGATGCCTATCAGAGAAAAAAGTATAGTCTCTTTCCTCCAGATTCCGCAGTCTCCATACATCTCTTAACTCAAAATCTTCTATCATATCAAAAAAGGATTTAGGCAGCTTTGCATGTGCAGGTATCTTCTTGGAAGAAATTCTCTTGTCCTTTCGTGTATCTATTACTCCATTCCAATCTCCCAATATAATACACGATTTATAATCCCATAGGATCAACTTATCATATAACATTCTATAAAAATTTTCTTGTTGCTGATTGGGTGCATATATACTAAGCAAGAGAGTCCTTTTTGTTTCTATTGTAAGTTCAATAGCAATATATCTTCCATAAATATCTGCCTCTATTAACTTGGCTGGTATATCTTTTCTCAAATAAACCACTATGCCATGTTTTTTCTCCAAAGCTGAAGCAACAAAATGTTTACCTAACTTTGAGTTTATTAGGTACTTTTGATCTGATAATTTAATATGTTTCTTGTAAGCAAATAACATCATTTTAAATTGTTTCAAATAATGAAATATTTTTCTTCTCTTCTGAGCTGAGTTCAAACCATTGACATTCCAAGTCAAGATTTTATTTGCCATTACTGGGCTGCTGAAGCCTTTGGGCAATCAACTGAAGATCGTCCTCCCGTATCTTGGCCGTGCTCCTCCACCGCTTCTGTAGCAGAGTCCTGAACTTTACTTTGAGTTTGTTGCTCCTTTTCTTTACGCTTAAGGGCTCCCTCGTCAGTCTTTGTTCTTGTGGTTGTTCCTCTGATGGTAACATCACTGGAATCACCTCAGCTTCCACACCCATTTGAGTCTCTTGAATTCTTTTTCTATTATTTCTATTTCAAATTTCAGCACTGTAGAAAGAAAATCTTTGGCCTTAAGCACTGTGTCAATACGATATCTTCTTCCCTGATAATACACTGTCAAGCCAACTGGAACCTCCCATCTAAATTGAATCTGGTATTTCTTAAGTTCTTGTGTAAAAAATGTAAAGTCTTTTCTATCCCTTAACATCTTGGGAGGATCTCTTTCAAAACCTTCAACTCCTGTTCCCTATTTTCAAGTTTTTCTGAAAAGCAACTTGCAAAATTTGATTCCTCACTGTTCTTTTCAAAAAATAAACCACGATGTCTCTAGGAAGTTTCTTTTGCCTAGCAATCCAAGAATTAACTCTATAAATTTTGTCAATTTGATAAGCAACCTCTTGTGGATCAAGTTCAATAAATTCAGCCAGAGCTTCTGATAAAATTTTTTTTAAATCTTCCCCTTTGTCTTCATTCAAACCTCTAATTCTCAGAGCTCCTTCCATCATTCTATACTGCATCACCACCACTTGATCTTCATTTTTATCCAATTTGATTTGCATTCCCCCCATTCTATTTTCTATTTGTTGATTTGACTGAACAATTTCTTGCACCTCCTCCTCCACCACATCCAGTCTTTTTGCCAAACCTTGAAAAGCCATTAAGATATCTTCTCTTATTTTTTTATTATTCTCTTTTATTTCTTCTCTTATTTTCTCATTATTATCCATAATCTCCTTAAACCTTTCTTCAGACACTCTCCCTTGCTCTTTAATCAGATCTTCTAAAGCTGGTTCAGAACCCCTTCTGCCCCCAGTCTTAGGTGGTTTAGTAGCCATTTCAGTCTTAAAATTCACAAAATATAAGTCTAGAAACTTCTCTTCTCCCCTTTAAGTATAGGAGAGCTCAGTTCACTTCATTAAAATCCACACATAACATTTCTTATCTTCTTAGTTGCACAGACTGTTTAGAATTCCATTTGTCATTTTCACTCCCGTTCAGGCGCCATCTTAGAGTCAATTAGAACAAAGGAAAAAAAAATTCTCTTTTTTAGAAAGTAGAAGTCAGGAAATCAAAAATACTTGCAATCCAATAATCGTCCGCTTGCACTCATTCCGTCTGCTTAAAGAGATCCATAAAGATAAGACAATTAGCAGAGATGGACACCTTCTTCTTTTCCTGCTTTTGCAGACACGCACTGAAGTCGGAGATGGCAGAAATATTTATGGGACCCATCGACCCTTCGAAGCTCTGCTTAATTAAAACAAAGCCTCTGGGGAGGTCTACCAACATTCCTGCGCTCTTATCTTTCCTCTTTCATCCAGAGAAAAAGATTAAAGCCGGCTTTTCCTGGCTTTTACGATGTTCAGTGCGGAGCCCCTTTAATTAGGGCTCAGCGAAGAGGTGGAGCCACCTGGAAGCCCCAAAATCGGAACTTTTGTATCCATTGCCGTTTTGAGTTTCTTCACCTTTATCAGACTATTAGTTATGGTGGGGGGGAAAAAACCTTATTTGATACAATATCCCTCCTTTAACAGCATGTCTGTGAATAACCTGGGAAAGAAAAAAATATGCTTGTGACCGATTTTGTGGTTTAAGCCACCTGTTTATAGTATGTTAGTGTAAGAGCCATTGCTTTCCTACAATATTAATCAAACATATTCTAATCAAAAGATACGTATAAGATAATTTTATGGGTTTCAATTAAATTGCATATTAGGAGTAATTAATGTGTTTGACACTTTGTATTTTATAATGACCTTTTATAACTTGACTAAAGAGAAATAACGTTTTACCAATAGCTTTGCAATTTAGTAAAATTAAGCAAATTATTTTCTTCAAATCTCTTAAGTAGCAGAAGGTGTTTTGCTCACAGATTTCTTCTTGCTTTTAGGGCAACCCTGGAAATGATGGGATCCCTGGTGCCAAAGGATCAGCAGTAAGTAGCACATTAGATGGATATAAAGGCAGAGCTAAGTGGAGTTTTTGGAAGACCTGAGGAACATTCACAGAATCTCTGGCCTAAGCTACCTATTAAAATTTTAAACATCAGCAGTGATCTTTCTGAATAGCTTGCTACAGGGGTGAAATCTATTTACCTTCCTTACCGGATCAGAAGTGCACACTACTGGATCGCCGAACTACTGGTCACGATCACTACTGGATCTTGTGATCCAGTCCGATCCGGGAGCATTTCACCCCTGTCTTGCTGTGTCTTAATCCACTTGCACTTCTCATTCCTAACTCTGGGTTTCTTTATTCGATTAACAGGGTGGTCCTGGCATTGCTGGTGCTCCTGGTTTTCCTGGCCCACGTGGACCACCTGGGCCACAAGGTGCAACAGGACCTTTGGGTCCCAAAGGTCAGGCGGTAAGAAACACATATAAGGATACTGTGAAACTGTGACGTGCCTGGTGCTCCAGATTGATTACTTCAGATCCTGCCTCTTGCATCTGTTCTGAGATGCCTTCATTCTGGGTGCTTCATTCTGAGCCTGTTTCTGGATGGCTCCTTCTCCTGCTGATCTTAATCAGGATTTGGCCATGGATGGTTAAAGAACAATGTCCACCTTTTCATCAACTTTGCCTGCCTACAGTAACTATTATAATGGTTGCCATTGGTCTATTATTTCCATAAAGTTCTATATGTGGACTTAAAAGAAGAGAGTGCAATTTTTCCCTATTTGATTGTTTCAGGGGCATTTGAAAGTGGTAAGAAATATGTCTGAGTTTCTCCAAAATCTGGCAAGGCATTATGATTGATTTTTTTTTTTTGCTATCCTTAGCAAAGGAGAGGGAGGGAGGGGAGAGAGAGAGAAAGAGAGAGAGAGAGAGAGAGATTTCCCTTAATCCTCTGGATCTCTGCAATTAATGGAGAATTTGGGGGTAGGCTGCGCATGTGGCCATCAGACAGAGAACAGAATATTGCTTTGCTTCAGTCATCTAGTATTGTAGTGTCAAAAAATGTGTGACAATATGAAGTATTGCTAAAACAGCACAAGGAGACTACAGAAAATGTAATTAATTCTCACAGTACGTGATTTACATTTTGGGAAGATGACCGCTGGAAAATTCAATCCTAAACAAACATACTAAAGAGGAAGTCTTCTTGCGCTCAAAGACTGACTTACTTCCGAGCTAACTCGCTTGGGCTGGCATTGCTAATCAATTAGAAGTGGTAAGAAATACAGGTCTATGCTTTTATAAACTAATAAAAAATGATAAGTTTTCGGGACTTGAATGGAAACCCACATGTTCCTGAAGAATTCTCCCATGTGAAATTATTGATCTTCTAGATATGCACCTTATATCTAAAATGGCCTCTTTACTGAAGAATCATGAAGTTCATGCAGTATCCGATATCATGATGGATTTAAGAAGCTGTTAAACAGGGGTGTCAAACTCGCGGTCTGAGGGCTGGATGCATCACATGTTGCAATGTACGGCTGTGAAAGTTGGACCATAAGGAAGGCTGAGCACCAAAGAATTGAGGCCTTTGAACTCTGGTGCTGGAGAAGACTCCTGCGAGTCCCTTGGACTGCAAGGAGACCAAACTGGTCAGTCTTAGAGGAGATCAACCCTGACTGCTCTTTAGAAGGCCAGATACTGAAGATGAAACTCAAATATTTTGGGCACCTAATGATAAGGAAGGGCTCACTGGAGAAGAGCCTAATGCTGGGAATGATTGAGGGCAAAAGAAGAAGGACGACAGAGAATGAGGTGGCTGGATGGAATCACAGAAGCAGTCGGTATGAGCTTAAATGGACTCCAGGGGATGGTAGAGGACAGGAAGGCCTGGAGGAACTTTGTCCATGGGGTCGCAATGGGTCAGACAAATTATATCCGAATAGGGAAATGAAGCCTATTTAATAATGGGATAAATAACAGTGAGTTATAGGATGGACTGAACAGGTGCTGTTACAAAACCATGGTTTGAAATTGATTCAGAAAACATGCAAGCAAAGCAACCTTCTGCTCTTCATCAAAGACTTTTCAGCCTTCCACATGAGCCCAAGAAGAAGAAAAATTGCCAATAGATGTTAAATTCCCATTCATGCAAGTTCTGAAGCACTTCTTATTTAAAAGAAAGAAAGAAAAGTACTCACAGCCCTATTTCAGGGAGGTCCTCCACCATGAGCAAGACTTTCTGGGTCACTGACCACATGAGCTTTGCCGGACTCTTCAGCCATAGCAATATTTTTTTTAAGAAAACTTCCTTATTTAAAAAATGTAGTAGGAGAAGATAAGGAAGGTCAGATTGGTTCAAAATAGGCTCTTAGGCATCCTTGTAACAAATCATTTGAAGACTTCCTGTCAGCAGATAATGCCTGTGGAAAATTTGCAAAGTTTTTTTTTTCTTTTTTGTGGACATAAAGGGGGTATCTTTATTTATTTTTATTTATTTATTTATTTTGTCAAGCATATATAAGATAACAGGTAAAAGAATAAACATAATTTGTATACATGAAAAGAGTAAGAGTAAAAAGGGATATTAGGACAGGGACAGTAGGCGCTGGTGCTGTTATGCACGCCCCTTACAGACCTCTTAGAAATGGGGTGAGGTCAACAGTGGACAGTCTTAGGTTAAAGTTTTGGGGGTTTTGGGAAGAAACCACAGAAGAACCACATTTTAGGGGGAATTCTTCCCACTGTTGTTGAAGGAAGATCATGTTCCTCCCAGTTCTCTATAGGAATTACGATTCTCTGCCCAAAGTTTGCTTCTTCTGTAGTAGAAAATTCCAGCTTTAGGGGTTTGAGGGTAGAGATGGAGTGATGGTTAATGTACAGGGATTATTGAAGATGTATAAATATAATTAATGTAGGGTCGGGTCTGCCCAGTTACCATTTTAGAACGGTGGGGAGGGAGAAAAGAGAGAGTAGGAGGTAGGAAAGAGGAGAAGAGGAAGGAAGAGGGGTAGAAGAGGGAGAAGGAGTGGAGGGTGGAGGGAGGAGAGGATGTAGATAAGAGAAGGAGAGGAAGGTTTGGAAAGTAAAAGAAGGTAGAAGAGGGAAGAGTGTTAAAAAGGGGGGTGGTGACTGGGCAAGCCCGACTAATTGTATATAACTGTACATTGGATGAATTATTTGATATGATTGTAAAAATAAAACTTAAAAAAAAAGAAAATTCCAGCTTTTCATCCATACTCTAATGTTTTCCTTGCTTCTTTGCGTCCGGTTCCTGCCTTTTCATCTAAGGACTGAGTACCTTCTTTATTGTTAAAGCATCCCCTGCATCTGATACTGCTTTAAAGGTTTTGCTGGTTTGATCAGTAGGTAGCCTAAAGTGATACAGATGTTGTTCTATTCTCTTAACATTTTTCTTTCTATCTCTGTAGGGAGAGCCTGGAATTGCAGGCTTCAAAGGTGAACAAGGCCCCAAGGGTGAACCTGTAAGTAATTGATCATGTGCATGTCATTTTACGCTAGACTTGAATGTATGCGCTTTTTTTTTTTACATTCTTTGTTAAAGTTTTGTTTCTACAGGAGTCCTCTGATCTGGCTAGGGAATTCTGAGAGTTGTAATCCCAGCCCATTTGAAAGGCAACCATGGAGAGGGGTGGGTGGGTTAATTCCATTGTTTAACATGCAGATATTACTGCAGCTCTTCTGATAATTACAAGACTCCTTTAATATGTTCAGAAAAGGCAAAGCATAAGTCATTGGAAATTAAGGCTCCAAACAGTTTATTTTCTTCCCTGATCGTCCACTTGCAACTGTAATTGGATTATTATTATTTTTCAAATCCAAACGTTTGAGAACTGTTGAATAATTTCTTCACTATTTTTTTTGTTCTAAGGGGATTTCGTGAACAGGTAACCTGATGTTCATAAACATTAATATCTGTATTTTCTCTGAGCTTGCTAGATTTTTATATAAGGATGTCTTGTTTTCATAGTCCCTGTGTAAAGAAAATCAGAACAGAACAGAATAACAGAGTTGGAAGGGACCTTGGAGGTCTTCTAGTCCAACCCTCTGTTTAGGAAGGAAACCCTACACCATTATCAAATCAAATAAGCTCAGTTAGGACCAAATGTACAATTGAAATCTTCTACAAAATCTGGAATTAACTGTGCAGTTTAGACTTATAAATCATCTGGACAAAAGAAATGTTACATTTAACACAAAATGGGAAATTTGCCAGCAGCAGATAGGTGACTGCAATCCCATTGTCTCCACTCAGCAATAATGTTTGCCTAACAAGTAGATTGAAACCAGTTTATGCCTTTTTATTACTAAAAAACTTTGGGTTGCTAGAACTGCGCTACAGAAATCTATAAACAGCCACTACATGGGAGCAAAGAGGTAGCGAGATGTTTGCTATCATCTACTGGTCATCCAGATTTTCACAGCCTGGGTCTGATAGCCACAGAATAAGTGCCTGGATGAAAAGGATCATTTGTTCCTTTAAAACCACAAGCTGGTTGCCAATAGGAATCTAAAGTTTTGATAGCAGAGAGGTGCTGCACACAAAAGGTCCCAGGTTCAGTTGTTTTATATACTCAGTTTAATTTCCAATTAAAAAGGTCTGAGGCTGCTTATAAAGATCACCATTTGGAACCCTTGTAAAATTCCATGCTTAAGGCATATAATAAGTTTGTTTGGTAGCAGAGCTGTATAAGAACCTTGTTCTAGGAAAGCACTAACAGTATTGGCCATGCATTGACTCATACAAGGAAGTTTCGTATGCTTCCCCTTCTTCTTTTCCCATTTGCTCACTGTCTGATTTCAATATATCTCCTTTCTGTGTATCTGAAGGTGGGCGTGGTGGCTCAGTGCTTAAGATGCTGGGCTTATCAGCTGGAAAGCCAGCAGCCCAGGTTCGAGACCTAAGCTCCATGTGACGATGTGAGCTCCTGTCCTCACCCCAGCTTCTGCCAACCTACCAAATCGAAAGCATACAAATGCAAGTAGATAAATAGGAACCACTTTGGTGGGAAGGTATCAGCACTCCATGTTGTAATGCTGGCCACATGACCGCGGAAATGTCTTTCGACAGTGCTGGCTCAATGGCCTTGAAACAGAGATGAACACCACCCCCCACCGCCCATAGCCAGCCATGAGTAGCGGAGTAAAATCCCAGGGACTCCTGTGTATCTGAATCTTTCCAGATGAATAGTTTTTCTGATTTCCAATCTTCTTAATCAGGTAGTCCTCATTTACTACTGTCTCTTTTCAGTTATGACAGTGATGAAAGAGTAACTTTGCGACCAATCCTTGCGTTTACAACTTTCGTCGGTCTGTAAAGCAAAGCACAGTTGCTTTTTTGCTTATCTCTGTGCTTAATGACCAGATTGCCAGACCCAATTGTGGTCATTAAACAAAGATTACCTGTATAGTTTAAACACAGGATGGATCCAGGATGTCTGGATATTTGAAAATATGTTGAGAATTAAGTTGCTTTGGGCCCAATAACAGGTATATCTTTTCAAGTCTAGAGTTCCCACACAAACAGCAGCAAAGTAGGAATCCTTTGACCAATAGCTGAGCTAAGAGAAGTGACAGGCTGGCACTATGTACTTATTTCCATCTTTTCAACTGGCCGCAGATCTTATCCTGCTTCTTAAGGTGTCACCTTAATCAGTTGCTTAAAAAAAGCATCCCTTTCATCCCTCAGCAAACATAAAAGAAGATTGCTAGTGTTTTTCTCTACTGCATCATGTTTTTCTATGCACGTTTCAGAACCCATCTCCTTTGTTTTTTAATAAAATCTCTGAGGTGAAACTGTGGAAGAAGAAATGTATTGTTTAAAAGATACAAATAAATGAATAGAAAACCCTCAAAATCTTCTCACCCCTTCCAAAACAAAACAAAAACCCCTCAGCTGTTTGGAAACCCCTAAATCAGTGATGAAATCCAAATTTTTTTATTACCACTTCTGTGGGTGTGGCTTGGTGGGGGTAATGTGGCTTGGTGGGCGGGGCAGAGGAAGGATACTGCAAAATCCCCATTCCCACCCCACTCCTGGGGGAAGGATATTGCAAAATCTCCATTGCCACCCCACTCTGGGGCCAGCCAGAGGTGGCATTTGCCGGTTCTCCGAACTGCTCAAAATTTCTGCTACTAATTCTCCAGAACCTGTCAGAACCTGCTAGATTTCACCCTTACCCTAAATCCTGCAAGTCTAGCATTTCTGCATTTTGTTTCTTAATCAGGTCACTATGTGGGAACTGGTAGACTAGGTGAACCCAAACTCCCTTCCTCTAAGAGCACAGGTCTAATAGTTAAGGCAACAGGGTAGAAAACAAGAGACTGTGAGTTCTAGTTCCGTCTTAGCTATGAAAGCTGGCTGGGTGACTTTGGGCCAGTCATTCACTCTCAGGCTGACTCATCCCTCAGAGTTGTTGTTGTGAGGAAAATAGAAGGAAGATGGAGTACTAGATATATTTGCCACCTTGAGTTGATTATAAAAATAATTAAAGGATACACACACATACACACACACATGCACACTATGTGTGTGTGTGTGTGTGTGTTTGTGTAGTAACATTTATTGCCTTGAGACAGCATTTCTCCATCCCATGTCACTGGCATGGGAATATACCAAAATAGCTTGAATTATAACATCATGGAGCTCTATTAATGGGACTGTACTTTGGCCTGCAAGGCTTTCCCTTTCCTTTATCACTCTCTCTGTCATTTTTTAAAGACAGAAATAAAGCCTAGCTTTTTTTTGGGAGGGTTACAAAATCTCTTTTGGGGTGCATGGGGAAAATCATGGTAATTTAATTGCATTGAACTCTGCTTTTTATTCTTGATGCTGAAGGTTTGTGCCATGATAAATTCATTCACCAATTTATATACTATTTTCAAATGGGTATATAAATGCAGGGGTGGGCTTGCTCTGTGAAGTTCTTTGGTGCCATTTATATAAAATGTTTATTATGTAGCTCATCAGGCTTCATAGATAAAATGCAGTTTTGGTATTCCAGCGACTTAAGGAATTGTCTGGGTTTCTCAGGCTATACTGAACCATATTTTTATGTCCTTTGTTCATTTTAGATAGAATTGTTTTTTTACTAACGACTTCCAAAGGATGGGACTTAATTTCTGTCTAAATTAAAAATGTGTCTTCTAATTTAAAAGCATCAGTGTTAACACTCTGTTCCATGTTTATCTGAACAGTGAGAAATGTTAAAATATGATGAGAACTTTCAAGGGTACCAGTTTCTAAGAAAGAAATCATTGGTATTTATGATAAAGTTATGATGCAAGTTTTATTTATATGAATAGATAGGGTGAGTGTAAGATGAAGGGCTCATAGTATTTATGTTTCTATAGATATTTATCCCCATCAGATAACTAAAAAAATTCAGAGCCATAAGTTTTGTGAGAATAAAGCAGCTTTTTCCATTTTCCCATTCTAATGTAGGCTGCCTTTTTGCTACGATACATGTATACCAGTGGTGAAATCCTCTGCCGTTCGCCACCGGTTCACAGCCTGTGCATGAGTGGTGCACACCAAATGTGTGCTGCGTGATGCATGCACAGTGCATGCCAGATGCACGCTGCATGTGCGTGCACAGTGTGCACCAAATGTGTGCTGTACGCATGCATACGTGCAGTGCGCACCAACCAGAGCTGCATGCGCATGCATGCGCACTACACACCAAACGCGTGCTTTGCGTGGGAAAAGGAGCTGTTTGAAGGTAAGTAGAACAGCAAGGGGGGACACCTATGCCACGCAATTTAGATTCGCTAGAAAGCAGGATTTCCTGCTTTCTAGCGAATATAAATCGTGCGGCACAGCTGATCGTTGGAAATACCAGTTTGGAAGAACCGGAACCTTTTTTTTTTAATACCGGTTTGCCCGAACCGGTAGTTTTTATCACTGCCGGTTCACCTAAACCAGAGCGAACCGGTAGCATTTCACCCCTGGTGTACATACACACACAGAGAGAAAGAAAGAAATATCACTCATCCCTTAGCTTTGATATTTAGGGATGAAGGCTGAGTAATTTCTACCCATCTCACAACTCCTTTTTCAAACTAATATCAGAAGGTTGGTGATGGCCATCACCATTATTAGGGCTATGGAAAAAAATACAATTATTGCCAATCCTTTGTTTAATCTTATGCAGCATTGCTTTAGAGTACCCTCTGGATGTCTTTACTGAAGCTTTTTACTCAAGCAAAGGTTTTAGCCCATAATTTAGAGCAAGGAGGGAATCAACTCTTGTCCTGCCCATCCATAATAATATTTTTAAATTTTAATCCACCTGGTACCAATGAAAATGGCATTTGAAATAGTGATGATAAAAATGAAAACTTCCAGAAGTTGCCTCTCTGCCTAGTTACCTTGCTACAGAGATTGGATCACCCGAATTCTGGGCGATGTTCAAAATGTTTTTCTAAAAATACAGTGACTGTTGATAGGCTTTTGACATTATTGGATAAAAGATAAAGGAATACGAAAGATGTAACTAAGCCTCTTTACTGTTTCTCATCCCCAGGGCCCTGGAGGACCGCAAGGACCCCCTGGCCCAGCTGGCGAAGAAGGGAAGAGAGGAGGTCGTGGTGAGCCAGGAGCTGCAGGACCAACTGGACCTCCCGGAGAGAGGGTAAGTGATCTCATTTGCAGGGAGTAGTCCTCTATGTGGAATGCCTCTAAGCCAGGGGTGTCAAACTCAAGGCCCACAGGCTACATCAGGCCCACGGAAGTGCTAAGATCTGGTCCGCTGGCCCGCCCTGGAAACAGCGAAGGATTGGTCCACGGTGCCTCTGGCAGCTAAAATGGAGCCCGGGCAGGTCGCACACACCCTCCCCAACCTCCATTTTTGCTGGCAGAGGGCTGCAAGAGGCCAGCAGGCCATGCATAGCCTTCCCGAGCTCAGTTTTCACTGGCAGAGGGCTGCAGGAGGCCATCACATTCAAAAATGGAGCCTGCAGGCAGGCCACACACAGCCTCCCCGAGCTCCATTTTTGCTAGCAGAAAGCTTCACAAGGCCATCGCAGCTGAAAATGGAGCCTCGATGAGTGACATCAAGCTAGCCACGCCTACCCTGGCCACGCCTACCATGGCCACACCCCCTAGCCCTCCCTGAGGTCGAACACAACACTGATGCGGCCTACAATGAAACTGAAATCACCCCTGCTCTAAACCATGTGGTGTGACTAGCGAACAACCAGACCCATATGTGTAGAGTTTAAACTAATTACTTTATTGTTCTATGCCTATTTCACAGGAATCATCCCAGACTAGTAGTTTATGCCTGGGAAAGACTAAATAAGGCTCACAGGCATTCAGGGGTTCAGATCTGGCCCTCTCGTGTTTATGTTTATATCTAAGTTTATTTCTTGCATGAACCCTTCTCCCAACTGGGGCAATGGCTCTCCAACAAGTGTCGTAAATTCCAAGCAAAGGATTAATTAAACTTAGGCTGGAAGTTGCCTAAGGTAGCGTCTTAACAGCTGATGGCCATTTTGATTGAAACTGTTCGAATAAAAGGCATCCCACCCAGTAGATAATACAAGATAATGTCACGTTAGTGACACATAAATTTTTGAGGCCATTGAATTCTGGACCCCAAAATAGCAGTCTCTTGATCTTTTAAAGATTGTAACACAATAGCCCCTTGTAGAGTGAACTCATGTTTAAGTGCAAAAAATGTTTGGATCCTTAATGTCACAGAAGATATAAAGATATAAAGAGAAAATCGTATTTGGTCAGAGCTCTTGGCCAGCGTATACGACCCTTTGTTGCTGTTACTTGTTACATTCATAGAAATATAGTTAATGTAACTTGCTCTAAGTGGCCATAGAACACATATGCCCACTCACACACGTATACTTCCATTTCTCCTCTAGAAATCTAGAGGCATGGTGGTGCGAGAGAAGAATTTTATTGTTTCCATCCTTGTTTAGTTTGCCTGGGCTATGGAAAGGGAGAAGTATGGTTGTCAGTTCAACCTTTGCTTTATAGCACCTGTCGGGATATGCAGGAATTGGGAAGAGGATAATGCCTAACCTCTTTCCAATGGGGAAATGGTCTGTCTCACATTCTGAAGAGTACTGAGTTTTCCAGTTTAAACCTTCTGTTGGAAAATAAGTTGGCTCTTACGACAAATGGTCTTAGGAGCACTAAGGCTCTTCCCCCTAGAACAGGTCATATCATTTAGATCCAAAACAAGATATTTCTTGTGTATAGTTGTTATATTGTTGGTGCACTCCCCAGCGATGGCAGCCTACAGAGGGTTCTTGCTTCTGCTGTGTCCTTCTTCTAAAAGAGCTAGAAGTGGTCCAGAGTTCCTGCTGAATCTTTGATGATGATGATTCTGTCCTTGACTTTGACATTATCATTTTTTGCTTTCAGGGTTCCCCCGGAAATCGTGGTTTTCCAGGTCAGGATGGATTAGCTGGTCCCAAAGTGAGTGATTCCAAAACAACTTGCTGCCTTTTCATAACAATTTAAAAAAATAGAAAGATGGTACTATTTTTTTTCTTTGTGTTCGTTCTTTGACTGTTTTTTTCCCCCCTATCACTATTGACAAATAGCAATCTGAAGTATGAAAATGGCATTCTGTGTTTCCTTTAAAAATCTCCTAGCTCATGCATGCTTTCATAGAAAACATACTATGCACATTTTGGACATGCAATAAGATATCTTTAGAATCAATTGATTAACATTTTTCTTTGGAAAAGTTTACCACCTCATCCTTTTCATAGATGTATAGTGCTTAAGATAGGGGTGAGCAATCCTGTGGAGTTTTACTTCCAAAATCCATAATTTACCAATTAGATTTTGGGTGCAGAAGACACGCACGTAGAAAGAAGAAACCCCAAATTCAGTATAAACTAAAGAATTAACTTCTTTTATTGTCCTATATTGTTTCATAAAGTTCTAAGTCCTTTCATAATCATTGTGGGAGAACTAGTGTGTGGTACAGGGGTGGGTTCTACATATCTTTACTACCGGTTTGCATTGTGCCCATGCGCACAAGTGCGAGCGGAGTGAGCATGCACATGTACTCTTCTGTGTATGCACAGAAGCTTCTGCGCATGCGCAGATCACTTTTGATGACATTCGGGTCAGTGGGCAGAGCCTCCCTCCAGTTTTACTACTGGTTCTATAGAACCGGTCCAAACCGGGGGCAACTCACCATTGGTGTGGTAGCTTAGCTACTGAAGTAGGATTGAAGATACCTAGGACCAGGCTCAGCCTTAGGGTCAGTTCATTGAGTAAATTTGGGCTGGTCACTTCCAGTCTATCTCACTATTTTGTTATCTTTTGGGGAAAAATTGGAGGAGATAGTGCTGGGTATACCAAGTTGAGCTCCTGGAAAAAAGGCAGGAGAGAAATTTAATGACTGAATAAATCCATTTGTGGTTACTACGGTCCTTTTAATTTAGCTTGAGGAGGAATTATTTTACTACAGGTGTAGGTAAATCATTAAGGGTTAGGATGCAGATATATTGCAAACTTAGTTCATCTTCTGCTCACCCCTTCTATTTTCTTTAGGATGTCAGAAAAATTAAATGAGTTTTAAACCTCTTTAATATATACAGGTAGCCCTTGACTTACAAAAGCTCCTTTAGTGACCGTTCAAAGTTACAACATCACTGAAAAAAGTGACTTATGAGCCTGACTGTTTTTCATACTTACTGCTGCAGCATCCCTTTGGCCACGTGGTCAAAATTCAGATGCTTGGCATATTTATGTTCATATTTATGACAGTTGCTATGTCCCGGGGCTACATGATCTGCTTTTGCAACTTTCTGATTAGCAAAGTCAATGGGGGAAGCCAGATTCACTTAACAACCGTGTTACTAACTTAAAAAATGCAAAAGCTCACTTAAAAAATGTTTCATATAGCAACAAATATTTTGGGCTCAATTGTGGTTATAACTCAAGGACTTACCTGTATAATGTAGGTATGTCCAGAGTGATGGTAGATTATTGAGCCAAATACTAGATTTTTCCTGGTATTCCTCAGAAAATCTTTGGCTAAGGCA
This sequence comes from Ahaetulla prasina, assembly GCF_028640845.1. NCBI lineage: Eukaryota > Metazoa > Chordata > Lepidosauria > Squamata > Colubridae > Ahaetulla > Ahaetulla prasina. The sequence goes on from NC_080540.1 coordinate 165,278,819, forward strand.
TTTCTTGCTTAAATCTTCTTTAAATAGGGTGCTCCTGGAGAACGTGGCCCTCCTGGCCTTGGGGGACCCAAAGGTGGCCCTGGAGATCCTGGACGACCTGGAGAACCTGGCCTGCCTGGTGCTCGGGTAAGAATGTGGAATTGAATAAGCCATATAAAGATGGTGCCCTTTACCAAAGAGTGAAGAACAATTAGTCTAGGGCCATGATGGCGAACCTATGGCACAAGTGCCACAGGTGGCATGCGGAGCCATATCTGTGGGCACACGAGCTCAGCTCCTTTTCAGGCCTTCTGGGCCCACAGTTTCCTGCCTCTGGAGGGCCTGAGGGGGTGAGGAAGGCCCATTTTTTGCTCTCCCCAGGCTCCAGAGCCTTTCTAGGAGTTTGGGGAGGGTGAAAAAGGCCTTCCCAAACTCCCTGGAGTCCCTCCAGAGGCCGGAAACTGCCCGTTTGCTGACTTCCGGTGGGACCTAGAAAGGCTCTGGAGCCTGGGGAAGGCGAAAAACGGGCCTACCGGGCCCACTGTGCCATCACGTGCCAAAAGCGTGGGGAGCTCAGGGGGGAGCACGCGCATGCACCGGAGGTGGAGCACATAGAATTATGGGTGTGGGCATGTGCACGTGCGACCCCCCCCACGCGACCCCCACTTTTGACACGCAATGGAAAAAAAGTTAGCTATCACTGGTCTAGGGATTCCCGCATCACTGTTGAAGAATATCACTGAGAAGGCCTGTCTTCTTAGTATTGGTACTATATATTTAAGTGAATCAAGCCTGCTTCTAAAGCATGTGCAGTAATACACCTGATACACAGCTGGTGTCAAATAGTAGAAGGCATTCTTTTTGTTTAGAGGAACGAAAAGCATTTAACACTGCTGTGGCTTCAGGTTGTGTTGTGGCTTCAGCCCCCACCCCCGGGCCTGGCCCCCTGCCAGGTTTATACAGATGGATTAAAGCATCTCTAAAGAATAGGGTACTTCGTGCGTTGAAGGGTGTGTTTTTTTTGCTTTGTTTTTTAAAAGAAGGGTGGTTATACAAACAGTCCTTGTTTACCACCTGCCTCGTTTAGCAACCAATCCTCACATTTATGATCTTCGCACAGGTCTGTAAAGCGAAGAAAAACTGAAGTAAGATCATAAGCATAGTTACAGTTTCACTTAGCGACTGCTTCACTTAACAACTAAGTTGCCAGTCTCAATAGTTATTGGTTAATGAGGGCTGTCTATAAGAGACAGTATGTGGAGGTGTTTTGCATTTTGTATCTGATTAAAAATATACTAGGGTATATTGCCTGGTGCAACTTCATAATGAAATAACGTCATGCCAACCTGTACACCTCATCTTTGGTTTATTTCATTGCATGCTACAGTTGATAGACACTGCAGTTATGTTCATTACCATCTGAAGTTATTATTATTAGAATTAGAGGAGAGAAGTGTATACATACTTGTAGTGTAGTAGAGCAATTTAGATATGAGGTGTAAGTAACCACTAGATGGCATCAAGTGGATACAGAAAATTCTTTTAATTTTCCATTTTTTGCAGCTCAAAATATGCTAAGCCAGTTTTGTGGCATCCATAATTCTCAGAACTTCCAGATTACCTTTTGTGTCCACAAAAGTCCCTGTTTGAACACTCAGAAAAGTTTTGCAGGAAGGACCAGGTTTAAATGTGTGGATCTGCCCCATTTTCAGTGCCAGGTGTGAGTTAGAAAGAGTGACTGTTTGAAAGAGACAGAAAAAAGTTATGAGTGGTTTGACTGTAGCAATTGCAGCTGAATCTGTATTTACAGCGGTAACAGGATCATTTTTATTTGTGGGTTTTTTTATTTTTATTTTTATTTTACACATTCTTACAGACACACAACATATAACCCATAAATATTTCCTATTTCTAAACAGCGTTTCTTAGTGGTCTTCTCTTGCTTTTATACCTTTCCCTCCCAATATTTGTGATTTCTTTTGATCTGTCACTTAAAATGCTACACTCTTTTGGCTAGACAAAGACGGCAAGAGTTGCTTTTGAAAGTGAGATGGGTGGCAGGATAGATGATTGATTGATGATAGATAGATAGATAGATAGATAGATAGATAGATAGATAGATAGATAGATAGATAGATATAATGGATGAATGGAAAGAGAAAGAAAAGAAAAGAAAAGAAAGAAAGAAAGAAAGAAAGAAAGAAAGAAAGAAAGAAAGAAAGAAAGAAAGAAAGAAAGAAAGAAAGGCTTCTGCAATCTTTCAGCTAGTTATATTGGGCATATTGCTTCAGCTATTGTTCCTAAGGCTTGAGACAATGAAAGCACTGGGTAAATTAACATCAGAATTAATTTTCTTGGCAACACTTGAAGAAGTCTGAAACTATCTTAATTTCCTTTTTTTAAAATAATCTCTTCTTACTAGGGCCTCACTGGTCGCCCTGGGGATGCTGGTGCTCAAGGCAAAGTTGGCCCATCTGTAAGTGAAATTCTGTACTTTTCCTCTTGTGGCATGCAGAATATTTGAGGACATGGTTAAGCTAGAAGAATATGATCTTGTTATTCTTAATATTCTTATTAGTGAGATGTGCATTCCATCTTGCTTCCAGGTCTCAGGATAGCTTATAGGGGATCTCCTATTTGTTTGATCCCCACAATAGCAAATTTATGGGTAGGTTGGGCTAAGAAAGAATTGCTAAGAAAATGCATTCCTTAGATAAGGGTGGCTTAAAACTTGCAACTTCGCAATCCTAATCCGACACTTTTACTTCTAGATCAGAGTTCCCAAATGTTTCCGGCTTTGTGGACTGGCGGGAGGGAGGGGATGGTTTGCACAAGCGGCTGGCAAGTGCGCATGTGCATGCACAGCTCCATTCCCACGAACGGTGCGCACGTGTGCCTACCGCTCACACAAATGGAGCACATACAATTGCTGTTGGTCGCTCAAGTAAGGATGCACATGCGTGTGCAATCACCTGCCGTTTCCATGACTCAGTTGCAAACCCCTCACGGCCCCCTACTGGGCTGCATCCCACAGTTTGGGGACCCCTGCTCTAGAACTTTCATAGGGGAATCGTCCCCATCACTGTACAACAAACAGCATAAAGGATGAATGAATATCATTATATAGACCAATTTTACACTGACCTATTAAAACAGGTTAATAAAGCAAACAGCCTCTTTTCCAGGCCAAGTTAGCATTTCTACCAAGCTAGGCCTATAGTGCTTGCCATTTACCAGTTTTAGCAGTGGATGCCTATACCTTTCTCCCTCTCTACAGGGTGCTCCGGGTGAAGATGGACGGCCCGGCCCACCTGGTCCTCAAGGTGCTCGTGGTCAGCCTGGTGTCATGGGTTTCCCAGGCCCCAAAGGTGCTAATGTAAGTAAAGCTGTATTTGACTCTTAGAAGCAGGGCCCAGGCAGTTTTGAAGGGAAATAGGGAGCAGGTATGACATTTGGGCAGCTAACTGAAAGGTCTCTTAAATTCTTCAACTTAGCCAACATTTCCCCTTATTTACCATACTTTTTCTGCTCCCCCCAATTTGGGTAGTTACTGTAGTCCTTTTTTTAAAATACGATTTTGTTACATTTTGAAAACACTAAGAAAAAGTAAACAAGCAAGAAAAAAGAAAGAAAGTAGAAAGGAAAGAATCAGACCAAATGCAAGATAAAAGTGTGGAAAAAGGAAAGGGGGAAAAAAAGAATAGCTTCTGACTTTCTTTGATACAGCTATTGATAAGAAATACAACTAATTTTTACTCTAAAATTAACATTAGCCTACATTACTTCTATCATCCCATATAATTTAATCATCAAATCCCAAAATCAAAATTAGGTTTCTCTTAATTTCTCGCAAAAATTAGTTCATTAACAACTCGCCATGGTTGCTTAAACTACAACCAAGTAACTTTTCATTACATGCCTCACCCTATTTTCTATAAACTCATGTTTAAATCTTCAGCTCTCCTTATTAATCAGCAAAGTTTTAATATAAATGAACAAAAATATCTAATAACATAAATGTATATCCCTCTTTCCCATTTACTCTATGTTTTCTTTCTCTCTCTCTCTCTTAACAATTAAACATTACAAAAAAGAAATAAAGGATTTAACATTACCAAAAAATAATCACTCCTTAGATAACAAAAACCCATTAGAGATCTCCAAAAAAAAGCGCACTATTCGGTCCAGATATTTATTCAACATCACCAGAAATAGGAATTAATTATTTAACCATAATCAGATGGTTTATCTGATTTTATATTTTTCTCCTTTTTCTCCCAACTATGCTTAAATCCTATAAATAAAAAATTGTCTCCTGTTTTCTTCCCGTTTCCTCTTCTCTCAGGTTCAGTTGTTATTGTAATTACAAATGAAGGCAAATAGTTACTGTAGTCCTATAAAATACTATATCAGTAGAGAAAAGGTAGGATAGGAGGACACAGAGTTAGAGGGTCTCCAGGTGGATCTTTTATTTTTAGTAAAATGTGCTTATAAGTTACTTTGTTCATCTTTCTATTTAGGGTGAAGCTGGTAAAGCTGGTGAGAAGGGGCTACCTGGTGCTCCTGGACTACGAGTGAGTTTATTTTCTGTCCCTACAGTTAAAAAGCCTTTTGCTGTTTGTTTATATACTTTCTCTAAAAAGTTAAATAACACAGCCCCACCTTGCAGTAAAAAATATCTCACTTTCTCCATATTTGTCTCAAAGAAGAGACCATCCTCTTATTGCATTTGTATAAGGCAGTGGTGAAATTCAATTTTTTTTACTGTGGGCTCTGTGGGCGTGGCTTGGTGGTCATGGTGTGGCTTGGTGGGCATGACAGGGGAAGGATGCTGCAAAATCTCCATTCCCTCCCCATTCCTGGGGGAAGGATATTGCAAAATCGCCATTCCCACCCGACTCTGGGACCAGCCAGAGGTGGTATTTGCCGGTTCTCCGAACTACTCAAATTTTCCGCTACCGGTTCTCCAGAACCTGTCAGAACCTGCTGGATTTCACCCCTGGTATAAGGCAGATATTAGCTGAGATCCTAAGTACTGAGATGCAGTGATGAGAGGTTTTGGGAAATAATTCTCATGACCAACTATGCAAACAAAACAGTGCTGGCACAGAAGCACATTAAAACTAGTTATACAAACTCAGTGTTGCATTTTTATCCATGTAAATAATTCTTTGTTCTTTAAGTTTCCCACAAATGTATTCACAAAGATGCTCATCAACCCAATTTCTAACAATGAAACATTAGTTTGCTAGAATTATCTGGAAAGGCATGCAGAACCTTGGACTGTTTGAAAAGCAATTTTGTTTGTTCAGAGTTGCAGTATTGGAGGACTTTAATAATTAAGTACATGCTTTAGAAGCCTCAAAATATAGATGCATGTCTCTGAGTCTCCTTCCTTTCTTGAACACTTCATTTATGTACAGAGCAGCTGATGCACATATGTATAGTGTTGAAGTGCATCGGTGCTACACTTCTATAATTGCTAGGTGCGCACACTGCAGTGCCTGCTACCTTCAGCAAAGAGGGGCAAGAAGGAGCAATCCTACATTTTTCCAAAAGTTAACACATTTTAATTCCATTTTGACAAACCTTGACGAATTTGTCTGACCGAACATTTTTCTCTTTGAGAATTATTAAAAGTACAGCATGAAATATGTATAAAAATCCCCAAAGGAGAGTGGTGGTGGTCTTCTTCTTCTTCTTCTTCTTCTTCTTCTTCTTCTTCTTCTTCTTCTTCTTCTTCTTCTTCTTCTTCTTCTTCTTCTTCTTCTTCTTCTTCTTCTTCTTCTTCTTCTTCTTCTTCTTCTTCTTCTTCTTCTTCTTCTTCTCCTCCTCCTCCTCCTCCTCCTCCTCCTCCTCCTCTTCCTCCTCCTCCTCCTCCTCCTCCTCCTCCCTCTCCCCCTCCTCCCTCTCCCCCTCCCCCTCCTTCTCAGAGCAAGGAATTATTTTATTCTGGGGTAATGGAAGGAGAGTTGACAGTGATCAATGAGGGCTTTTTGTCTGCACCTCTTTCTCTCAGGGTCTTCCTGGCAAAGATGGTGAGACAGGAGCAGCTGGACCACCAGGACCTGCTGTGAGTATTTCCTTTCTTTTTATTTTTTCGGAGTATGGCATCTACAGTTTACCTAGATACAAGTATTACAGAAAGGAGGCGAAATCAAAATTCTATCTTTTCCTAAGTTTAGGGAGGCTGAACCTTTATGAGGATTAGTGGGATTTCTTTTTGGCTTGTTATGATCAGAAAGTGATCACTCAGCAGATTATTTAAGCAAAGGTCACTGTCAAGGATACAATATTAGTTTCTCATTCGTTCTCTTTTATTTGCAGGGGGAGTATTCCGTATGATTTCTTTATTACATTTATAGCTATTTTTTTTCTTGTAAACATCTCAAAGGGTCTCATCTTGTTTTCTTCATACTCCACTTTATCCTTGCAAAAGGCTTGTGAGATAGATTAGTCTGAGACTGGCCCATGTTCTTTCAATAAGCAGATGAATTTTAATCCAGTCTCCATAGTTCAAACACTGTCACATTAGGCATTGAGCCGTCAGCAGCAGAACGTTCATTTCTATTACTCATTCTGTGATTTTGCTATGAAAAGTACGGGAAGAGCTCTAACTTATGGATAGAAGGTGAATTTTGCAGCAAAGTAGGAAACAAAGCTTTGGGAGAAAATGGGGGATGATCACAGCAAAACCATAGAATCCATTAGTAATGAGTAAAAGGATTTGGCGTCGTACTGTTGAGGGCTCAACACAATAGCTACACGAAGAACATGTAATTATATTGAAATTCAGGGATTTCCAATAGCTTAGTAGATACATTGACTGTGGGTGGTCCATTATGGAAGGGAGTATGAATCCATTTAATAAGACATAACTGTGGGTAATCTTTAGGTAATTTCTGATTTTTGCTTCCATGAGTTATACCTCTTTACTTCTTGTTAGGCTCACAGTGTTGTTGTTGTTGTTGTTGATGATGATGATGATGATATTTTCAGGGGGCTGTTGGAGAGAGAGGTGAACAGGGCACCCCTGGGCCATCTGGATTCCAAGTAAGTACAGAAATTCTATTCCAAGACTTTACTACCATGCTGGAGAACATCCCCTCCCCACATCCTAGCAAGTAAATCTGTTTGTGCAGGGGAGTATAAATAGATACAGGCAGAAGGAAAAGACTAGCCTATTCCTGCTGAAAGCACATGAAATCTGTCTATAATATTGAGTTTTATTTGTTCCTCAAGGATGTATAGATGTGTTCAGGGCTGCATTTGTTGACGATAACTTCCTGCCACATAATTTTATCAGGTACTAGGGTGCCAATAAGGAAAGTACTATTTTTATTTAGTTTGTCTATCACCTCTTTTCCTGGATTCCTGGCATATCCCAAAGGCCACAGGTCTCAAGGTTTACACAGAAAAATTCTCTCTCGGGAAGAGAGAGAATGAATGAATGATGCTGAATTGGGGTTATATATTAATCAGAAGTGCTCCAGGTCGGCAGATGTAGTTTTGTTGCAGATGTTTGAGACCCACAACAGGAATGTACCCATAGTTGTCCCATCATCTAGGTAGGGGGATACGATTGTCCAATCTAGTAATACTAGACTTAGGTCACGTTTGATGGTAAATTAATGATTGTTCCTTTGAATCTAAAAATCCTCTTTTCTGCACTGGATCCACTTAGCTGGGGCAGGATGTTACGTCTCAAAGAGGATGAAGTGAGACTTCCTAATACCAAAATAACCTCTTGATTTCAGGGACTTCCAGGCCCCCCAGGCCCTCCAGGTGAAGGTGGAAAACCAGGTGACCAAGTAAGTAATAAATATTAATCCCCATTTAGTACATACAACATAGATACTTACCAAGAGAAAAGGAAGGAGAGGAGGAAAGAAGGAAGTAGAAAAGGCTAGAAGAAGGGAGGGAAGGGAAAGAGGGAAGGAAAAGAAGGATTGTTGTAAAACAAGGGAGAAGAAATGGTAGAAGAGCAGCCCGAATATATATATATATATATATATATATATATATATATATATATATATATATATATATATATATATATATATATATATATATATATATATATATATATATATATATATATATATATATATATATATATATATATCTCCGTGTAAAATTGGAAGTGTCTTGGCGCGCTGACGAAGTCTCATTCGTCATCTTCAGGCTTCAGCTTCGTGCTTCTGGGAGCAATGTGTGATCGCATTCACAGTGTGAATTCACAGTGTGAATTCACAGTGTGAATTCACAGTGAATTCATATATATATACTTAAATTTTTTCTTAGGATGATGAATGAATTAATAATAAAATGTAAAGAGTATATGTACAATTAACAATGGATAAGAGACTGTACATTTGCAATATGTTTATGAGAAATAACAACCAAAGACCTATATACAAACACCGTGAAAACCTCAGAAAACACACATATATATATATATATATATATATATATATATATATATATATATATATATATATATATATATATATATATATATATATACTTAAATTTTTTCTTAGGATGATGAATGTTTTAATAGTAAAATGTAAAGAGTATATATATATACTTAAATTTTTTCTTAGGATGATGAATGAATTAATAATAAAATGTAAAGAGTATATGTACAATTAACAATGGATAAGAGACTGTACATTTGCAATATGTTTATGAGAAATAAAATAAAAAACATTTTTTTAAAAAAAAACTCAGATACTTACCAGTCCGACATGCAGTCTTTCCTACATCTTTTCTATAGGTTCAAAATAGCTTCTAGATGTGGAAGTAGATTGAATTTTCCATTGAGCTTGAGGATAATACCTGTACCTACATCTTTTAGAACGCACTAGTTAAATAGTCTTTAATCATTGAAAGGATAGTGGTCAGGTGCAACAAAAGAATTCTTCTGAAAAAGCAACTTTCTGGTGGGTGGGGTGGTAACTTGGTCCCTCCTGATCCCGATGGATTATAAATTATTCATTAGTAGCTAAGCCAAACAATAGAATTGCAGAATTCTGCAGTGACACTGAGAGGAGTTTCTTACAATATTATTTTTCTGATGAAAAAATATACTTCATGAAGAATCTTAGAGTAGAGTAGAGTAGAGTAGAGTAGAACAGAACAGAACAGAACAGAACAGAACAGAACAGAACAGAACAGAACAGAATAGAATTTTTTATTGGCCAAGTGTGATTGGACACACAAGGAATTTGTCTTGGTGCTTATGCTCTCAGTGTACGTAAAAGAAAAGATTTGTTCATCAAGAGTTCTAAGGTACAACACTTGATGATAGTCATAGGGTATAAATAAGCAATCAGGAAACAATCAATATAAATCGTAAGGATACAAGCAACAAAGTTACAGTTTGCACTGGGCATTCTATGTTTGCATGCTGAAATATTCCCAGGCTGATAAACTAGTGTCTGTAAGGGATAATATCATAGAGGTTGGAATGGACTGTAGAAAGAATTTTGTTCAATCACCTGCTCAATGCAGGGTCTACTAGAAAATCTCTGCTAGATAACCATCCAACTTATGCTTGAAGATCTCTAGAGATGTTAACTGAGTTTGAATGTAGACGCAGTGTGGGGTTTATCTGGCAGCAATCAGAAAAAGCCTGTGGATGTTATATCAGAAATTAAGATTTATGGGTAACATCAGTGATATATAATGCTTCCAGTTTTGAGTGTGGTAATGGAGAAAGAGTAATAATAATAGAGTAATAAAGCTCATCCTCATAATAACATCACCAGCAGAAGAATTAAGCAGAATGTTGACTGAAATGTCCCCTGAAAAGCTGCTTACATTCAACCAACAGATTTTCAGTATGAGAAGTAAATTAGATGTTTCAAGGTGGCCGAGGAACTCTCTGCTACTGCTAAATAGAAATTATGAATCAGTGCTGATATTTTCAGTAGGTATTCAGTGCTGGAAGCATTATATATCACACAGTGCGGATATTTGTCTTTCGGGTATTCATAGAACTGCTTAACTTATTTATAACAATAGACAGAAATCAACATATTGATCAAACTTTTCAACCATGGCCATCTGTGATCAGAAACACAAGCAATGTCTCCAGAATATAACTCTCATTATATATTGCCTTGTAGAGGTTTCCCCTCCCCCAATATGACCTTAAAAGTAATGTTTAAAAGTGAAAAAGCTGAAAAGATGTTCATCCAAATTAAAGAGTTAACGTGTGAGTTGAATTATTCTTCACCTGGATCTATGGATTTTGGTTTTTTTCAAGCTTGCCATATTTCTTAATGTCTAATAGGGAGTCGTGCAAGTTTTAGAAAGGTACGTTAGTAGCTTCTTCCCCTCTTCTGTTTTTAACTCTCTTGTTTTGGTTTCAGGGTGTTCCTGGAGAAGCTGGTGCTCCTGGTCTTATTGGTCCCAGAGTAAGTCACCTATAGTTCAATTTGAGCCCCCTGAACTTACTCATAAGTGGAGCTGCTGAAACAGCAGCTTGGCTCACTACTTATCTATATAGAACAGGGGTGTCCAAACTTGGCCACTTTAAGACTTGTGGACTTCAACTCCCAGAATTCTGGGAGTTGAAGTCCACAAGTCTTAAAGTTGCCAAGTTTGGACACCCCTGCTATAGAATCTCAATGGCACTAAGGAAGATCTTTCCTTTCTAGGGTGAACGTGGCTTCCCAGGAGAACGTGGACCTGCAGGTGCCCAAGGCTTGGCTGGTGGTCGAGGGCTTCCCGGTACCCCTGGTACTGATGGACCCAAGGTAGGCTGCTTCTTTGCCTTATTTTCTTACTCTGTAATGAAGCTGATGTGTTTTGCCACCTAGTGGCTGCCAACTCCCCCCACCCCTCCAAATGGCATTGATTGGACTCTTCCAGAAGAGCCTCCCCCAGCCTGGTGCCCACCAGAAGTGTTTACTCAAATCCCACAATGTTTTGGTCAGTGTGGATTGGACATTGAAATCCAGCACATCTAGAAAGCACCAGGTTGGAGAAGATCACTTCAGTTCTCTGCAAATTTTTGGCAAGTTTGTCATTGCTTCCCTTCTAGGGCTGAGACAGATAGACTGGCCCAGGATAACCTAGCTGGTTTTATGCCTAAGGCAGGACTAAAACTCCCACGTTTTAGCTTGTTGCTTTAACCACTACACCAAGCTGGCTCTCCTCTGACTATTATCTAGTGCAGTTCCATGTTGTGACCTATATTGTTTTTCTTGCCCAGGGTGCAGCTGGTCCTGCTGGGCCTCCTGGAGCCCAAGGCCCCCCAGGTCTGCAGGGAATGCCTGGTGAGAGAGGAGCTGGAGGTATTCCTGGACCAAAGGGAGACAGGGTAAGTAGTAGCGATTTTCCATAACATTTCATAGCACCATATTTTCAAGAGTTGGAGTTGCTGTTTTTTGTTTTAAGTATTGAGTTTTGTTTAGTTGCTTATAATGTTTTTTTTAATTCCCCCCCGGGTTTCCTGTGTATGTTTCCTCTTTAGTTTTTTTAAATTTTCTCTATAGTTTAGTGAAATGTTTTAAAAATTTATCTTCATTTAAAAAAAAGTTTAGGTTTTTTAATTTTGGATTTTTATTTATAGTAGCATTATAGTTGAATATAACAGAACAGAACAGAATTCTTTATTGGCCAAGTGTGATTGGACACACAAGGAATAGTTATATTGCTGTTTAGTTTGTATGTTTTTTGAAATAATAACACTATGTTTTTTTAAATAAATGTTGTCATTTTTCTTAAAGTTTCATAAAATTAAACAACAGACAACAGCAGAAAATCACAATCTAAGGGATCAGACTTCCAAGTTGATATGGGATACTTACAGTCATTATTTCTTTGTTATTTTCCCAACAGGGTGATGCTGGTGAGAAAGGCCCAGAAGGTGCTCCTGGCAAAGATGGCAGCCGAGTATGTCCACAGCAGAAATCAGTTTCTCTTCTCTTTAGGCTGCAACATTTTTAGTTAATGAAATAAGTGGATGGCTAGTGGGGAGGGGGAATATGTAACATATTGGTCTATAATCCTAGACTTTCATTAGTGCCAAGCTCCAGAGAACCTTGACAATAACTATTAATCTAACAGAGAGCTTAATTAAAATAGACTGCAGGATATACTAATACTGTTAAAACTGGAGTGTGCATGCATGTGTGTGTTTGTGTATGTTGTGATGAAGCTTCTCTTATTGAGTGAGATATTCTTACTGAGCAAGTCTTCTAGCCCTTTTCAGAGTCAGCCCTCCTTACCATCCAACCACTCTTAGATAATTTACTCCGGTGTTGTCCTGTGTTTTCTCTAGGCAAGAGGATACAGTCTGTGATGGTAGCGTTTTGTTTTCTCCAATAGAGAGAAGACCCAAATCCCCAATCAAGGATCAATAAAAACAAAGGCTTAGTTAAGGATTAAAGCTTTAGAATTAAGACATAAGTGCTTATCTTGCTAAACTGTAACCCCAAGTGTATTATGGGAGAAAGGCATAAGGGGTCCATTGCCCAGTGTGTTCAGTGAAGGCACATCAGCAATGGACCCAAGTATTGAATTGGGGCAATACTCCAGGAGGATACAGGCTGTGGTGGTAGCATCTCATTTTCTCCTTTATGGAGGAATGGCAGCATGTTGTTCTGACCTAGGCTTCCCAAGATCACGAAGCAAACTTCTCATCCCGATAAAAACTCTTTTATTTAGATTAAATGGAATTCCTCTCCAGCAAAGTCCCGGCGAACAGTCTTTCATGAGATTTCACAACTATAATCCTTTATCAGGCTTGGAGAGTGGCCAGGCCGATATCTTCCAAACGCCTGTAGCAGCAATTACTTGGCAAGAAGTCAGGAACAGATCTTCACCCTAATGAATTGAACTAATTAACTCCTGCAAACTCCCCTCCCCTTCGTTCCTCTTTATTCCTTATGGGAGGGACCACTCACCATCCACCTGTGCCTTTACTCCTAAGTCGGCCCTTGTTCCATAGATGTTCCCTTCTCCTGCTTCATGCGGACATCGGGAACAGGCTCCAGCTGTTCTTCTGCCCAACTGATATCCGACTCCAAAGGCAACTGATAACTGTCCGACGATCCTGCCCCCATCTCTGCCTCTGATGCAGAGCACTCATCAGAGCCTTCCCCAGACTCCAGGACTGGCCCATGTTCCTCCCCAACCTCCTCACTGTCTGAGTCTGCCACCAGCTCCGCTGGCAGGCCACCACACATGTTTTCCAATATGCTGAACTAGATGGAGGATTGAAGTTGGCCGTGAACAGGATTTAGTTCCCAAATCTTGTTCAGTATTTTACTGCCATGCTGGTGTTGCAGCTGCATTGCCTGTGTTCATTCCTTAACCGTATTAGATAACGCGATATGGAAGGACCCAGAGGCAGGAAGGAACCATGGTGGACTCAGACCGAGAGTCAAACCCACATACAGTGGTTGAAATGCTAACAGTATTAAATTAGAAAAAGGCTGTGAATAACTAGCTCAGAAAAATGTTTACCATTCTATTTTCTAGTGGGCCATTAGATCAGGCGGAGGAAGACTGATGGCGCTATAGAAAAACCAATGTAACTTAATTGAAGCATTGCATTTTGTGCAATTTACATGTGTGGAATGGCTTTGAATTGTAAAATAAATGGACAGATTCAAGGAAAAAGGGTGGAATAGATGAAGGAAGTCACTAGTTTGATTTGGACCTATTTTAATTCACTAGGTGAGGATATGAACACAAGGTTGGGATAACTTTGATCTTACTTTGTATCAGCACATCTAACACTTTATTTTCTCCGTTGTCAGGGCTTAAGTGGTCCCATTGGTCCTACCGGTCCTGCTGGCCCTAGTGGAGAGAAGGTAAGAAGTCCTGTCTCTTGTTAGGTCATGTGGCAGGTAGACCGCTAGAGGCCACATGTAAGTTCTCTAAATAGTTCTGCTTCGACCGTAATGTTTCCTATCACCCAGCGCTGAGAATTTGGGGTGTGACTGTGGATTAGCAATAGCAGACTGATATACAGCTTCACAGTGCTTTACAGCCCTCTCTAAGCTGTTTACAGAGTCAGCCTATTGCCCCCAACAATCTGGCTCCTCATTTTACTGACCTTGGAAAGATGGAAGGCAGAGTCAACCCTGAGCCGGTGAGAATCGAACTGCTGGCAGTCGGCAGAATTAGCCTGCAATACTGCATTCTATCCACAAGTCATTTTAGAGTGCCTTAATAGCTATTTCTATGCCTTTCAGGAGCCTTGGAAGCTATTTTGTATGACAAAAAAGTATACACGGAACAGTAAACACAATAGGAAATCACATTAGCTATGCTTTATGACCCAGAGAGCAGAGGAAAACATGGGGGATGAAGTATCAATTTGATTTCATAACTTTAGAGCTTTATTGATAACCCTGTCATGTTTACATTGATGGATTTATTGACTTCTTGTACATTTGGATTTCCTCGCTTCCTGGGGTTTAGGAAAAAAACCAGAGAATCAGAAGTTCTAGCAATGAGGAGTCTTCAGTAGGAAGAACACGTTGATAACGATCTATTTACTTTGCCTCTTTTGTTATCCTGCTCAGTGGCATCCATTTATCTTCTATCCTTAGTTAGTCTGGCTGGTCTCCACAGTCTATGCAACTCTCAGCCAGTTTCCCCCTACAATACCGGCACCGTTTACAATACAATCATGACATGAGCAAAGATTGTCTTCTTGTTCTTAATTCCTTGTGGTCCCCAATGGTTTAGTTGCTCCGTTAAGTAAATGAACTATCAAAATATTAAAAGTGTGATTATACAGTACAGGACATCCTCAAATTACAACTGCAATTCAGCCCAGAATTTATATTGTTAAGTGAGAAATTTATTACATGAGATTTGCTCCATTTGACCACTTTCCTTTGTCACTTTTGTTAAGTGAACCACTGAAGTTGTTAAATTAGTCACACGGTTGTTAAGTGGCTTCCCCATTGGCTTTGCTTGTCAGAAGGTTGCAAAAGGGGATCACATGATCCCGGGACACTGCAACCGTCATAAATAGGAACCAGCTGTCAAGCATCCAAAATGTAAATCACGTGACTGTGTGGATCTGCGACGGTCGTAAGTGTGAAAAACAGTCATAAGTCAGTTTTCCACAGTGCCGTTGTAACTTTGAACGGTCACTAAACAAGCCGTTGTAAATCGAGGATTACCTGTTATGTGCCTTCTCGTCGTATTAAGAAAACTCAGCGACAAACGCTTCGTGGTCTTACTTTCATCTTCTTTCTGTCCCTGCAGGGTGAATCAGGTCCCCCTGGCCCAAGTGGAGCTGCTGGTACTCGGGGTGCCCCTGTAAGTTTGCTCTCGTTGAGAAACCTTCCAGTGAAGTTTGTTGGGGTAAATGGGGGGAAGAGATTCAGGCTGGCCCACATCATTGTAGAAATCCTAATAGGAAGCTATTGAAACTCCTATGGGTAGCATAGGAACCTAGGCCCAAGTAGTTATTACCAGACACAATCAGTCCTAAACAAACATATTTTATTAGAACAGCTGACAATTACTTCATTCTCAGCTTAGTCCAAATTAATTCCAAAACAAATTCTTCATAAACAGTCCTTCAGCCTTATCACAACCCTTTGTCTTCTTTGGCACCCTGCCAAAGCCTTTTCTTGGCAAGAATCCCATGAAGTTCAGAAACAGGAGATGCCTACAAGAAACAATTGTAGCAATGTTGCTTTCCTACAAAGAACCCAAGAGCCGTTGCTGCTCTTTTAAGCCTTATGGGAGGGGCCAATCATCTCCTGGCTTTACTCCTGAGGCCTCCTTTTTGTTTTAGCTGCTCTTACCTTCTGGCAGCTCTTTGCATGTGTGCACTAAGAACAGGGTCCTCCTGTTCCTCTGCCTCTCTGCTGTCCACCTCTGAGGGCTCCGGAGTGCACGTATCGCTCCCAGATGGCCCTGGCCCCATCTCTGCCTCCGACGCAGAGCCGTCGTCTGGGCCTTCCCCTGACTCCAGGACTGACCCATTGTCCTCTCCAGCCCCCTCACTGTCTGACTCCACTGCCAGCTCCACAGACTGCTGGCGGACCACAACACAAATGTAGATATACTTTTATAGAATCTTTTCCCATATGAAGAGAAAATTGGCTACCTTCCCCCCACCCCCAATTGTATTACGTAGAGATCAACTCGGAAGGCCCCGGCCTTTTTTGATTAACATCTCCCAGTAGAAAAGCCCATTAGAGAGTAGCTGATAACTCATGAATTTCTCCAAGTTGTAGAAACGAAAAGCCGCTCATTCTTGTTATTAATGCAGAATAGCAACAGTGTTTAAAAAAAGAACACACAGTGCTGCAGAGCTACCCTGTGGGCTGTTCTGAAAAGATAATTTGCAAGATCTCCAAGAATATCTTAGGAAACAGTGTGTTCCTAAACAATTGTTGTATAATGACTGAGACGTAGGAAGCGTATCTGTTGGGTCACAGCAGCCTTATTACAGATCCTATTGTCTGTGGAACAGCTGGAGAGATCCTGTCCCTGGACTATCCTCTAAAAAACACAACTGCCCCTGTGGCTACAGAAATTGGCCAGCTGTGGGCAGTTTGAGATGTGTGACTTTGGCTCCTTTCCATTTCCAACTGCTCTTCCTGTTTCAGGGTGAGCGTGGAGAAACCGGACCTCCTGGCCCCGCTGGGTTTGCTGGCCCCCCTGTGAGTATTGCATGACAGTTCCAAGCTGTCAAACTTCTGTATTACTAAATGGTCCCCAATGTCTAATCATTGTGGAGTCTCACCCCCACGGCCTCTCCCACTTTTCTCTCCAATGCAGGGTGCTGATGGCCAGCCTGGTGCTAAAGGTGAGCAAGGTGGAACTGGCCAGAAAGGAGATGCTGGATCCCCTGGTCCACAAGGGCCATCTGGTGCTCCCGGTCCACAGGTCAGTGAAACCACTTCCTGAATTGAAAGTGTGTGTGTGTGTGTGTGTGTGTGTGTGTGTGTGTGTGCGTGCACACACAGAGTTTGTAAAGCAGGGATTTTCCAGCTGGTAACCCAAAAGTTAACACATTGTCCATGAAGTCCCATGAAGTGGCTTAGTGGCTAAGACGCTGAGCTTGTCAATCAAAAAGGTTGGCAGTTCAGCGGTTTGAATCCCTAGTGCCATGTAACAGAGTGAGCTCCCGTTACTTGTCCCAGCTTCTGCCAACCTAGCAGCTTCGAAAGCACATAAAAAATGCAAGTAGAAAAATAGGGACCACCTTTGGTGGGAAGGTAACAGCATCCGGTGCGCCTTCGGCATTTAGTCATGCCGGCCACATGACTATGGAGACATTTTCGGATAGTGCTGGCTCTTCGGCTTTGAAACGGAGATGAGCACTGCCCCCTAGAGTCGGGAACGACAAGCACGTATGTGCAAGGGGAAACTTTACCTTTACCATGAAGTTAATACTATGTCCAACAGCACCACAGGCAAAGCTTCTGATTGCTGGGAGGTCTATCAGAGGGGGTGGAAGGACTGGGGTAGTTGCTGCTGAACAAAACAATGATACATAGACTAATGATGAAAGGTGCATGAAAAACATCCTGATTTCCTGTTTTCATTCTGCTTTTCAGGGTCCAACTGGTGTGACAGGTCCAAAAGGAGCTCGTGGTGCACAAGGACCCCCAGTGAGTATTTGGTGAATCAATTGCTTTTCTTTTTTTTTTTTTCATGCAGCCAAAAAGCGTAGCATTAATATTCACCGTTCACAGCTTTCCTTTATGGCATCCCTACTACTAGTATGAATGAGATGTGCTATGACACCGTTCTTTAAAATGATGTGGGTAACAATAAGGGGAATTATCCGCTATGTAGAGGAACAGTGCGTATTGGAGAATTCAAGTCCATGGTTATTCCGCTTGGCTTTGTAGCCGGTATCTGAAGAATAACCTCAGGGGACACCCTTTCCATTTTTATCCTAACCTGTTTCAAAACAGATGTCTGAAGGTGAATGAAAATACGGCTTCAAGACAAAACAGGATTCCACATCCTATTGTTGACTCTTTATCTTATTGCATACAAAAATAATGGTAGCACAAAAAGATGCTTTACCAATGTCATGTCACAGTTGCCCGCTAGATGGCACTACTGCTCAATCTGGACTGAGCTATTAAAAAAAAAAATCTAAGCAGTGTTGGACTAAGTATTTAATCACTTAGGAGGAGGCTGTGGGCCTGTTAAAAACCATCGCAAAAGAAGATAATCACAAACTACCTGTATTGTGATTTAAAAAAAAAAAACACATACCATCAATATACCATCAAATGAGAGGTTTATCTTTAATCCTGCCTTTGGATTTTAGGCTACTGCAAGTTAATATAAATCAGCTACCCCACCCGCAATCTTTGTATTCCCAGCATGTTGAATCATAAATTCCATCATAGTTCTGATGGCTGGAATGGGAGTAATCTTTTTTCTTCCCCTGGAGAGGAAGGGGAAAGCTTCTTTTGGTGGCATTAATGCTCAGCATTTCATAGTGCATGTCTTACAGGACATGTCTTCATTATATTTTTCTTAAGAGAATAAAGTCACTGTCCTTGCTGATCTCCAGGCTGACTTTAGAAGACGCAAATGAGTCAAATCAATAGGAGATGCTTTTATTAATCCCTCTGTCTTGGGAAGTAGCAAATTATACCTTTACCTTGTAGAAAAGAGGAGATTGCAACTCAGTTTGTATCCATCTGTGAACTAATTGTCTTGCCTGATGCTTTTAGTGAATGTGGATGTTCTGATGGGCTGCAAATGGGTTGATGGGTTTGCAAATTAGAGCAAAAAAATATTCAATTTAATACCCATGTACAGTACAGTGCCCACATTTATTGCCTAAGGTTCTCTGCCTCATCTGGCTTCCAAATGTCCTTTTTTTTTTAATTAAAAATGAAGTGAAATGGGAAGCAGTCATGCTGCAAAGCAAACTGTCAACATAATATTTATTTCGAAGAGTATTTGGAAATACTCCATTAGCATTTTTAGGAAATAAAAATGTCTGGTAGCCAAAGGTTAATGCTTCTTTGGAAGTACACCCACCTCCCATTCCTTCAGGACAAAGAAGACCATGTACCATGCTCCTTCAGGAGAAACATAGAAGGTAGATGTGGACAGCTTCTCTTTTCATTAAAACTTATTTTGTAACTTATCCCACCTAGCAGGGCAACCTTTGTGTGAGACCACCTATGACCTACCCAGGGTGTCCATTCCAGCAAGCAAAAAATAAAAATAAAAATCTACCTGCTTCTGAATTAGAAAAATATTGGTTGGGAATTTGGGCAGTGGTGAAATCCTCCTGGTTCTGTCCTGATCGCACAAACTGGTAGCAGCAGTGGCGTGTGGTTCAGTGAAACGGTAGTGGCAGCCCATTTTTGACCTTCTGCACAGCACAGAGGGTCAAAAATCGGACCTGATGATGGCACACACGCCCTTCCAAACCGGTAGGGAAGGTAAGTGGATTTCACCACTGGATTTGGGATTAGGGTTCCTAAGTCTACTAGGAAATGGATTTAGTAGACTTTAGTCTGTTAATGAAATTAACACAAACAAGCAATCTGCCGTTTATATCTCCTAAAAGTGCTGGTCCCCTCCATCCAAATTCGGAAGGAAGCGCATCCCTTCTCCCTTATTGTAAATGCCAGGAGCTGGGCCATACATGTCTTCCTTAGAATATCTGCCCTCTGTCTAATCTTTGGAATCCAGAAGGATTTTTCCTTTTAAAAAGAAAAAAAAAAGAATGTATTGCATGTCCTTATTTATGAACGTCTTACATCCTGCAGTTCCTCTAAGGACTTAAGACAACTTTGGTTGGGATGACCCCTCGTTTTGTCCTCATAACAGCAACCCTGTGGGATCAGTTAGACGATTGGCTCAGAGTCACCCAGTGAACTCCGTGACTGTAGGGAGATCTTCCCATCTCTATCCCAACAGGATACGCTTTCCACCATATTTCTGAGGCATATTACTGAACTTAAACCTTATTTCTCGAGAAATGGGCAGAAAATCAAGAGGAAGTTCCTTTGCCATTACTCGTCAGTGTGTTAAATGCTGCCGTTGAGGTGTTCGCCTTATGATATCTTTTTTCTTTTCTAGGGCGCTACTGGATTCCCTGGTGCAGCAGGACGGGTTGGACCACCTGGTCCCAATGTGAGTTCTTCGTTGTCTGCCATTGTGTGGTGTGGTTTTTTTTTTCATTTTAATATCAGCAGTGTAGGAAGAAGAATGATATGTATATAAAAACACAAGCTCTCTTTCCCAGCTTCAAAATAGGAAACAAAATAAAACATAATTTAACATGCTTTAACAGAGGTGGCTCAGTGGCTAAGGCGCTGAGCTTGTCGATTGAAAGGTCGGCAGTTCAACGGTTCGAATCCCTAGTGCTGCGTAATGGGGTGAGCTCCCGTTACTTGTCCCAGCTTCTGCCAACCTAGCAGTTTTGAAAGCATGTAAAAAATGTGAGTAGAAAAAATAGGGACCACCTTTGGTGGGAAGGTAACAGCATTCCGTGCTCCTTTGGTGTTTAGTCATGCTGGCCACATGACCATGGAGACGTCTTCAGACAGCGCTGGCTCTTCAGCTTTGAAAGGGAGATGAGCACTGCCCCCTAGAGTTGGGAACGATTAGCACATATGTGCGAGAGGAACCTTTACCTTAAGTTGCTTATGAGGATAAAATTAGAATTCCATTTTTTTAAAAAACTTGCCATATTGCATAGGGTGGTTCAGATTAATACAATAAAACAAAATATTGAAGGAGGAGAAATTACCGTATATACTCGAGTATAAGCCGAGTTTTTCAGCACGTTTTTTGTGCTGAAAAGCGGCCCCCTCGGCTTATACTCGAGTCTACGTCTCGATGTACTTTTAAAAGATACTGTATTTTTGATAGATGTCCAGCAGGGGGCGCTGCATAATAAAAATGAGCGCCGAACATTTTGCACTTTTGCACTTTTATTGTTTTTCGTTCAAATAAATATTCATGTTATTTTACTTGGCTCTATCTTTATTTTTTACATTGACCAGTAGCTGCCTCATTTCCCACCCTAGGCTTATACTCGAGTCAATAGTTTTTCCCAGTTTTTTGTGGTAAAATTAGGTACCTCGGCTTATATTCGGGTCGGCTTATACTCGAGTATATACCGGTATATATTTATACATTTAAATGTATTGGTTGCAAAGTTCCAATTGACTCTGTTGAATTTCTTCTTCGCTGGCTTTTCTTCAGAGAGAAAAAACATTGTGGGCTTTATATCAGTAGAGGGCGCTGTAGCACTGGAAAAGAGTGCCAAATGCCATTGCCTGTCCTGATTCCTGTTACAAAAGATGTGCCTGCTAGCTGTGATCTCTCAGAGTTTCCAGTCATCTGAGTTCTGGTTGCACGGCAACAATGAAAGCTACAGAATACAATTCAGAAACAATTTCCACTGACTTTTAGATGAGCCAATCATAGAGAAGAAAAATGAATCCCTCTTCATGACCGAAGTAACACTTGCTGAATTAGCAGGATGGAAGAAGTTTCCAAGGTCATGTTATAAAAGAGAAATTGTAGGCTTCTGGCAAGAAAATGGCATTTCCAGGAATCCATCCTTATTTCTAGGCTCTGATGGGTTTTAGACAAATAGAGAAATACTACACAATTTTAAGAGAGTATTGTTCCTTCCTTCCTTTTGAAAAATCCCAATTCTCATTATAAGCCACCTCAAACTATAATGTCCCATAGACAAACAGCTGCTCATTCTTTTCTACGCAAGATAGACTTTGTGTTTTCTCTGGAAGGCATTTGTTTTTATATAAGCTATCAATCTTTGGGGCGGTTGCTTGATTCCTCAAACCACTTCAAATCATGTACTTTTCTTTTTTTTATTAAGATGATTTATGATTTAGAATAGAATAGAATAGAATTTTTATTGGCCAAGTGTGATTGGACACACAAGGAATTTGTCTTGGTGCATATGCTCTCAGTGTACATAAAAGAAGATACCTTCATCAAGGTACAACACTTACAACACAATTGATGATCAATATATCAATATAAATCATAAGGATTGCCAGCAACAAGTTATAGTCATACAGTCATAAGTGGAAAGAGATTGGTGATGGGAACGATGAGAAGATTAATAGTAGTGCAGATTCAGTAAATAGAATTAGAATGAATGAGCTGGAAGGGATCTTGAAGGTCTTCTAGTCCAGCCCCCTGCTCAAGCAGGAGAACCTATACTATTTCAGATAAGTGGCTGTCTAGATTCTTCTTAAAAACATCCAGTGATGGAGCGCCCACAATTTCTGGAGGCAAGCTGTTCCACTGGTTAATTGTCCTCGGTATTAAGCAGTTTCTCCTTAATTCCAGATTGCGTCTCTCCTTGATTAGTTTCCATCCATTGTTTCTTGCCTTGCCTTCTGGTGCTTTGGAAAATAAGTTAACGTCTTCTTTGTGGCAGCCCCTCCAATAGCGGAATACTGCTTTCATGTCACCCCTAGTCCTTCTTTTCTCAAGACTAGCCAAAACTAAATCCGCAGCCGTTCTTCATATGTTTTAGTCTCTAGGCCTTTGATCATCTTAGTTGCTCTTCTCTGAGCTTTTTCCAAAGCCTCAACATCTTTTTCATAGTATGGTGACCAAAACTGGTTCCCGTATTCCAGGTGTGGCCTTACTAGGGCTTTATAAAACAATGCTAATACTTCAGGCGTTCTTGATTCAATGCCTCTGTTTATACAACCCAGGATTGTATTCGCTTTGTTTTGCTTTTTTTCTAGGGTAACCCTGGTTCCCCAGGCCCACCTGGTGCTTCTGGAAAAGACGGTCCCAAGGGTGCCCGTGGTGACGCAGGGCCAGTTGGACGTACTGGCGATCCAGGTTTGCAAGGCCCTCCTGGTCCTGCAGGCGAGAAGGGAGAATCTGGAGAAGATGGCCCTCCTGTATGTATTCAGCTGGTGGTCTTGTGTAAGTTGCTGATTTGGCCCGTTGCTATTCCTAGTGCAGATTCATTCCCTTCCGTCTTTCTTTCCTTTTGCCAGGGTGCAGATGGCCCACCTGGACCTCAGGGTTTGGCAGGACAGAGAGGAATAGTTGGTCTTCCCGGTCAGCGAGGTGAAAGAGGATTTCCTGGTCTGCCTGGGCCTTCTGTAAGTACCTTGGGGGGCTAATGACCTTGAAAAATATACATTGAAAAGTCTATACAATGTTCACTCAGTTCGAGGACAGCCCATTTCCCAGCTTCTGAATTTGAGAGATGTCCAAGGTTTTTGTCACTTTTTTTTTAACGAAATCAATATTAGCTTAATAATCAATAATAATTTTTAATGTTTTGAGTGTTAAGCTAAAGGGGCCGTGGTGATTCATGCGGTTGGATGCTGAGTCAAAAGACCATTGAGAGGTCGGCAGCTCAGCAGTTCGAAACCCAAGAGCCAGCCGCGTGACGGAATAAGTTCCCATTACTTTGTCCGTCCAACAGTTCAAAAGCATGTAATGCAAGTAGATAAAGAGATACTACTCTGGTGGGAAGATATTGGGGACATGAAAGGAGCCCCCTCAGCCATTCCTTGGGAAATGATTTATTTATTATTTATTTATTTATTTTATTTTTATTTATTTGTCAAGCATATATAAGATAACAGGAAAAACTATAAACATAATTTGAATACATGAAAAGAGTAAGTAAAAAGGAATATTTTAATAATAATATAATATAATAATGATTATGTCACTGGCTATAATTCTTTCAATCCAGAAGCGCCTTGATAGCGCTTCCAACATGAATGTAGTGGTAGTATTAAGCTGCCACTTATCAAGTGTTCTGTTGATTTTCCATAGTTTGGCTTATTATCCCTTCAACACGGCGCCACAGCATCTATGAGAACTATATTGATTGCATTCTTTGCATTCGGCCTCTTGCGAATGAAGCATTTTAAAATGTTGAATAAGGAAAAAGAGAAATTCTATGAATGAGAAATACAAATTTAATATCTTCTGACTTTCTTAGTTTACCGAATATGAAAACAAAACCCATGTTTTGTCATGTCTGGACATCCAAGATACCAGAGTGCAAGGTTCAATTCTCATCTGTGAGATAAGTCATCTCTCATCCCATGTCGTGAAAATTACTGTCCTAAAGAAGATTGGAATCAGATTTTTTCCCCCATTTCCATTCCATTACTTAGGTTTGATTCTGTCAGCAGAATCAAGAAGAGGCTTTATTTTTTTCAGGTTTGCTTAACCGCACAAGTCGCTGCCTATTCAATCTCTTCTCTTAGACTGAACGGTTCTAACCCAGACACTGTGTAGAAAAGAGGAAAAAAATACTGGCTATGTGAGGGAATGATTTGTTGCCTGAAATAAATGGTGAGGAAATAGTATTTTATTGGGATATTAGAGATAGCTCAAATAAAAAGCATTATCAGTTGCTCACACAATTCTGCCAGCTTTTTTCTGGGAATTTTCAGTTCATCCGAGTTTTAAAACTCATAAACCGACCTTTCGCTAAATAGGTTTCTCGTCATCATGATTATGGAGTATAACTGGGCAAACAATTTTTAGCTCAACTACTTAATTCTAAGGAAAACTCTGCTTTGGTTTTTCACTTTTACCTTGTCCAGTTTACTGTTAAAATAGTCTTCTGCTTGCTTAAACTGGTTTTCTTCCCCCAGGGTGAGCCTGGTAAACAAGGATCTCCTGGAGGTCCAGGAGATAGAGGCCCACCTGGCCCAGTTGGTCCACCTGGTTTGACTGGTCCCTCTGGTGAACCTGGCCGTGAGGTGAGTCTAATTAACCTAGGCATGCTTCTCGACTGAAAAACAAAAGATGCATTTCTGGTTTCTCATACTGAATTTGTGAGGGACGCTTCCTCTCAAGAGAATGTATATTTAAGTCCTTCCCCATTATGCTGAGTTATTTAATGACTAGGCATGATGGCAGCCCGTAATGGGACCACAGCACGACACTACATCCAATATTTCAGAATTGTGTTTCAAGGAGTATCTGATATACGGTATTTTTCAGAGTATAAGATGCACCTTTTCCCCCAAAAAAGAGGGTGAAAATCTAGGTGCATCTTATACTCCGAATGTAGCTTCGCCCAGCTTCTCAAACAGAGGCTTCAGAGGCGGAAAAAAGCATCAGAAACTAAGCTTCAGAAAAAAAGCCCCAAACAGAACTTCAGAGGCTTTTTTTTCCTGAAGTTGTTTTGGAAGCTTTCAGAGGCAGAAAAAAAAGCAAAAAAGCAAGGCACAGAGCTCACAACCAAGGAACCTTTTGCTAAAATTCACCTCCGGGAACAGCTGATTGGGGGTTTTCCTGGGAGGCCAATCCACCTGCCGATCAGCTTTTTTCTTATTTTCCTCCCCAAAAACTAAGGCGCGTCTTATACTACGGTGCGTCTTATACTCCGAAAAATAAGGTACCCATCCCCAAGTTCTTGATGAGTATATGGCTGGTTTCCAAACATATTTATTCCTTGAGTCTTGGCCTTTATTGAAAGTTCCTCCTGGTGAATGGGGTTAATGCAGAATCAAACATTAATTAAAAGCCTATGGCTCCCCCTCTGAAAGGGGGCAGATGCCTTCCTCCCCATATTAGCAACCATATATATATATATATATATATATATATATATATATATATATATATATATATATATATATATATATATATATATATATATATATATATATATATATATATATATGTAGGTCTTTGGTTGTTCGGGTTTTCTCCGTGTAAAATTGGAAGTGTCTTGGCGGCGTTTCAACGAAGTCTCATTCGTCATCTTCAGGCTTCAGCCGTGCTTCTGGGAGCAAGAAGAAGCACGAAGCTGAAGCCTGAAGATGACGAATGAGACTTCGTCAGCGTCGCCAGGACACTATCAATTGGAGAGAACCCAAACAACCAAAGACCTACATATATATATATACATATATATATATATATGTAGGTCTTTGGTTGTTCGGGTTTTCTTCCGTGTAAAATTAGAAGTGTCTTGGCGGCGTTTCAGCGAAGTCTCATTCGTCATCTTCAGGCTTCAGCCGTGCTTCTGGGAGCAAGAAGAAGCACGAAGCTGAAGCCTGAAGATGACGAATGAGACTTCGTCAGCGTCGCCAGGACACTATCAATTGGAGAGAACCCAAATAGCCAAGGACCTACATATATATATACCTACATATATATATATATATATGTAGGTCCTTGGCTATTTGGGTTCTCTCCCGCGTAAAATTGGTAGTGTCTTGGCGACGTATATATATTACAATCCACAATCTCCTCAATGGAAATATTTTTGTTTTCTGATAAAATAGTTTTAGAAATGGTATAAAGCATCATCGAAGCAGATGCTCAGATTAATAGATGGGACTTTTCAATGTATTCCTTCGTCCATTACCATCAGTGGATAAATAAGATGACAAAGGTGATAGAAGCTGCAGTTATAGAGAATAGAGCTTATACAAAAATTTAAAAAGGGTGAATTTGGGAAGTGGGTTGCAGAAAGCTAGAAGATTGTGTGGGTTTGGGTTCAGTAGCAAATGGGAAATAGTTCTGGTTCTGTGCCATTTGCTATTGCTGGTTAGCTTAGGCCAGGGGTCTGCAACCTTAAACACTCAAAGAGCTGTTTGGACCTGTTTCCCACAGAACAGGAAACACTGGGAGCCACAAAATCATTCCCGTGCCTGACTATTTCTTGAGTGGCCACAAAACTAGCATATATAGTTGCATTAAATGTTCTGTTTTCTTCTGAAACTTCTATTTTCTTGGATTTATCCATGGTTGGCCTACCGGGGGTTGAAAAGCTCAATAAATCACGTGCCGGCAGGTGTCACACCTTGGTGATTGTGACGCATATATTGAGTGATAGGGAGCTGCAGCAGAGGGGTGAAAGAGCCACATGTGGCTCCAGAGCCGCAGGTTGTTGACCCCTGGCTTAGGCTAAAGCTTGGTAACTACAGCATGAGGAACCTTTTAATAGTATAACAACTGTATTTCAGATGAGCATTTACCAAACCAGAGTTTGCTCTAGTTTGATTCCAAGAGATAGAGGATACCTTCTGTTTAAGATGAGTAGGTGGTATGGGACAATTCATCCCATACCATCCCAGGTCATCATAGAACATATGTAGCTTTGTATTAGTAGAAGCTGCTGCTACCAGCCCCTAATTAATTGCCAGACCACCCCCTGCTGCACAAGCACCTTCCTGGCTTTCTCAGAAATAACTACCCCCTTTTTGTTCTCAGGGTAATCCTGGTTCAGATGGTCCTCCAGGCAGAGATGGTTCCTCGGGACCGAAGGTAAGTGTATTGGAGGAGTTGATTAGCTCCAGGCATCTATTTTAACTCGCCCCTTTTATTTGGTTAGTGTTTCATCACTGCTTTTGACTAGGAAGTTGTAAGAGATAGTAATTTACCCATACAATCTCAGACAGGATACCCGCTCCTTATATGGCTTTCTTTCTCCATTCATATTCTCAGCCCCCATCTTCTGACTCTTAAATGTCCCGTTTTGTCCCATAGGGCAGCATAGATTTCATGATAGAGTGCAGTACTAGACAACCCAAACTGCTTCCCCCTGTTAGAATGGAATGTATAGGAGAAGAGCAGGCAGAACTGAGGGGTGGCGTTAAGAATAGATAGATAGATAGATAGAATAGATAGATAGAATTTTTTATTGGCCAAGTGTGATTGGACACACAAGGAATTTGTCTTGGTGCATATGCTCTCAGTGTACATAAAAGAAAAGATACGTTCATCAAGGTACAACATTTACAACACAATTGATGATCAATATATCAATATAAATCATAAGGATTGCCAGCAACATGTCATCAGCTTAGAATCATTGCGTTCCCACAAACAGTTCAAGCCCAACTCCTCTTAAATTTTGTTGACCCTTATGTGGCGGCAATTTAATATCGAACTGTAGTTAACTAAATTCTTGTATATAGGCTTCAGCAATAAATTTTCTGCAAACTGCAAATTAACATGTTGTCTTGATCCTTTGTGCCTGACAGGGAGGGCAGCATGGATAGAATAGGTGATAGTTTTAATGTGACATTTTTGCTTTTATGGGTAATCCATATAAACCAGGGGTCTCCAACCTTGGCAACTTTAAGATTTGTGGACTTCAAGTCCCAGAATTTCTCAGCCAGCTTTGCTTAAAATTAAAGTCTTAAAGTTGCCAAGGTTGGAGACCCCTGATATAAACTATCCAAAATCATTTATGAGTAGTTGGCCTTAGACAGTCAAATAATAAATGTGAATAAATAACATAAAGGGGGAACTTTTGCAAGGAATTTCTGGATAACTGTGCCCTTTTCACACTGGGACGGGTTCTAAACAACCATAGCTAGCTAGTCCCAAATGGCTTATTCTGCTCTAGCATTGACTATGGTATGCTTTGTCTCCTAATAGCATAGACCTGAATTGGGGCTAGTAATAATAATGATGATGATGATGATATTTCATGTTTAATTAATAAAAGAATAATAATAATATGTGTTACAAATGAAAAGGCAGTTTCTACTGGGTGGTTGTCTCTTACTCCATCCTTCATGTATGTGGCATTAAATAATTGAACTTTGTGTCTTTCCTCTCTCTCTCTAAACAGGGGGAACGTGGTGAGACCGGTCCTGTTGGAAGTCCTGGTGCTCCTGGCTCACCTGGTGCTCCAGGTCCTGTTGGTCCAACTGGCAAACAAGGAGATAGAGGTGAAACAGTTAAGTAACAAGGAAGAAGCCAGAATGAAACCAACTCTTCAAATCCATTCTGAGAACTATAGTCTTCAATCTTCTCATTGACAGAAGACTAGGTCAACATCTCATTGTTTCCTTTTGTTTTTCTAGGGTCCTCAAGGTCCCATTGGCCCTACTGGCCTTGCAGGAGCAAGGGGCTTACCTGTGAGTACTTTTTCCCTGTGTCCCGCTCCATCTTCTTCTCCTGACTTCCTGTAAACATTGTAGAATTACCTCAGAGCCAAAAGCAATCAAGTCAACTTGCAGCTATACCATTTCTATATCTAGCCGGGCTAATTCATTTTCAGTTTGTGCGGTTAGCACAATGACTCAATGCCATGGGGAGCACTTCATGTTTTGCAAAGTCAATCGGTAAAGTAGGTCTGGCTCTTAAAAATGTGAACCCTGCCATCTGAACAAAAATAAGGAAATAAATAAATTACAGGAACGCAGACCAAGTGCAGCACAGACGGTATAACACGTGTATGTTTATGTGATACTTGAATAGATGCCTCTTGGGTATAATAACCGCATGTTCCTTGTTCCGGAGCACTTCGCGCATTTCTCTGAGATGGGATAGTCTTTCCTTGCCTCTGCTTTCTAAATGGAATGACAGTCATCCCTAACATTTAAAGATGTCTCAGAGCCTTGAAGCTCCTTCCTCTCCTGGAGAAAATTGAGAAGCAACACTGGATCTCCAAAAAAACAGAGCTGTATCTCGAATGCTCATTTTCTTAAAATGATATGTGTTACAAACGAATAGGTTGTTTCTAAAATTGAAATAACGTTTTACCAGATAGCCATAAAACACATTAAAGATCTACTAATTATTTCACCCCAGAAGAGCGAGTAAATGGACATCTTTCTCATTTATCATTCGAGGTCATCATGAGTGAGTGCCGGACAGCATTCTAGTACTCTCAGCCTGTGGCTAGAATGCACTAAAACAAAAGGTTGAGAGCATGCCATATTTCGTCTAATCATAGAATTTCTGCCAGGGCGTATATGGCCAAATGGAACAGTAGTTCCTTGCCATCTTGTTTAGCTCCTGAGATACTTTCTACTTGTTCACTACCACCTCCCCAGTTTTCCTTTATTTTTGTGTATTTGTTCCTCAGAAAGTGAGTACACTTTCAAACAAATAACTACAGCCATCATTTCCCCCTTAACTATGCTCACAAGGCTCTCTTTTGGAGGCATTTTTTGTAGGTAAAAATAATGCTGGAGGGTTTTTGGTTTTTTTTGGTTTACATTGTGACATACTAGTTTCCATTTTTATTTATTTTTATTTTTTAAATTGAAAAGTGACGTTTGTGGACATATTGAGGCACAGGAGCATTTAATTGCTTTTTTCTGCTATAAGCATTTACCACTAAAGAAAGACCAAACTACTATAGTTTTCTATTTGACTTGTACATTTCAAGGTAATCTGTCTGTTTCTGCCCAAAAGATCCAGATCTAATGCTCATAGAAATTAATACTAAATTCAGTGGTATAAACATGTTCCAGTACCCTCAAACTAAGCTCAAAGTAACCAACGTTTTTCTAATTTAATCACTATAGGTAGCATTGTATCAAGAGAGACTATGGGAATCTTAGGGCCAGGGTTGATGTCATAATATCCTTTGTGAGGAACGCAGGAGCTTTGTGACATCAGAACGTAACAACCAGAACTATGAAACTCACTTGCCAACTTTGACATAGAACTCCTGTCAAAATGAAAGTTAATTATTCTCCTTTTCTGCTGGGCGAATGTATAAAGCATTGTGGAGTAACAACACCACAGTCTCCTGTATTCTGTAGCAAGCAAGCTTTTCTGCGATTCTATAGTCCTTCTGAAGGTGGCTTGTGTTTTACGCTTCTAGGGTATACAAGGTCCTCGTGGCGACAAAGGTGAAGCTGGAGAGGCAGGAGAACGAGGTCTGAAGGGTCACCGAGGATTCACTGGCCTGCAGGGTCTCCCTGGGCCTCCTGTAAGTTTTGATTTCAGCACGTCCTGGATAGGATTCAGCCCCAGAGGCTCCATTCTAGGCTTGCCACAGATTGGGAATGGTCATCTGGGTATGGTATGGCCAGTCTAGAGAAAAGAAAGACTAGGGGGTGACATGATAGCAGTGATGATTCCAGTACTTGAGGGGCTGCCACAAAGAAGAGGGGGGTCAACTTATTTTCCAAAGCACCAGGGGGCAGGACAAGAAACAATGAATGGAAACTGATCAAGGAGAGAAGCAACCTGGAATTAAGGAGAAACTTCCTAACAGTGAGAACAATTAACCAGTTTCTTTTCATAACTTGTGGGTGCTTCATCAATGGAGGTGTTTAAGACAAGACTGGACAGCCACCTGTCTGATGTGGTAGAGGGTCTCCTGCTTGAGCAGGAAGTTGGGCTAGAAGACCTCCAAGGTTCTTTCCAGCTCTATTCTGATTGATGATCTGTGCCTCTGTTGTAACAAGGATAAGAATCAGTTTGTACAAATTTATGCTGTATGCATTCTTCTCTACAAAGATTTCATAAATACAGTATCTCTTAGTAAGACCTGTGAACTGAAATTCTGTATAGTAAGTAACCCTTATTAAGGCTGGGGAATTTAAATTATCTCCCAGCCAACGGATCTTTGAAAACTGATCGAAGAATCTTCAGTCCAGGATATAGTTATTATTTGACAATTCTGTCCCCTACTAACGGCCTCCTCCAAAAGATAACAGTTGCAAGATACCTATACTATAGGATGAGTTTGCACTTGTGTAATCAATTTCTCCTTCGACATGAAGGTGCACAGAGGATCACTGGCATGTTAGTCCATCCAAAAAGGTCAACGAATCAGAGATCACAAGGGGAAAGGCTCTGTGTTGTAGAGACTACTTGGGCTCTTCTGTGGAGAAACTATAAGGCACAAAATTCAGATTTAACTATGCAGCTTTTTTTCCTTTCTTCCTTAGGGTCCTTCTGGAGATCAAGGTACATCTGGTCCCGCCGGTCCCTCTGGTCCCAGAGTAAGTACAATGAACAGGGTACTTCAGAAAAGCTAATTTTCCTGAACGCTTAAGTCACCAGTCATTTGATGGGTATACCTGCCACACGAACTCTTGATTCATCAGGCGTGATCAGTGGTGGGTTGCCCCCAGTTCAGTCTTGTTTTATAGAACCGGTAGTTCTATACACCAGTGGTTACTACACTGACTCAAACGTCATCAAAACTCTTCTGCGCATGCACAGAAGAGCGCGTGCATGGGCATGATGCAAACCGGTAGTAAACGTAAGTAGAACCCACCCCTGGGCATGATGATGCAGAATTTCATATTTTTTTCCTCCAAGGGTGACAAAATTTGATTGAAACGTAAAATCGCAGGCTCCGAATCCTTGATGTTGTTTAGTTTAGGGAGAGGACAGAAGCAATTCCTACTGAGTCGAAGAGGAACGGTAGAACATCTCTTGTTTCCAAATCCCCTTCTGGCTCACATTATAAGGGCTGGGAAGTTTTCCACCATATGTGGAGCAGGTCAGATTGGGGAAGGCTCTCATACTGCAATTTTGTTGTAGCAGAAACTTGAGAGCATCAGTGTGATTGATTGATTGATTGATTGATTGATTGATTGGACAAATTTATATTGCAGCCCCAAAGTTCTTTCCCTGCACATTTCTTATTTGGCTGCATTTGTGAGCAGCTGATTCTCACCAGTGGTGGGTTTCAAATTTTTTTACTACCGGTTCTGTGGGCATGGCATGGTGAGCGTGGCATGGTTTGGTGGGCGTAGCAGGGGAAGGATACTGCAAAATCCCCATTTCCTCCCAGCTGTGATTTGGGAGGCAGAGAATAGATGCAGGCGGGGCCAGTCAGAATTTTTACTACCGGTTCTCTGAAATACTCAAAATTTCCGCTACTGGTTCTCCAGAACTGGTCAGAACCTGCTGAAACCCACCTCTGATTCTCATCTGTATTTTTTGTTTTTGGCTTTCTTCTAGGGTCCCCCAGGCCCTGTTGGTCCCTCTGGAAAAGATGGCTCTAATGGAATGCCTGGGCCCATTGGCCCTCCTGGCCCTCGTGGTCGTAGTGGAGAAACTGGTCCAGCTGTAAGTAACTCAAAAAAAAAAAGCTATAAATACAGGCTAGACTGAACTACCATAATTAAGCCCAAAATTTCTGTTGCTTAGCGAGACAGTTGTTAATTTTGCCCCCATTTTACAACCTATCTTGCCATAGTTGTTCAGTGAATCACTGCAGTCGTTAAGTTAGTAACAGTGAATCTGAATTCCTCAATGACTTTGATTGTCAAAAGATCGCAAAAGGTGATCATGTGATCTCAGGACACTGCAACTGTCATAAGTTTGAGTCAGTTGCCAAGTGTCTGAATTTTGATCGCAATTTTTGATCATCGGGGTGGTTGTAAGTGTGAAAAACGGTCGTAAGTTCACTTCTTTCAGTGCCGCTTAACTTCGAACCATTACTAAATGAACGGTTATAAGTCAAGTTCTGCCTGTAATGGAAATAAAGAAGTACAAGATATTACAAAAAGGATATTGGCATTTGTTTCCTTGGGCAATTAATTGAAGGACAAGATATTTTGTATGAATGTTATTCTATCAATAAAAAAAATCAAAAAAAGTGGAAAACCACCTGTCTGAAATAGTATAGAGTATCCTGCTTGAACAGGTGATTAGATTAGAAGACCTCCAAGGTCCCTTCCAGCTCTATTCCGATAGATAGATCAATAGATGATAGATAGATAGATAGATAGATAGATAGATAGATAGATAGATAGATAGATAGATAGATAGATAGATAGATGATAGATAGCTAGATAGCTAGCTAGCTAGCTAGATAGATTGATTGATAGATAGATTGATTAGATAGACAGACAGATAGACAGATAGATTTCTGTTCTAAGGAAAATCTGTTAGCATGGTCTCCTTTCCTCTTTGACAGGGTCCTCCTGGCAACCCTGGCCCTCCTGGCCCTCCGGGCCCACCTGGAGCTGGGATTGATATGTCTGCCTTTGCTGGCCTTGGCCAGACTGAGAAAGGCCCTGATCCAATGCGCTACATGAGATCCGATCAGGCTTTCAGCAACTTGCGGCAACATGATGTTGAGGTTGATGCCACCCTGAAGAGTCTCAACAACCAGATTGAAAGCATCCGAAACCCTGAGGGCAGTAAGAAGAACCCAGCTCGAACCTGTCGTGACCTGAAACTATGCCATCCTGACTGGAAGAGTGGTGAGTTTCCAGGCGAGGTGCACTTGCCTGATTTGGGGTGGACCAGAGTTCTGTCAGCTCAATTATGTAAACCTTACACCTAGAGAGAACCAAATTGTTCTGTCCCCCTCCCCACCTCACATCAAAGAGCGTAGAAGTGAGCGTCTAACAGTCATTCATTCTACAACCGACCTGAATTTCCTTTGTGGATAAAAGACTTGGCAGCTACAGTTCAAATGCCTGCCAAGTTCCTTATCCCTGGCAGAGACAGGAGTCACTTGTCCATAGACCGTTGCCGGGGCAGCCAAGAGTTCACAGAATAATTCCTTCACACAGTCCAGGCTTTAACTCAAAAACAACCAATCCGAAGTTCATGCTTTGCAGTTTTTGTCCATCACAGAGGCTACAGAGCAACTCCACCCGCTTTTATCCCCGTGGGGTGTGGCTCAGTGACTCAGCACTCTCTGGGCCTGCAACACCTCTTCCTTTGCTGCGCACGCTTCTCCTTGCGACGCTGTCTGGGATCAATCCAAGATTGATCCTCCTCACCCTCTTTTGGTGGGGGCTCCGACACGCCTTCTTCCTGGCCTTCAGCTGGCACCTGAGGCGTTGCCAGAAAGGAGGGACCTGGAGAGGGAGGCCTTGTCGGCTCCTCCCCCTCACTCTCAGAGTCATCCTCCTCCATTGGGACAGGCTCGGGAGCTGGAGTCACAACACAAATGATTCCCACTCAAAGCATAAATAAATGTCCCTCACAGCAAGAGTAGTTTGGATATTTTTGATTCCTGACACCCAAATGGCTTCTTCCACCATTTTTTATTCCTGCCACCAAAAAATGTGGGATTCTAACAGTAGTTAAAATGCAATATTGCAGGCGAACTCTGCCCACAGCCTGGAGTTCAATCCTGACTGGCTCAAGGTTGACACAACCTTCCATCCTTCCGAGGTCGGTAAAATGAGGAGCCAGATTGTTGGGGGCAATAGGCTTACTCTGTAAAGTGTTTAGAGAGGGTGGTAAAGCACTATGAAGTGGTATATAAGTCTCAGTGCTATTGCTATTTGATCCACTTCATTGAAGCTATTAGAGATACTGTGGCTTGTAAATCTGGGCATATTCTTTTCCCAGAATGTCACTGGAAATCACACTTTATTAAATGATAAAATGTAATTCTTTTTCCCTAAGCCTCAGATGCAACTTCTGTTATCAGAGTAAATCCAGTAACACAACTTGAAAATGATAGACTATAGTCCAAAATATTAACATGTAATATGAAATCTTTAATCATTGAATATGGTAGCGGTGATGCTCATACTGTTTTCTCCCATATATAGTCAGTAAACATTAGAGATATGTTTATAAGCTAAACCTTTCAAAAACCTTTAAGATTTAGCCTTCTTCATAATTTCTAGAGTAGTTGATATTTCATCTTTTATTGTTTCACTTTTTATATTCATATCTGGATTACTAATAAATGTCATTCTGTGAAAATTATAATTCCATTCTAATATGATTAATTAGACATCTGGTGCATTAGTTAGACATTCAAGGCTACCCCTTAGATGGGAAAATGTCCAGTGCAGGAAAAAAATTATGAATAGAATAGAATAGAATTTTTTATTGGCCAAGTGTGATCGGACACACAAGGAATTTGTCCTGGTGCATATGCTCTCAGTGTACATAAAAGGAAAGATACCTTCAAGAATCATAAGGTACAACACTTAATGATAGTCAAAGGGTACAGATAAGCAATCAGGAAACAATCAATATCAATATAAAGCGTAAGGATACAAGCAATGAAGTTACAGTCATACAGTCATAAGTCATAAAAAATTTATGGCCAAGTGTGATCAAAAAATTGGAATATATACAGAAGTGGGCTGCTGCCAGTTCAGACCAGTTCGGGTGAACCAGTAATTCCGATCAATGGCTGGGCCCGCCCACGCTATCCCATCCTATATAATCGCCATGTTTGATGCCGCATGCGTGCACGGACAGCGCATACGCTCACATTTTTGGTTCTGGGTGAATTGGTGGTTACATTAGGTGACGCCCACCTCTGAATATATATGAACGAGGACCCAGATTGTTGTGGGCAATATGCTGACTCTCTAAACCACTTAGAGAGGGCTGTAAAGCACTATGAAGCAGGGGTGAAATCCAGCAGGTTCTGACAGGTCCTGGAGAACCAATAGTGGAAATTTTGAGTAGTTTGGAGAACTGGCAAATACCACCTCTGGCTGGTCCCAGAGTCAGGAGGGAATGGAGATTTTGCAATATTCTTCCCCTGGAGTGGGTTGGGAATGGAGATTTTGCAATGTCCTTCCCCTGCCACGTCCACCAACCCAAGCCCACAGAACAGCTAGTAAAAAAATTTGGATTTCACCACTGCTGTGAAGCAGTATATAAGTCTGTTGCTATTGCTGTGCATGTAAAAACAGAGAGAGACATAACATACACTTGTCAGTGACTTTGTTTCCCTTTTACAGGCGATTATTGGATTGACCCCAACCAGGGCTGCACTTTGGATGCCATAAAGGTTTTCTGCAACATGGAGACTGGCGAGTCCTGTGTCTATCCGAAGCCAAAGAGCATTCCCAGGAAGAATTGGTGGACAAGCAAGAACAAGGAGAAAAAGCACATCTGGTTTGGAGAAAGCATCAATGGAGGTTTTCACGTAAGTAGTCATAATCAATAACTGCCTTTGCATTGGTTAGATGGATTTGGAGAGAGGGCCAATGTTCTGTGAACATCCCAGGTCCCTTTCTCAGCTTTTCTGAGTTAACAAACACAACTCGGTTTAGTAACTGCAGTTTTTCTGTAACACTGTCTGAAGGAAGAGTCCTGAATCACATAGCCTTGATTCCATGTTCAACCCTGAAGTGATCATGGCTGAGGCCATCTTGGAGGCTTCAGGGCTGCCACACAACTGGGGGTGGGGGGGGTGATATTTAGATGTTTATTGTTTTGTAGCCAAAACAATAAAACTTTCCTGTGGGAACCCAAAGACATTCCCACAGGTGGCTGGCCAGAGGAGGGGTGAAGTAACCAAGCAACCAGCCAGTTCCTGGATTGGACAGCATGATCAGTGACTTGGGGGTGGGGAGAGAGGAAATTTTACTTTTAATTATGGTAGGTGAAAGCCATGGGAACTTTTAGAGTCGGCTTTCACCAGTTGTACCAATATTGATCTTCCCAATAAAAATGTCCTTTGAGGAATCTGCCTGCCTCGGAGTTCTAATATTCCAATATTAGAATATTAGTAGTAATATTGTACTAATAACTAGAGCATTCAAAACATTTGCTAGACCAATCCTTGAATACAGCTCATCTGTCTGGAACCTGCACTGCATATCGGACATAAATACAATCGAGAGAGTCCAGAGATATTTCACAATATCTCCTCTGCTCGCAATAAAATACCTTATGCCACCAAACTCCAAATTTTGGGTTTAGACCACTTAGAACTACACCGACTTCAGTCTGACCTAAACATAGTACATAAAATTATCTACCACAATGTCCTACCTGTCAATGACTAGCTTCAATCACAACAATACACGAGCAAATAATAGATACAAACTCAAGGTAAACTGCTCCAAACTCGAATGCAGAAAATAGTGGTCAATGCCTGGAATGCACTACCTGACTCTGTAGTTTCTTCCCCAAACCCCCAAAACTTCAAGCTTAAACTGTCTACTGTTGACCTCATCCCATTCCTAAGAGGTCTGTAAGGGGCGTGCATAAGTGCACCCCCGTGCCTTCCATCCCTGGCCTAATATTCCTTTTTACTTATCCCTGTCAATTATCCAAATTATGTTTATACTTTTACCTGTTATCTTACATATGATTGACAAATAAATAAATAAAATAAATAAATTTCTATGGGTGAATTACTTGGAACACTGACATCACGCTTTTGTCCACTTGGCCATCATGTGTGCTTCATGTTCCTTCTCCCTTGGCCCTTTTTAAGGTTTTCCATGTCCTAATGGCTTTGCCTTGTCCTTTTCCAGTTTAGCTACGGAGATGACAACTTGGCTCCTAACACTGCCAACATCCAGATGACTTTCCTGCGACTCTTGTCTTCTGAAGGCTCACAAAATCTTACCTACCACTGCAAGAACAGTATTGCCTACATGGACGCAGCATCCGGCAACCTTAAGAAAGCTCTCCTGATACAGGGATCCAATGACGTGGAGATGAGAGCCGAGGGCAACAGCAGGTTTACCTACACTGCCTTGCAGGATGGATGTACTGTAAGTAGAAAGAAAGCAATCGTGATTTATCGGGGGTATTGATGGAAGTACTGTAAGTAGAAAGAAAGCAGCCACGTTTGAAATGGTACAGGGTTTCCTACCAGAGCAAGGGTTTGGACTAGAAGATCTCCAAGGTCCTCTCCTTATCCCCATTATTCTAAATTATTTATTGGGAATTAGGGTTCTGCCTAATTGGGTAGCATAATACCCTCATGCCGGAGAGCATAAAATGGGAAGAAATTGCAGCAGTATTGCCTACATAGAGCAAATTTCTAATCATAGTTTTACACATTTCTAAAATAATTTTTGAGCTTGTGATCTTGATGGATGTTGGGTTGTTTTATTTACTTAACATTGGGCTAATTGCTACCAAGAAGGTAAATGCAAATACCACACAATTGTTTGATTTAAGGGCAAGAGATCCTAGTGATAGTACCAGGCTTAGCTTGCTGATCAAAGAGAGTAGCAGAGATTTCCATTTCAGCCAAGTAGCCAGTTATATTTTAAGTATGAGAGCATACCTGAGTAGGGTTGGTTTTTTTTTTTTTTTTAGTGATGCAAGCTTTATAGCTAAAGCAGAATGATGGTTTTAATCCCCTTAGGAAATTCATCCTAGGGTAGGGAAAGCCTCGCATCCAGCACACCCACCAAGAGGAGTTGAAAGAACATGTGCACACTATATACAAGGGAAAAAGTCAGAAGGCGGTAATCTCAGATTAGACGTTTCTTAGATAAAGAGTGACAGACATGGAAACGACACAGAGTAAATCTTAAATCTAGGTCTACACTCTGTTGCCTGCTTGTGGTCAGGTAGGCTGAGGTATCAGTGTCCCTGAGTTCACACTTCCAACATAACAAGTTGCATTTCAAAGAGACAAAACTTAAACTGCATGCCTGGTCTGCTGTTATGGGCGATACTGCCGGGTTAATATTTGAAATAAAAACGCTAAGTAGCTAGTCATTTTTGACAGAAACCACCCCAAAAGGTACTTACAACCTAGTTCCAGGGTACCAACTGCTGCGAACAACCCTCCGCAGTCACCTGATCACAGTTTGGTTGCTCGGCAACTGCCTTGCCTTTGCAGCCAGTTGCAATGTTCTTGCACATGTGGTCACATGACATAATTTATGATGGCTTTTGCCAGAAACTAGTCTTTTCAGCAGGTATCTGGTGGAAAACACCCATAGGAAAGCACTGGCTTGTTTAATGACCACAGTGTTATTCACTTAACAACTGCCACAAAACAGGTTGTGAAATTGAGCAAGTTTCATAGGTGCCTTGACTTATGACTTTCATGATTTATGATGGAAACCAGGCTACCATTAACGATTGTAACCGTATTGGGCAAGTTATACTAACTAGACCAGGGGTCTCCAACCTTGACAACTTTAAGACTTGTGGACTTCAACTCCCAGAGTTCCTCAGCCAGCAAAGCTGGCTGAGGAATTCTGGGAGTTGAAATCCACAAGTCTTAAAGTCGCCAAGGTTGGAGACCCCTGAACTAGACAATATTAGATTGAAAGGAAGAAGAGAGACAATTCTGAATCCAGTTCTGTAGGGAGGTCTTCTGTTGACCATATTACACACTCTCTCTTGCCCAAGTTACCAAAAAGGAGTCAAAAGTATATAAAGGAGTCAAAAGTATATAAAGCCAGAGAGATTTGTTCTAGTATTTGAAATCTGCCACAACATTATTTTATTCATCAGAGCAGACAGGGTATAGGTGTTCCATCACCCCACCCTGTCTGAAAATATAAGTAGTCAAGAGAACATTAGATTCTGATCTTCTAGAATCCCATAATCTTCTAGACTCCCACACCTGATCCATGAGCAGGTGGTATGATGTCACCCTTCAGAACTACATTGCAAGCAAAACAGGACATCATAATTCCCCACTCGGATTTTTGAAATATTGATGCTGTCATAAAAGTCAATTGCAGAAGACATGACTTCAGTAACAGAGTGGTCAAGGCCTGGAATGCACTACCTGACTCCGTAGTTTCTTTCCCAAACCCCCAAAACTTTAAGCTTAAACTGTCTACTGTTGACCTCACCCAGTGGTGGGATTCAAGTAATTTTACAACCGGTTCTCTACCCTAATGATTTCTTCCAACAACCAGTTTGCCAAACTGCTAAGTAAGGTAACAACCGGTTGTCCCGAAGTAGTGCGAACTGGCTGAATCCCACCACTGACCTCACCCCATTCCTAAGAGGTCTGTAAGGGACATGCATAAGCGCACCAGCGTGCCTACCGTCCCTGCCCTGATATTCCTTTTCACTCTTACTCTTTTCAAATTACGTTTATACTTTTACCTGTTATCTTATATATGCTTGACAAAATAAAAAAAAAATTCCACTGATTTGAAGTAGACCCAGCCAGTCTAAGCATGCCATGCCTATCCAGGTGTATTATATTATTATCCAAGCACCTCACTGAAACTGGGGTACAAAGTTCTTGATATGTGTGTGTCTGTTTTCACCATTCCAGAAACATACTGGCAAGTGGGGGAAGACAATCATCGAGTATCGATCTCAGAAGACTTCGCGCCTGCCCATCATTGACATTGCGCCTATGGACATTGGTGGCGCCGATCAGGAATTTGGTGTTGACATTGGCCCCGTGTGCT
The DNA here is from genome assembly GCF_028640845.1 of Ahaetulla prasina. Lineage (NCBI taxonomy): Eukaryota > Metazoa > Chordata > Lepidosauria > Squamata > Colubridae > Ahaetulla > Ahaetulla prasina. The sequence goes on from NC_080540.1 coordinate 165,319,555, forward strand.
TTTTGTAAAAGAAGAACAAACCCTAAAATCAATATTTTTTTACCAATCCAAGTACTTCCCAATCACTTTTAGGACTTCTGCACTGAATGGCTGAACCAAACTCCTCCCTTTCCCCCCCAAAAAACCTTTTTGCTTACATTTCTGGACTCTTATCATTTTCTGTGGCCACCATTGCTTGAATAGATCACAAAGCCAGTATAAGAAAGGAAGGAAGGAAGGAACAACTAATAATGGTATTATTTATTTATTGTCTTCCTAGAGGGCCTTTCTTGGGTCAGGTGGTGATAGGAAGCTCACAAGCATATATGAAGGGTCCTTCCCTCCAAGTTGCTAATGTCCCCAATCCTGGTTGTAGCCAAGTCTTCTCCCCACTCCATTCTGAGTGTGTATCAAAGCAAGATTACTGTGTACGATACTAAAGATGGTGCTATTATTGTTAAAACAAGTCTGTATTTTTTAACATCAATTGATATAAAAACCTTCGTTGGAAAGTAACAAGTTGATCTGATTATTCTTGTTTTTGTCTACGAGTCTGAATTTTATCGACCGGTGCCTCAACTTTCTATTTTCCTTTTGTAAAATCAAATCAGCCGTAGGGTTAGTGTTTAAATCTCTCCAGTATTCATGCTAACTTGCATTAGAAAACAAATGTAACCCCTCCCCTCCCCCAATGATTAAGCCTTATATACCGGATAGGAGATGTGCGTTTTGGAAGAAAGAATACTGAATTTACACTCCCACAGATAAGTGACAATTTTCTCCTGTTGACAGCTCCCTTGTTTGGTAAGATTTAGTTGAGCACCAACATTTTCTTAAAAGCATCGCTGATGTTAGTTTGTAAAGTGGTGTTACCAGTTCTAGCTGACTGTAAGCTTTTTTCCCCCCAATTATATAGTTCTTAAGTCCTTGGCTTCCCCCCCCCCCCCAAAAAATCGTAAAGCTAAGGATTTTAATTCTCCTTTAAAAAAAAAAATAAGATGAATCATACACTCACCATTCCTATATGAATAATATATGTGTGCCACGGATTGTGATTGCGGACAGAGCACTGTTATATGACTAGAAGAAAATAGATGATGGTCAAAATTTCTAGCATTGAAATGCATAGCAAAGGGCACCGTGAATATTTACCTCCCTCCTAAAGGTCCAATATGTCACTCTCCAGCTTGGATAGGGTTAGGCAGTGGTGAAATACAATTTTTTTTACTACTGGTTCTGGGGGCGTGGCTTGGTGGGTGTGGTGTGGCTTGGTGGGTGTGGCAGGGGAAGGATACTGCAAAATCTCCATTCCCACCCCACTCCAGGGAAACGGTACTGCGAAATACCCATTCGCACCCCACTCCTGGGGGAAGGATATTGCAAAATCTCCAGTCCCATCCCACTCTGGGGCCAGCCAGAAGTGGTACTTGCCGGTTCTCCAAACGACTCAAAATTTCCGCTACCGGTTCTCCAGAACCTGTCAGAGCCTGCTGGATTTCACCCCTGGGGTTAGGGAAATGCACTCAAACGGTTAGAGTCTAACTTTGTGTTGACATTGAAACAAACAGAATTTTAGTTCCATATGACCAACGGTTCCATTTATTCCAATATACAAAAATGGCTAATTTTAATTCCAACCTGTAAATAGGAACAGATACTGTACAATCCCCCCTCCCCCAGAGCCTTATACAAACCAATAGAATAATATATCATCATCCACCACATCAGAAAGAGTTAAAAAGGAATAGGACAATCTATCAACATCTCTTAAGTCCTGAGAAACTTTCACAGTTATTAAATATTGAGTCTGGTCCACCACCTCAACTTATCAGGATGAATTCAAAACTCACAGCTTTGGCAGCGTATGGTCATAGAGTGGGAGTGGGAGTTTCATTAGCTGCCTGCTCTAATTTCAGACCTCCCTTCATGAAGAGACTTGGATGCTGGGCATCTCTGCATCTCCATATGGGTCTTTTCAGCACATTACAGGAAGGACCGATCAATGCTTTAGTCCAGTTTCTGGGAGATTCTGGGAGTTGAAGTCCGCCAGGCTTAAAGTTGCCAAGGTTGGAGACCTCTGCTTTAGTCATCTCTGCCTTCCAGAAGGAAGTCAGATGAGAAGCAATAGTTGTTACATTTCCCAGAAGATTCTTTTTGGCTACAGCCTTGTTTTGGATATCGGTGGAAGTGGACGTACTTTCCATTCTTTTTGGACTTCTAAAAATATGTTCTAATTTTTCACAACACGGATCAATTTATCAAAAATAGAACTCCGACTATTATAGGTCAATAACTGCCAGTGGGGATGCTTGGAAGCATCAGATGTTTCCCAGTTAGAAAACTGAAAAGCACTTGGTTATTACTTCAGATTGAGCCCGGTATCAGGGATGAGTAATACTCACACAAGGTGGGCATCTCCTGTCTCCAGAACTATCTGTTACTGGCATAAACAGACTCTCATAGTGTGAGATTAACTCTACTGCAGAAGCTTCACACGGACGGGGACTCATATAGAAAGTTAAAAAGATAAAGGTTCCCCTCACACATATATGCTAGTTGTTCCCGACTCTAGGGGCGGTGCTCATCTCCGTTTCAAAGCCAAAGAGCCAGCGCTGTCCCAAGACGTCTCTGTGGTCATGTGGCCGGCATGACTAAACGCCAAAGGCGCACGGAACGCTGTTACCTTCCCACCAAAGGTGGTCCCTATTTTTCTATTTGCATTTTTTACGTGCTTTTGAACTACTAGGTTGGCAGAAGCTGGGATAAGTAACGGGAGCTCACCCTGTTACGCGGCACTAGGGATTTGAACCGCTGAACTGCCGACCTTTTGATCAACAAACTCAGCATCTTAGCCCCTAAGCCAGTGGTTCTCAACCTGTGGGTCGGGACCCCATTAGGGGTCGAATGACGATTTGCCAGGGGTCACCTAAGACCATCGGAAATATGGGAAGTATACTTGCAAGTCGAAGAATCGCGCTCCAATGGTTGACTCCACAAGCCAGCTGCAGGCTCTTCAAATCGCTAGCCGAATTCAGCTTCAGGCGCGATGAATTAAAAAAGAGAGAAATCTTTGCTCTGATGTCTCCCTCTCAAGCCAGCTGCAATCACTCCCAATCGCTAGCCTAATCTGGCTTCAGGCGCGATAAACTTAATAGGGGAGGAGTCTCCGCTTTAATGCCTCCGTCCTCAAGGCAATCGCAAGCAGTTCAGATCGCTAGCCAATACGGCTTCAGGCACGATAAATTCAAAATGAAAATAATTTTATGGTTGGGGTCGCCACATCGTGGGGAATTGTATTAAAGGGGTCGCAGCACTATAAAGGTTGAGAACCACTGCCCTAAGCCATCGTGTTAGCCTTCAATAGCAGGCATGGGAGTACAGGCAATAAGGAGGCTGAAGACATAACTAACTGCGGGATTGGTTGCTGCCTGCATGCTAGTCAGTTGTTGGGCAGTCAGGGGTGATGTAGGGAAAAAAAACCTGTCCAAGTCAATTTTGATTCTTGACAAATGCCCCTGCAGTCTTTTTGGCAGCATTTTCCATTGCTTTGTTTCCATTATCTTCCTTTAAACAGAAATCCTTGTCACTGCAATTCACCCTGGATCATGAAAAAAACCATCGGCGGAATGTCTTATTATAGGCTGAATCCTTCAGTGGACTGGAACTGCTGATGTCGCATTCGTGTGACCTGGTAGACTTAATGCCCTATTTCTAGCTTGTCTCTCAAGTGTCCAGACAGGGTTCTGACTTGTTCCCAATAGCCAAATACTGCCTATTGTATGATATGGTACCTCTTTGCTTATGGTGCAGTTATGTTTGGATAGGGAAGACATGAAACGATCCCACTTTCCAAGACGTTCCTTCCATGCATCTTCACAATCTTCTTCCTTGTCACTCAATGGCAGGAAATTCCGCCCCACTGCTTAAAAAGCCAAACTCTCGGCTTTTTAACCCAGCACACACCATGTACAGGGCGATAGGACTGGTTGGTTGGCATCAGAAACAAGGGCAAAGAAGGAATGGATAAAAGCAGCATCATGTTTGGCCAAATTCTGCCTTCTTCTCATGCCCTTTCAGGAACAACAAAACAACAAAGCTTCTTCAATAACATCCTTCCTTTTGGCTAGTGGGCATATACAGAGATTAAAAAGGTAAAAGTTCCCCTCGCACATACGTGCTAGTCATTCCTGACTCTAGGGGGCAGTGCTCATCTCCATTTCAAAGCTGAAGAGCCAGCGCTGTCTGATGATGTCTCCGTGGTCATGTGGCCGGCATGACTCAACACCAAAGGTGCACAGAACACCATTACCTTCCCACCAAAGGTGGTCCCCATTTTTCTACTTGCATTTTTTACGTGCTTTCAAACTGCTAGGTTGGTAGAAGCTGGGACAAGTAATGGGAGCTCACTCCGTTATGTGGCACTAGGGATTCGAACCGCCGAACTGCCGACGTTTCAATTGACAAGCTCAGCGTCTCTTACCCACTGAGCCATCGCGTCCCACAGAGATTAGCAACAGAGATTAGGGAATGAGAAAATGACCCGATCTTGGGACATATTTATTTCTCTCCTTTCCAGGAAGAAGGCACTTACTTTACTATAAAACACGCTATAAACCATACAGGCCACCAGGATTGAGGCACTGACAAGCCTCACCATCTGCAAAAGCCTGGATGGGTTTGCTGTGAACTTGCACTCGGTTCTTACAACTTTCCCTGCTCAGAGGCATTGCTGTTTCTCTTAGGGTTTTCCCCCAAGGGTGGATGGGGCTGAAGGTGAGTGGCATTCTCAGGCAAAGGTGGCTGGTAGCGGTAGCGGTAACCATAGGCACGCAGATGGTAAGTGAGGTATTCCAGGGTGTACATCCACTCTGAGTTCACATAGTGGAAAGAGACAGCCAGGTCAGAGCAGCACTGAGGTCCCTGAGGAAGGCAAAAAATAAAAAATAAATGGGGGTTAATTGCTAAGGCTAGACTACAGACCTACCTCTGATCACTGTAAGCTGGGTTGAGGACTGTGTGAAGCTTCCAGCTGCCTTTTGAAAAAGCGCCTTTGAGACCCAACGCACTGGGGTTGTAGAAGTCACTCCGTTATCCCAAATCTCTATTCCCCCGAATCTTTTCATTAGATGACCTGTTCATATGAACGCGGTTGCTTCTCAAATGATCAGGCAAAAATGGAAAAATAACAACAAAATACGGCCCCTGTATCAATGGAACTGAGAAATTATGGGCCACTCGGTTTCAGGACCACTTTGACATTCCCGCATGAATTATTTCAGCAATGTCTTACAAGTTTTTGAAAGCTCTCAGGAGAGCAAGCTAAGATCTGATGAGATTTCTGCAATCTGAAGTAGGAGGGGGCCCTGCTGGGAGTCGTAGCAGACTCTTGATTCTGCTTGTTAAAAAAACCAAAAAGTCACAAGAAACTATTATGTTAAGAAGAATGCAAATAAGAGTGAGGAACCTATGACTTCACTAGTTATTTCATGAAAAGCCTTGCTGGTTTGGGCCTAGTGGCCCTTGAGATATTGAAGAATCACAAGTTCCCTTATTCTGATATTACAAAAACATTTTTTAAAAGAAACTCTCCTTCATGCACACATGCATACATACAGTCAAAAGTAATCTGCTTTGAAAAGTTTCCTGAAAGAGCAATTACAGTTGGCGTCTTTCCATTTCAGCTCACAGCAAGCATTAGCTAATCTCCAGTTAATCACTTAATCCTAGGGTCACTGAATCCAAATTCCCCTACTAAGGTTAAACATATTTCTGACACATTTGTCTTCCAATTCCTGACTTCAAATTATTCTTTGGTCAGACAGGGTTATCCATCCTTGTTTCCCGTTTGCCCATTTATACGGGACCCTTTTGCTCATCCAGTGTAACCCCCTCCTAGCCATCCCCATCCGGCGGCTCAGTATGGCATCAAGCAACCCTCCTAAGTCTACCAGCTTCCAGAGGCAACATCATTGCCGAACCTCGGGCTTGAAAAATAGCAGCTGGGAATGAAGCAAATGCAAGAGAAAAAGAGCATTTACTCCTTCTCCTATCCCTTTGTGGGAGAAAAGGTTTGTAGTGTAAAGGCTATCTGCTGAAAAATTATTTTCCTAGGCAAGTACAAGAGTACGTAAGCCTCGCCTTCTCTTTCATCTGACCGCCCTACACAAAGACAGGAACGTGTCCCATCCACCACAGACTAGCCAACAGCTGGAGAGGCATTTTGTCATCACCAAGAAAACCTTATGTATAGAAATGGTTGACTTAGAGGTAAGCAGAGAAAGCTGCTGAAGAACCCACGATCTTCAAATTGTGGCTGTATATTTAACCCCATTGGTCTCAGCAGCATAGTCTAGGATTAGAAAAATGGGGATTGTAGCAGGTCCATGTTCATGGTTTCTAGTCTGTATTGTACAACTACGCTCAGCAATTTACAGGGGTTCTAGGGAAGGCAAAAGGGTCTGCAATAGCCATCCACATCCAAGCGATCCCAGATTCAACCTCAGGCACCTCTGAGAGGGTTTTACGACGACTTGCCTCAGCTAACTCACCATGGTCAACTCCAGTGGTGGTATTCAAAATTTTTTACTACCGGTTGGTGGGCGTAGCAGGGGAAGGATACTGTAAAATCACTATTTCCTCCCGATCAGCTGGGACATGGGAGGCAAGAATAGATGGGGGAGGGGCCAGTCAGAATTTTTACTACCGGTTCTCCGAACTACTCAAAATGTCCACTACCGGTTCTCCAGAATTGGTCAGAACCTGGAGAAACCCACCTCTGGTCAACTCGCCATGGACAACTCACCGCAGGACAACTCACCATGGCCAACCTGCCACAGGTTCAACAATTCAATTTGATTATTTTAAATAGTTAACAAAATATTTTAATTTTTGTCATTCACATTTCATTTTGTCCCTCCTTAGGCATCCTTTCTTTAGTGATACTATTCCACTATTTTCTTCAATATTAGTGTGACTCTTGTCCCGTGATGTCCCATGGAGAGTTGGCCATGGTAAATTGTCCATGGCAGGTTGGCCACAGTGAGTTGGCCATGGCAAGTTGGCCATGGTAAGTTTGGCCATGGCAAGTTGGCCATGGCAAGTTGGCCATGGTAAGTTGGTGGTGGCAAGTTGTCCCATTCCGCCTCTGAGCAGCACCAAAGAAAGTTCTTGATAGAAAACCCTAAAAGAAACTGCTTCACCCTTGCAGGAGAAAGCTTAGTGTGCCACCTACCTCCATAATAGGATAATAGCAATAAGCCCAGTACCAGGAGCTTTTTGAGACCTTCCCTGTCAAGTGCTGCTCGGGCACAAAAGGATGGAAGGTCTCCCTCTTTCTCGTGTCCCGGGAGTCGCCAGCTTCCACGCCCATCTTCTCCATGCACTGGCCCAGAGCCAGGTCCTCTACTGACGACGTGTGACTGCAGACCTTGGTGGCAAAGCCCGCAATGAAACGACGCAGGGCCTCCTTGCTCAGGACGTAGCCCCCGCCCCCACTCATATAGCCTTGCTTGGCAAAGGGCCGGAAGCGCTTCCCAAAATAGATGGGCCTGTCGGAGGAGTAGTTGGAGAGGAGCCATCGGAGGTTTTCGAGCACCACAAAGGTATCGTCGTCTGCTTTGAGGAACCAGTCGGCCTGCTCAAAGTGATGTGTGTGCACATAATGGAAAGCCTTGATGGTTTTCCAGTAGAGGTGGTCCCTGCCTTCCTTGGTATCCAGTCCTACAGCGGGAAAGTCTTTGTCTTCCACTGAACTCATGAAAAGGACCACGTTGCAATGACGGGTCCAAGAGGCCTTGACGTGGGAGGCTTTCTTCTCCAAGTTTTGGGGCCCTGTCATCACCCAGCACAGAATCCGCACCTTGTCATACAGTTCATCTGCCACACTGTTATACTCACCTGAGGAAGAGGGAACCAAAGAGTTAGCATTTTTTCAATGATTGGTCATCTTAGGAACCTAAGATTTATATCTACTAGGTTCAGGTAGTCCTCGACTTACAACAGCTCATTTAGTGACCATTCAAAGGTACAAGGTCAGTGGAAAATGTGACTCGTGACTGTTTTTTTCCAACCTTGTTGCAGCGTCCCCATGATCACCTGATCAAAATTCAGATGCTTGACAGCTGTATTCATATTTATTCATATCTCTTCATATTGATGAGGGTTGCGGTGTTCTGGGCTGATGGGACCATCTTTTGTGACCTTCTGACAAGACAATGGGGAAGCCGGATTTACTTTACAACCATGTCCCTAACTTAACAACTGCAGTGATTCACTTAACAACCATGGCAAGAAAGGTCGTAAAAATGGGGCAAAACTCCCTTAACAAATGTCTCACTTAGCAACCAAAATGTTGGGCTCCATTGTGGTCGTAAGTCGAGGACTACCTGTATTGATTTCAAGTTTAACTTGTTCTTAGACCACAGGAGTTCAACGGCTACATCAGCAGATGCTCCTAAAGCCCGGGCCTCAAAATCCCACTTCAAAATTCTCAGATTCCGTGACCACAAATGCCCCAATGACAATACGGTACACACAATTATATCGTTTTACATCTCATTCATCAGCTGCAAGGTAAAACTGTTCCTTGCAGCCAAGACTAGCTGACCGAGAAACACACTGTACATCTCAGTAGCACTGCAGAATATAATTCATTGCAAGATGTTCCCAGACATGAATCATTTAGCGTGGTCCAGATCATCAGCCAGCACAATCTGCTTGACTGCAACCTCTTTTGACTGGACCATATGGAGCATTTAAAGTCGGGCAAAAGGTTAAATTAGGGACCCACACTCCCTATTTAGTTTGGTAAGTGTGATAGGGCAAAAAAGCTTCCCCAGCTAACTAATCTGAAGTGAAACTTTCCAGCAATCAACACAAAAGAAATCACAATACATCAAACCTACAAAAACACATTGGACGTTTTACAAGTATTTTCAACTATTCATTTAGGCAAAAGCTTAATATTGGTCTAAGTGAAAAGGCACATAACCAAAGGTGGGTTTCACATCATTTTACCACCGGTTCGCCATGCACTGAAAGTGTGAGCACGCTCACTTCTCTCGTGCATGCGCCTTCTACGCATGCACGTGACCTTCTGCACATGTGTGGTTTGCACGCATGCACGTGGCTTAAGAAAACATGGCTAAATAGGACAGCATGGGGGGGCGCACAGGTCGCCACTACCAGTTCACCCGAACTGATCCGAACTGGCTGAATACCACCACTGCACATATCCATACTTATTCCTTTCTAATGTACTTTCCTTTCCCAATCTGGAATACAACAGGGGTGAAATCCAATTTTTTTTCCTACTGGTTCTGTGGGTGTGGCTTGGTAGCCGTGGCAGGGGAAGGATATTGCAAAATCCCCATTCCCTCCCCACTCTGCATCCAGCCAGAGGTGGTATTTGCCGGTTCTCTGAACTACTCAAAATTTCCGCTACTGGTTCTCCAGAACCTGTCAGAACCTGCTGGATTTCACCCCTGGAATACAACCTCTATTCCTTATGACTGCTATGGCAATCCTGAGGACACCAGGATGGGGGAAAGGATTCTGCTGGACCTGTTCTCTTCTGCTCTTACCTGCTTTGAGTAAATGTGCAGAACTGACAAGACCTGATTTAGCTAACACGCTTTCTAGATCCTTGGAGCCATGTGGCATCTGGAGGCCATGACGCAGGGATCCTTCCCATGTCACATTTTGCACAAGGTAGAAGATGCTAAAAAAGCCAGAAATGAGGCCCAGGAGGAAAGCCGCAAAGGAAGACTTGGAGCCTGATACACCCATGCCAGGTTAAAAACCTCAAGTGAAGATGCGTCACGTAGCCTGTAATGGGGGAAAAGCAGAATTAAGTGGAAGAAGCCTCTGTTGACCACCAACATTATTGCTACATCCCAAGGTCAGGTGTGGAATCCTATCTTCATTTTATTCCAAATACCACTGGAATCAAGTAAATTGGGTGGGAAGTGTACACACATCTAATGCGGAGATGTATGGACTGTTATATGGTGTTCCAAAATCTATAACATAAAGTTAACAGAATAATTGGAATAATTCGAATCGGAATATTTGGAAGGAGCCTTCTAGACCATCTAGTTCAACCCCCACACCCAAGCAGGAGACCCTACACCATTTCTGACAGACGGCAGTCCGGCCTCTTCTTGAAAGCTTCAAGTTATGACTAGGTCACCAGATTTTCTCAGTTTTAACATCTCTACAGCAGAGGTGGGTTTCAGCAGGTTCTGACCAGTTCTGGAGAACCGGTAGCGAAAAATTTGAGTAGTTCGGAGAACCGGTAGTAAAAATTCTGACTGGCCCCGCCTTCATCTATTCTCTGCCTCCCGAGTCCCAGCTGATCGAGAGGAAATGGGGATTTTGCAGCAACCTTCCTCTGGAGTGGGGTGGGAATGGAGATTTTACAGTTTCCTTCCCCTGCCATGCCCACCAAGCCACACCCACAGAACCGGTAGTAAAAAAATTTCAAACCCACTACTGCTCTACAGGCTGTGGATATATCCCAGGTTCTTCCTGGACCCTAGTAGAAAACTCTTAGAAACAAATAAATGCCAATAAAAATACCTATTTTGGACCAGAGACTATAGTTCTACAGACTGCGGAAGACTGTACAGCTTCCCCAACTTTCCCCAACCTGGTGCGCTTCGGATGTGTTGAGGTTGCAACTCCAGCTAGCTAACCATAAATAATACATCTGAGGATGCAATTTCCTCATCTAAGAAGACACAGATCAATGTGTCTCCTTCTTCAAAGAAGAGGTATCTTACCTGGTTTGGTCTGCTAGATAAAAAGTCCACAGCAATCACTACCACACCACTGCCTGCAACCTTTTGTTTCCAAAAGGTTTCATTTCTTTAAATTGCCTTAGCATAACTGGTTGTTTTTTTTAAATCTAGATAGAAATATCTCATAGTGAAGGGACTGTGACTGCTATTTCTATCACTGTTTCTATCACTTATATATATATCGTCTATTTCTGCGTCAATATTGATCACCAAATATACTATACACACCTGTGCTGTTTGCAGCTTTAACAGTCAAGCCTGCAATTGGGAGAATAGGTTGGGTGAGAGATCTCACGGCATCAAACTATTTTGTAGGTAGCAGGCGGAAGGCAGATGTAGTGATTAAAATCCAATTCCATTTCTTCCTAATCGGATTAAAATATTTGCCCTTTAATCCCTCTGTTGCTGAAGATTTACAGAGTTGCCTAATTCTTAATGCGTCGACACAAGTAGGGCTGTGGGGACAAATTAAAGGCAAGTCCTAACTAGTGCTATCCAACCTATTAGAAACTGGCTGGAAACTGGGAGATCATGAGTTTAGTAGTCCCGCCTTGGATGCTAAACCAGGTGGTAACCTTGAGTCAATCACTCCGAGTCCTAGGAAGACAACAAGGGCAAACCACCAGAGGAGGTGAGGGCTTAGCTTTGCTTTGGGCCCAGCACCCTTCCTGGTTTTACAAGAAAGGAACTGCTGGGACTTCCCCTGCTTTGGAAAGTGACAGCCTTGAATTGATCTCTGTTCGAAGACAGTCAGAAATGGCCAGCCCATTGTTTGCTCAGACAAGCTAGATCTGGTATTTGGGCTATTCTGGATCCCCCATGAACTGCATCTCAAATATCATAGGAAGGCACTTATGTGGGCGGGAAGTAGGATCAAAGGCTGATTCCCAACATATTATCCAGGGGATGGACAAACAGTTGGCCCTAACATTTCCTCCTGGAACCCAAAAACCCTGGCTGCTCATCCCCATGACTGAGGCCTCTCTCTTTTTTATATAAAATATAAAAAACATTCATATCCAACAACTCATCCAATGTACAGTCATATACAATTAGTCGGGCTTGCCCAGTCACCACCCCCTCCTTTTAACTTTCTTCCCTCTTCTACCTTCTTCTACTTTCCAGAGCTTCCTCCCCTTCTCTTATCTACATCCTCTCCTCCCTCCACCCTACACCTTCCTTCTCCCTCGTCTACCCCTCTTCCTTCCTCTTCTCCCCCTCTTCCCCTCTTTCCTACCTCCTACTCTCTCCTCCTTTCTCCCTCCTCACCATTCTAAAATGGTAGCTGGGCAGACCCGACCCTACATTAATTATATTTATACATCTTCAATAATCCCTGTACATTAACCATCACTCCATCCTCTACCCTCATCCCCCCACAGTTCCCCTCCCCCTTATCCCCCCCCCACCGACTTCCCAGAACAAAATGCAGGGTATCAAAACTAACAATCATAATCCAAAATAAATCTTAAATTATAATCTCTAGTCACTCCACACATAATCACACTCTCAATTCCCCTCTCCTTCAAAAATATATCTAATACAAAATATTTCCTAAATTTACTCATATGCTATTCGATATTTTTTTATCTGATACTTATTTTGAATATAATCAATCCACATTTTCCATTCTAAAATATATTTTTCTTGTGTATAGTCTTTCAAATAAGCAGAAATTTTTGCCATTTCTGCCAGATTTGATACTTTAAGTGTCCATTCTTCAATTGTAGGTAATTCTTCTTTCTTCCAATATTGAGCAATCAAAAGTCTTGCGGCTGTTATTAATTATAATTATGGATTGTATAGCTATAGCGACTAAATTGATTTTGAACTTGATTGAGGCCTCTCTCAACCAGTGGTGGGATTCAAAAAGTTTTACTACCGATTCCTTCCCCTGCCACGCTTGGTGGCCGTGGCAGGGGAAGGATACTATAAAATCCCCGTTTCCTCCCAATCAGCTGGGACTCGGGAGGCAGAGAACAGATGGCGGCGGGACCAGTCAGAGGTGGTATTTACCGGTTCTCCAAACTACTCAAAATTTCCGCTACCAGTTCTCCAGAACTGGTCAGAACCTGCTGGATTTCACCCCTGCCATCCCCCCTCTCAGTTTCCCACATCACTAAATATGGCACCTCCTGTTGATGCCCTTTCTTAGCCTAGAGAATAAGCTGGTTTTCATTGCTAGAAATTAGTTGGCCCTGGAGCCAGAATGCTATGCCCTCATCAGTTGGGTCTGTTTTACCAAAACAACCTTCTTTAAAGGGAGGCGCTAACCCTTCTACTTATTCTGGTGCGAGGGAATCTTTCTCAAAGTCCTGATGCCATTGGAACCCTTATTTGCAGAGGATGGAGGGAGAGTCACCAAGATAATAGTCCTTTGTGTTAGTTAGAACAAGGGACCAGTCTTCAGCGAGTCCTATGAAGAAAACCCACCCCGGCTAAACTCTGGCCTTTCAAAAAACTCTGAAAACATGTTTTCGGCCAATGGGCAAGGAGATCAGGAAATAGGGTGGAGTCAGCACAGAGGTAGAATATTACTGCTAAATGCAATTATGTCAACTGTAAATCTTATTAATCTTTAGGATGGTTTTAATATATTTATATGTTGTTGTATCTTATGATTCTTGATGAATATATTTTATTTTTTCTTTATGTACACAAGAGAGCATATGCACCAAAGACAAATTCCTCGTGTGTCCAATCACACTTGGCCAATAAAAGAATTCTATTCTATTTCCACACTGTTTCCTTCCTTTTGTTTTTCCTGTTCTTTAAATTGTTCTTTTTGTATTGTTTGTCACTTTTGTTTTTATGTTGGCTTTTAATTATTTGTAAATCCCCCAGAGTCATACATATGAGACGGGCAGCTATATGCGAATAATAAAGAAAGAAAGAACAAAGTATACATAAATAAAGAACAAAAGGCATCATCTGAAGCTAGGCTGGAAGATCAGGATAAGTTCATAATTGGGAAAAGGCAGTGAATTAACTGTATGATCTAATAGTTGAGAAGTTGGACTAGGAAAACCCCGTGCGAACTTTGGACCAGCTGTGTTCTCTCTCTGCCAAGGGACTTCACAGGGTTGTTATAGTGAGGAAAAATAGGAAGAGGGAGCAGTATAGAGGAATTATTGAGTCTGTCATCTGCACCTCTTTAACTGTCTGGTTTGGTTCTGCAACCCAACAAGAAAAACACAGACTTCAGAGGATAATTAGAACTGCAGAAAAAAAAATTGCTACCAACCTGCCTTCCATTGAGGACCTGTATACTGCACGAGTCAAAAAGAGAACTGTGAAAATATTTACAAACCCCTCGCATCCTGGACATAAACTGTTTCAACTCCTACCCTCAAAACGACGCTACAGAGCACTGCACACCAGAACAACTAGACACAAGAACAAGTTTTTTCCTGAAAGCCATCATTCTGCTAAACAAATAATTCCCTCAACACTGTCAAACTATTTACTAAATCTGCATTACTATTAATCTTCTCATCTCCTTCCACTTATGACTGTATGACTGTAACTTTGTTGCTTATATCCTTACGATTTATATTGATATTGTTTCCTGATTGCTTATTTGTACCCTGTGACTATCATTAAGTATTGTACCTTATGATTCTTGATGAAGGTATCTTTTCTTTTATGTACACTGAGAGCATATGCACCAAGACAAATTCCTTGTGTGTCCAATCACTCTTGGCCAATTAAAAATTCAATTCTATTCTATTCAAACTGTTTTGGGGGCCCCTGGCACAGTGGTTAAAGGCACCAGGCTAGAACCTGAAAGATTGTGAGTTTAGGGCTTTAAACAAAGGTAGGTTACATAGAGATACATATGTTTACTTTCCAAAGTTTGCACAATTATATTTTACTTGGCAAAATTTGAACTTATTTGTATATGTTTTCTCCTCCCTTTTTAAAGGCCATATAAACTAAGCTGCATGTACAATCTGTTCAGGAACTTTTCTAAGAATTTTTCTATCTGTATTATCACAATTTCCCCTGTGCAGGACATGCAAATTAGCACCATTTTGGAATGTACACCTGTCCATTTGTACCTCCGTAAACTGACAGCCAATATTAAATTCTTCATATTAAGAATATTAAATTCATACTATTGATTAACATTAAGAATTTAATTATCTTCATATTAAGTTCTTATTCAAATTATTTAAAAATTTAAAATTATATATTGTAATCAATATTCTTAATATTGATTAATATTAAGATATTGAAGAATACACAGCCATCTTACGTCCGGTACTCTTCAATATCTTCATAAACATCTTAGATCAGGGAAAAGAAGGTAAACTCATCAAATTTGCAGATGACATTAAACTGGCAGGAATAGCCAACAACACTCCAGATCAGGGGTCTCCAACCTTGGCAACTTTAAGCCTGGTGGACTTCAACTCCCAGAATTCCCCAATTTGCTTCATTGGCTGGGGAATTCTGGGAGTTGAAGTCCTCCAGGCTTAAAGTTGCCAAGGTTGGAGACCCTTGCTCCAGTTGACAGGCTCAGGATCCAAATGGATCTTGACATACCTGAACACTGGCCCTATCTAACAAAATGAAATTTATTGTAGAGAAAAGTAAGGTTTCACACCCAGGCAGGAAAAACCAAATGTGTAAGTACTGACTGAAAGTAGTAACTGTGAGAGGGATCTTCAAGTCCTATTGGACAATCATTTAAATATGAGCAAGCAGTGTGCAGCCGCCGCCAAAAAAGCTAATACAATCCTTGGTTGCATAAACAGAGGGATAGAGTCAAGATCATGTGAAGTATTAGTACCGCTTTATAAAACCTTAGTAAGACCCCATCTGGATTACTGCATCCAGTTTTGGTCATCACATTATGAAAAACATGTTGAGACTTTGGAAAAAGTGCAGAGAATAACAATGAAGATGATTAAGGGCCTGGAGACTAAAACATATGAAGAGCGATTGCAGGAACTGAGTATGGCTACTCTAGAGAAAAGACGGACTAGGGGTGACATGATAGCAATGTTCCAATATCTGAGGGACTGCCACAAAGCAAAGGGGGGTCAACCTATTTTTCAGAGCACTTTTTCAGAAGGCAAGACAAGAAACAATGGATGGAAACTAATCAAGGAGAGAAACAACCTAGAACTAAAGAGAACCTTCCTAAGAGTGAGAACAATTAACTAGTGGAACAGCTTGTCTTCAGAAGTTGTGGGTGTTTCATCACTGTTTTAAGAAGAGACTGGACAGCCACTTGTCAGGTGTAATATCGGGTTTCCTGCTTGAGCAGAGGATTGGACTAGAAGACTTCCAAGATTCCTTCCAATTACATTATTTCTGTTTTCTGCATTCTGTAAATCCACCCAGATAGATCTTCAGGTCACAAGAGATATTTCCTACATGATCACTGAGAATAGTGAAAAGGTCTCTCAAGTTCCCCATGGGAAAATCGTGATGTAAACATGCATAGCTGGGCACTGGCTCCTGTCCACAACAATGGCTTAGCTGAACAATATTATATGAATAATATATGAATAATATTGAACTGCAAACTAGGGCATACTAAACTGTTGCCAGACCGATTCTTGAATACAGCTTAT